>NC_064862.1:23860946-24160946 GCF_024139225.1 Suncus etruscus
TGATTCAGCATTAATCTCTTCAAGGCGTGTCTCGCTGGGGCTGTGAGTTTTCTGTTGGAGTTGTGGATTGTGCTGGTTTCTTTGCTTGGCAGACACTTGGGGGCCTCCCCAGGCATCCCCTGACGGCTTGCCTCGGCTGAGGTGAGTGTTTGGGGGCCGGAGTTGCAGATCAGGCTGACTGCTGGACCCCTAGGCCCGGCAGACATTTTGGGACCTCCCCCAGCCTGCATCAACCTGGGAACTTTGACCTGATTCAGCATTAATCTCTTCAAGGCGTGTCTCGCTGGGGCTGTGAGTTTTCTGTTGGAGTTGTGGATTGTGCTGGTTTCTTTGCTTGGCAGACACTTGGGGGCCTCCCCAGGCATCCCCTGACGGCTTGCCTCGGCTGAGGTGAGTGTTTGGGGGCCGGAGTTGCAGATCAGGCTGACTGCTGGACCCCTAGGCCCGGCAGACATTTTGGGACCTCCCCCAGCCTGCATCAACCTGGGAACTTTGACCTGATTCAGCATTAATCTCTTCAAGGCGTGTCTCGCTGGGGCTGTGAGTTTTCTGTTGGAGTTGTGGATTGTGCTGGTTTCTTTGCTTGGCAGACACTTGGGGGCCTCCCCAGGCATCCCCTGACGGCTTGCCTCGGCTGAGGTGAGTGTTTGGGGGCCGGAGTTGCAGATCAGGCTGACTGCTGGACCCCTAGGCCCGGCAGACATTTTGGGACCTCCCCCAGCCTGCATCAACCTGGGAACTTTGACCTGATTCAGCATTAATCTCTTCAAGGCGTGTCTCGCTGGGGCTGTGAGTTTTCTGTTGGAGTTGTGGATTGTGCTGGTTTCTTTGCTTGGCAGACACTTGGGGGCCTCCCCAGGCATCCCCTGACGGCTTGCCTCGGCTGAGGTGAGTGTTTGGGGGCCGGAGTTGCAGATCAGGCTGACTGCTGGACCCCTAGGCCCGGCAGACATTTTGGGACCTCCCCCAGCCTGCATCAACCTGGGAACTTTGACCTGATTCAGCATTAATCTCTTCAAGGCGTGTCTCGCTGGGGCTGTGAGTTTTCTGTTGGAGTTGTGGATTGTGCTGGTTTCTTTGCTTGGCAGACACTTGGGGGCCTCCCCAGGCATCCCCTGACGGCTTGCCTCGGCTGAGGTGAGTGTTTGGGGGCCGGAGTTGCAGATCAGGCTGACTGCTGGACCCCTAGGCCCGGCAGACATTTTGGGACCTCCCCCAGCCTGCATCAACCTGGGAACTTTGACCTGATTCAGCATTAATCTCTTCAAGGCGTGTCTCGCTGGGGCTGTGAGTTTTCTGTTGGAGTTGTGGATTGTGCTGGTTTCTTTGCTTGGCAGACACTTGGGGGCCTCCCCAGGCATCCCCTGACGGCTTGCCTCGGCTGAGGTGAGTGTTTGGGGGCCGGAGTTGCAGATCAGGCTGACTGCTGGACCCCTAGGCCCGGCAGACATTTTGGGACCTCCCCCAGCCTGCATCAACCTGGGAACTTTGACCTGATTCAGCATTAATCTCTTCAAGGCGTGTCTCGCTGGGGCTGTGAGTTTTCTGTTGGAGTTGTGGATTGTGCTGGTTTCTTTGCTTGGCAGACACTTGGGGGCCTCCCCAGGCATCCCCTGACGGCTTGCCTCGGCTGAGGTGAGTGTTTGGGGGCCGGAGTTGCAGATCAGGCTGACTGCTGGACCCCTAGGCCCGGCAGACATTTTGGGACCTCCCCCAGCCTGCATCAACCTGGGAACTTTGACCTGATTCAGCATTAATCTCTTCAAGGCGTGTCTCGCTGGGGCTGTGAGTTTTCTGTTGGAGTTGTGGATTGTGCTGGTTTCTTTGCTTGGCAGACACTTGGGGGCCTCCCCAGGCATCCCCTGACGGCTTGCCTCGGCTGAGGTGAGTGTTTGGGGGCCGGAGTTGCAGATCAGGCTGACTGCTGGACCCCTAGGCCCGGCAGACATTTTGGGACCTCCCCCAGCCTGCATCAACCTGGGAACTTTGACCTGATTCAGCATTAATCTCTTCAAGGCGTGTCTCGCTGGGGCTGTGAGTTTTCTGTTGGAGTTGTGGATTGTGCTGGTTTCTTTGCTTGGCAGACACTTGGGGGCCTCCCCAGGCATCCCCTGACGGCTTGCCTCGGCTGAGGTGAGTGTTTGGGGGCCGGAGTTGCAGATCAGGCTGACTGCTGGACCCCTAGGCCCGGCAGACATTTTGGGACCTCCCCCAGCCTGCATCAACCTGGGAACTTTGACCTGATTCAGCATTAATCTCTTCAAGGCGTGTCTCGCTGGGGCTGTGAGTTTTCTGTTGGAGTTGTGGATTGTGCTGGTTTCTTTGCTTGGCAGACACTTGGGGGCCTCCCCAGGCATCCCCTGACGGCTTGCCTCGGCTGAGGTGAGTGTTTGGGGGCCGGAGTTGCAGATCAGGCTGACTGCTGGACCCCTAGGCCCGGCAGACATTTTGGGACCTCCCCCAGCCTGCATCAACCTGGGAACTTTGACCTGATTCAGCATTAATCTCTTCAAGGCGTGTCTCGCTGGGGCTGTGAGTTTTCTGTTGGAGTTGTGGATTGTGCTGGTTTCTTTGCTTGGCAGACACTTGGGGGCCTCCCCAGGCATCCCCTGACGGCTTGCCTCGGCTGAGGTGAGTGTTTGGGGGCCGGAGTTGCAGATCAGGCTGACTGCTGGACCCCTAGGCCCGGCAGACATTTTGGGACCTCCCCCAGCCTGCATCAACCTGGGAACTTTGACCTGATTCAGCATTAATCTCTTCAAGGCGTGTCTCGCTGGGGCTGTGAGTTTTCTGTTGGAGTTGTGGATTGTGCTGGTTTCTTTGCTTGGCAGACACTTGGGGGCCTCCCCAGGCATCCCCTGACGGCTTGCCTCGGCTGAGGTGAGTGTTTGGGGGCCGGAGTTGCAGATCAGGCTGACTGCTGGACCCCTAGGCCCGGCAGACATTTTGGGACCTCCCCCAGCCTGCATCAACCTGGGAACTTTGACCTGATTCAGCATTAATCTCTTCAAGGCGTGTCTCGCTGGGGCTGTGAGTTTTCTGTTGGAGTTGTGGATTGTGCTGGTTTCTTTGCTTGGCAGACACTTGGGGGCCTCCCCAGGCATCCCCTGACGGCTTGCCTCGGCTGAGGTGAGTGTTTGGGGGCCGGAGCGCGGCCGCTCCGCTGCGCTTCGCGGCCGCGCACTCCACCTCGCCAATGAGTACCACCACAACACGTAGAAAAACCCACAGTGTAAGCGAGACAATGGGGAGACTACGCAGACCAACTTCAACCATAGAGAATGAAGATGGAAACTCTGATGACCCAACAACGACCAACTACCTAAGCAGTCTTTCAGAAATGGAGTTTAGAGACGAAATATGGAGGTTGCTATCAGATATCAAAGAAAGTATAAATCAGAGCACTAATAAAAATCAAGAGAATATGAAGACAGAAATCAGAAAACTCCAAACTGAAATATCAGATCAGATAACAGGTCTGAAAAACTCAATAGACGAATTGAAGAACATAATGGATGAGTTTTCCAACAGGTTAACAGCAGCTGAGGATAGAATTAGTGCTTTAGAAGACGAGATGCATAACAACTTTACACAGCAGAAGAGATTAGAATAAAACCTCAAATCAAATGATCAGACAATGGAAAATTTACTCAAAGAATATGAGAAGATGAAAATAGAAGTCTTTGATAAGCTCAACAGAAACAACTTCAGAATCATTGGAGTTCCAGAGACCCAAGAAGAAAATCTTCAGGAAGAATCAATGGTTAAGAACATCATCACAGAGAAACTACCAGAGCTAAAGAAAACATGTGACCAAATCCTGCATGCCCGAAGAGTACCAGCTAAAAAAGACCCCAGTAGAAACACCCCAAGACACATCCTAGTCACCATGATGAAACCCACCGATAGAGATAGAATACTGCAAGCAGCAAGATCGAAAAGGGAAATTACATTCCACGGAGCATCCTTGAAATTTACAGCAGACCTGTCACCAGAAACACTCAAGGCCAGAAGGCAGTGGTGGGACGTAGTGGCAAAACTCAATGAAATAAATGCTTCGCCAAGAATATTGCACCCAGCAAAACTAAGTTTCAGGTTTGACGGATGTATACACGGCTTCACAGATAAACAACAGCTCAAAATCTTTGCAGACTCAAAACCAGCCTTAAAAGAAAAACTGAAAGATCTACTCTAAAAACAAGACAGAACAAAAAACACACCAAACTTCTACACAAAGATGGCAATAAATCCCATGACAATTATTTCTCTCAATGTCAATGGACTAAATGCACCAGTTAAGAGGCACAGAGTGGCAAAATGGATCAAAAAACTGAAGCCAACCTTCTGCTGTCTACAAGAAACACACCTGAATAGTCAGAATAAACATAGACTCAAAATCAAAGGCTGGAGGAAAATCATTCAAGCAAACAACACCCTTAAAAAAGCGGGGGTGGCCATACTAATATCAGATGACACAAACTTTATACTCAGAAAAATTGTAAGGGACAAAGATGGATATTATGTACTAATCAAGGGATTTGTACAGCAAGAAGAAATCACTCTCCTAAACATATACGCACCGAATGAGGGTCCAGCAAAGTATTTAATATAATTGTTGACAAATCTGAAGAAGGATATCAATAATAACACAATAATTGTGGGAGACCTCAACACAGGCTTGTCAACACTTGATAGGTCAACCAAATGGAAACCCAACAAAAATATACTAGACCTGCAAAAAGAAATGGATGAAAGAGGCCTAGTAGATATATATAGGGCACTCTATCCTCAGAAACCTGGATACACATTCTTTTCCAATGTACATGGATCATTCTCCAGGATAGATCATGTGCTGGCACATAAAACATACCTCCATAAAATAAAAAAGATAGACATTTTGCAGGCTGCCTTTGCTGACCACAAGGCTCTGAAGTTAGATGTGAACTGCAAAGGGACACAGAAGAAAAAATTTAACACCTGGAAGTTAAACAGCCTCATACTCAATAACCAGTGGGTCCGAGATGAAATCAAGGAGGAAATCAAAAGGTTCCTGGAAACAAATGACAATAAAGACACAAACTATCAGAACTTATGGGACACAGCAAAAGCAGTACTGAGAGGAAAATTTATAGCTTTGCAAGCACACATCAGGAAGGAAGAAGGAGCTTACCTGAGTAGCTTAATGACACAGCTAATAGAACTAGAAAGTGCTCAACAAAAGGACCCAAAAATAGGGAGACAGAAGGAAATAACAAAGCTGAGAGCAGAAATCAACGAAGTGGAAACCCAAAAAACAATCCGAAAGATCAACGAAAGCAGAAGTTGGTTCTTTGAAAAAATAAACAAGATTGATAGACCATTGGCAAAACTCACAAAGCAAAAGAAAGAGAGAAACTTGATAACGCGTATTAGAAATGAAAAGGGGGAGATCACTACAGATACTGCAGAGATTCAAAGGGTATTCAGAGAATACTTTGAGAAACTCTATGCCACTAAATATGAGAACCTGGAAGAAATGGATAAATTTCTGAACTCATATAACCTTCCACGGTTGAATAAAGAAGAGGTAGCATATCTAAACACCCCCATCACTATTGAGGAAATTAAAACTGTAATCAAAAATTTACCCAAAAACAAAAGCCCAGGCCCTGATGGATTCACGAATGAATTCTTTCAAACCTTTCAAGAGGAACTACTACCAATTCTGGCCAGGCTCTTTTATGAAATCGAAAAAACAGGAATACTTCCAAATAGCTTTTATGAAGCCAACATCACCTTAATACCAAAACCTGATAGAGATGCTGCCAAAAAAGAAAATTACAGACCAATATCCCTGATGAACACAGATGCAAAGATCCTCAACAAAATCCTGGCGAACAGGATCCAGTGCCTCATCAAGAAGATCATTCACTTTGATCAAGTAGGTTTCATCCCAGGAATGCAAGGATGGTTTAACATCCGTAAATCTATTAATATAATACACAACATAAACAACAACAAAAATAAAAATCACATGGTCATATCAATAGATGCAGAAAAAGCATTTGATAAGGTTCAACACCCATTCTTGATTAAAACTCTCAGCAAGATAGGAATAAAAGGAACCTTTCTCAATATAGTCAAAGCCATCTACCAGAAGCCAGTGGCAAATATTATCCTCAATGGAGAAAAACTAAAATCCTTTCCTCTAAATTCTGGTACAAGACAAGGCTGTCCTCTCTCACCACTCCTATTCAACATAGCACTGGAAGTACTTGCTATAGCGATTAGGCAAGAAAAAGATATCAAGGGAATTCAGATAGGAAAGGAAGAAGTCAAGCTCTCACTGTTTGCAGATGACATGATACTCTACTTAGAAAACCCTAAAGACTCTACCAAAAAGCTTCTAGAAATAATAGATTTGTATAGCAAAGTGGCAGGATACAAAATTAACACACAAAAATCAATGGCCTTTTTATACACGAATAATGATAGGGAAGAAATGGACATTAAGAGAACAATCCCATTCACATTAGTTCCACACAAACTCAAATATCTTGGAGTCAACCTGACTAAAGATGTGAAGGATCTATACAAAGAAAACTACAAAACACTGCTCCAAGAAATAAGAGAGGACACGCGGAAATGGAAACACATACCATGCTCATGGATTGGCAGGATCAACATCATTAAAATGGCAATACTTCCAAAAGCATTGTACAGATTTAACGCGATTCCTCTAAAGATACCCATGACATTTTTCAAAGAAGTGGATCAAATACTTCTGAAATTCATCTGGAACAACAAACAACCTCGAATAGCTAAAGCACTCCTTGGGAAAAGGAATATGGGAGGCATTACTTTCCCCAATTTTAAGTTGTATTACAAAGCAACAGTTATAAAAACAGCATGGTATTGGAATAAAAACAGACCCTCAGATCAGTGGAATAGGCTTGAGTACTCAGAGAAGGTTCCTCAGACATATAACCACCTTGTTTTTGATAAAGGAGCAAAAAATCCTAAATGGAGCAGGGAAAGCCTATTCAACAAGTGGTGTTGGCACAACTGGTTAACCACTTGCAAAAAAGCGAACTCAGACCCCCAGCTAACACCATATACAAAGGTAAAATCCAAATGGATTAAAGACCTTGATATCAGAACTGAAACTATAAGGTATATAGAACAACATGTAGGTGAAACACTCCAGGACATTGAGACTAAAGGCATCTTTAAGGAGGAGACAGCACTTTCCAAGCAAGTGGAAGCAGAGATAAACAGATGGGACTATATTAAGCTGAAAAGCTTCTGCATCTCAAAGGAAATAGTGCCCAGAATACAAAGGCCACCCACTGAGTGGGAGAAATTATTCACCCAATACACATCAGATAAAGGGCTAATATCCAAAATTTACAAGGTACTGACAGAACTATACAAGAAAAAAACAACTAACCCCATCAAAAAATGGGGAGAAGAAATGAACAGACACTTTGAAAAAGAAGAAAGGCAAATGGCCAAAAGGCACATGAAAAGATGTTCAACATCACTAATCGTCAGGGAGATGCAAATCAAAACTACTATGAGGTACCACCTCACGCCACTGAGATTGGCACACATCACAAGAAAGGAAAACAAGCAGTGCTGGCGGGGATGTGGAGAGAAAGGAACTCTTTTTCACTGCTGGTGGGAATGCCGTCTAGTACAACCTTTATGGAAAGCGATATGGAGATTCCTTCACAAACTGGAAATTGAGCTTCCATACGATCCAGCTATACCACTCCTAGGAATATACCCAAGAAACACAAAAATACAATACAAAAAACCCTTCCTTACTCCTATATTCATTGCAGCGCTATTTACAATAGCCAGACTCTGGAAACAACCAAGATGCCCTTCAACAGATGAGTGGCTGAAGAAACTGTGGTACATATACACAATGGAATACTATGCAGCCATCAGGAGAGATGAAGTCATGAAATTTTCCAATACATGGATGTACATGGAATCTATTATGCTGAGTGAAGTAAGTCAGAGGGAGAGAGAAAGACGCAGAATGGTTTCACTCATCTATGGGCTTTAAGAAAAATGAAGGACATTTTTAACAATATCTCAGAGACAAGAGAGATGAGGGCTGGTAGGTGCAGCTCAGGACATGCAGCTCATCACATAGAGTGATGAGTGCAGTTGCAGAGATGACTACACTGAAAACTATCATAAAATGTGAATGAATGAGGGAAGTAGAAAGCCTGTCTCGAGTACAGGTGTAGGGGGGTGGGGAGGAGGGAGATCTGGGAAATTGGTGGTGGGAATGTTACACCGGTGAAGGGGGGGTGCTCTTTACATGACTGTAATCATACAACTATAATCATGTTTGTAATCACGGTGTTTAAATAAAGATAAAAAAAAATGAATAATTCAAAAAGAAAAACACATGAACATTTTTTGACCAGGGACATTTCCCCTATTTTTTTAATAAATTATAAATACATCTTTCACATTTGTTAAAGTGCAAAAAAAAAAAAAAATGTACAGCGTCCAAGATGATCAATTCTGAGTAAGTATTCCCTTGAAAAGCAGAAGTGGAGTAAGAAATTCCAATATTCAGGACCTAATAGGCCATGGGGAGCTCCCGGGGCAATCACAAAGCCCGAAAGTAATTCGGAGACAGAGATCCTTAGATGAGATGCTCACAAGGCTGCGTAGCAGGTGAGAAGACACACATTTTCCATTCCAGTGCAGTTTGAGCAGAAGAAAGCTCATCTTTGGAGGCAGTGAATTAGGCCCCTATTTCGAAGGAAGAGGCACACACACACACCTGCACAATGGTTCTTCACTGTTAACTTTGCTGGGTATTTGTGAATCCAAGAACAGTCCCCAGAATGAGAAATTACTTCCCATCCCCTTGTCCCCTTTCGGGGGAAGACCTTGGAAATATTTATCCGCAGCAAATAATAATCCACACAGACCAGAACGATAGGGTTTAAAAGATCGGGCAAGGAGAGCCAGCGAATCCTCCTGCAGCCAGCAGCTTTTTCACAGAAGGACCCCTCACTCCTCTCCCTCAAGCTATTTATTCCCAACTCCACAGCGCCCCACCTGGAAGGGTTAGGTGGGGCAAAAGTCACAAAACAATCCTAAGGAAACACTTTTATATACAATTCCAAGAATCATCTTATGGAAACTTTTTCATATGCTACAGATTCCATGTACATCCATGTATAGGAAAATTTCATGACTTCATCTCTCCTGATGGCTGCATAGTATTCCATTGTGTATATGTACCACAGTTTCTTCAGCCACTCATCTGTTGAAGGGCATCTTGGTTGTTTCCAGAGTCTGGCTATTGTAAATAGCGCTGCAATGAATATAGGAGTAAGGAGTCTAGTACAACCTTTATGGAAAGCGATATGGAGATTCCTTCACAAACTGGAAATTGAGCTTCCATACGATCCAGCTATACCACTCCTAGGAATATACCTGAGGAACACAAAAATACAATACAAAAATCCCTTCCTTACTCATATTCATTGCAGGTGCATCTCTTAAAGCGAAAAATACAGTATTTGTAAAAATTATCTCACACATGTAGGAGACATTTGCTGAAGTGCTGCTTGTAATAGAAAACAGCCAGAAATAATCGAATCTCAGGAGGAAATTGGACAGGTTCATTGTGGAACAGCCCTCGCACAGTATTTGTTCAGATTAATGATGTGAATGGTGATAGACACATATGACGGATATTTGAATATTCATCGGCAGAACTGTGTACAGCAAGATTTTAAGAGGAAACTAGGTAGGAATGTACTATATTTATATTTAATTTTCTCCTTTTATTTAAGAATATCTTTATTTAAGCACCTATGATTACGAACATGTTTGTAGCTGGGTTTCAGTCATAAAAAGAACACTCCCCTTCATCAACCTCCTCACCACCAATGCCCCCATCTCCCTCCTCCACACCCTCTGCCTGTCTTTGAGACAGGCTTTCTATTTCTCTCACTCACTACCATTAATATTATAGTTGTCGGTGTACTTATTTCTGCACTCACCACTTTTTGTGGTAAGCCTCATATCCTGAGCCAGTCCTTCTGATCCTCATCTCTGGGCATTATTACAATTAAGTCTTTTATTCTGCTTAAATCCCATAGTTGAATGAGACTATTCTGTGTCTCTCTCCCTCTGACTCATTCCATTGAAAGGTAAAAGAAATAAATGTCCATCCATGTTACATTTTCTCCTGAAAGTAACCCCTGAATACTGGCAACTGCCCCTTGAGGTGCCAGGAAAGTGGAAGACATTTTGTTCCTGGGCTGCAGGCTTCGTCTGACCATGTTCTTATATACCTTCTTTCTCACGTATTGGTTGGGGGGGGGGGGGCATCCCCAGCGATGCTCGAGAGACCTGGAAGTGCTGGGGAGCGGGGGGGATGGAACCAGCAAGGAAGTGTATACAGGGCATGCTCCAAGCCTCTTCACATTGATGCTTTCCTTTCTAATATCCAATTGAGACAATATTGAAATATCAGGGGTCGGAACCATAGCACAGTGGCAGGAGTAACTCCTTAGCTCTGTCGGATGTGTCCCCCCAAAAATAAATAAAAATATCTAAAGATCGGGGGCTGGAAAGATAGCATGGAGGTAAGGCGTTTGTCTTGCATGCAGAAGGACAATGGTTCAAATCCTGGCATCCCATATGGTCCCCCAAGCTGGCCTAGAGCAATATCTGAGCGTAGAGCCAGGAGTAACCCCTGAGCACTGCCAGGTATGACCTCCACACCAAAAATCAAAAGATCAATGTTAGGGGCCACAGATGAAAGCCCCTGACTTGAACGCAAACAACCCTTGTGATCCCCAGTATCACACTGGGGTGCAGCCCTGGATGCTTCTCTAAGCATTGCTAGGACACCCTCAGCACCTCCTCCTCAGGCCAGCACTTAGAAGTGTCGACCCAGTTGGCCAAGAATCATTGAGAGGCTCCTGAGTACTGTTTGGGAGGAATTCCTCTGCAATAAAATATGTTCAACCAGGGGGTCAAAATGATAATACAGTGGGGAGGGCTTTTGCCTTGACATGGGCCCAAGCCGACCAGGATTCAATCCTGATTCATCCTATGTAATAGCATCCTGAGCCTTGCTAGGAGTGAAACCTGAGTGCAAAGCCAGGAATAAACCTTGAGCACTGCAAAGGATGACCCAATTAAAAAAAAAAGGTTTTAAACCTTTAAAAAAGAATTTTTTTTTGGCCACACCCGGCGGCACTCAGGGATTACTCCTGGCTCTGAGCTCAGAAATCGATTCTGGCAAGCTCCGAGGACCATATGGGATGCTGGGAATCAAATTCAGGTCAGTTCTAGTTTGGCCGTATGCAAGGCAAACATTATGCCACTGTGTGATCGCTCCAGCCCCTAAACATTTTAAATTTTAAAGTCACAGTTTTAAAATGACACACCAAAAACTCAAATTCTCCTTTCTCTACCCGAGATTAAGCTGACACCAAACACCACCCTTTCCAACTGTCCCAGGAAACAAGGCCTGTGGCATATAGGACGGAAATCCTGGCTTTGCCTGGCACCCACCACCCTGCATCATGGCTTTCTCCCCCATCAGAGGTCAGTGATGGGGACCCGCGAGCACCTTTCCTTTCAGTGGGGGCGGGGGTGCGTTTCCTGACTGACTCTTCTGAAGACAATTTTTTAGTGGGGAGGAACTCCAGGATATGCTCAGAGATGGCTCCTAGTGTTCAGGGGACTGTGCAGTGCCACGACTCAAACTGGGCCCTCCCCTGTTCAAGGCCAAAGCACCTTCACCCCTGTATTCTCTCTCAGGACTGCAGCACTTCACTTTTTTGGTTTGGGGAACCAAACCTTGACTCTGCACATAGGAATCATTATTCCTAACTGGCTTAGGGAACCCTATGGGATAGCAGGGATCAAATCTGGGTCAGATGTGTTCAAGATAAGAGTCCTACACACTGTTCAATCTCTCCCCAGTACTCACTCTTTTTTTTGGTTTTTGGGTCACACCCAGCAGCACTAAGGGGTTACTCCTGGCAGGCTCGGGGGACCATATGGGATGCCGGAATTCGAACCACCGAACTTCTGCATGCAAGGCAAACGCCTTACCTCCATGCTCTCTCTCCGGTCCCCCCCCAATACTCACTTGATGGTGCTGGACCCCAGACCCTGACGCGATGAGCAACAAACCTGTACATACCAGCTTGACAGTTGGCTCACCCCTTCCCTCCCCAGATACTGCTCCCCGTCACATTCCCTGAGAAAATAAGATGTCAGCTTGTACCCTAGAGGGGTCAAGGCCTCCTGGTCATAAAGGCCGTTCTGTTTTTTGACCCAGTTTCAGACCAGATAAGGAAGGTGCGGGGAGATGGGAGTTGGGACTCTGAGATATGAGAACCAGTCATGTATACTGTGGAAGTTAAACTATATTAAAGAAACACTTGGCATACTAAGGCCTTTTTTATTTTATTTATTTTTAAGATTTCCCCTTTTTAATGTGCCTATGCAAAAAGGAACAATGCCACATGGTTGTACTGTTGCATCTGGGGTAAAAAATAACAGGCTAAACAATCCCTATAACCTGGTTCTAATATGAACTCAGAACACTGGAGAAACTTTACTAAAATCACTAGTAAATAAATCCCAGAAAATGGGGGAAATTGCCACTACATCAGATAGACTATAAGAGTTATACCTATTAAGGAAATACATCTAAAGAAATATTCGGAGATATTCATGTCCCCTTAAGTCTTTTGAAACAGTCTGGGGTGGGGGGATAAAATCCAGAGCATAGCTTCAGCCTATGATTTGGTCTGTGGAGTCTAAAAAAATGGCTCCCAGCAGTTACATATCAAGAAATGTCCTCGAACTGGGGGTGTCTCAGAAACTGAATCTGGTATTGCTAAGGCCTGTTGGTCCTATATAAGTGGCCTGTTAGTTTTACAAAGGGCCTTTTGTCTTCTACGACAAGGGGCCCAGCTATAGCTGAATAAACTTGAAGTGTCAAGTTCTTTAGGAGACTGGTTAACGTTTGATTCCCTCCGAGCTCCCAGACAGGAAAGGCAGTTCCCATTCCCCTGTCTGATTAGGCAAAGGAAACAGTTTCAGTTGTAGAGATCTGCAGAAAATAATTCACAGTGAAAGGGTACAAGAATGGGTTCAGAAAATCCAGTGCTCAAGCAAGGAATTCAAACCACAAAAGCTTTCTGCTCCTAAGATGGAGTGCAGCTCAGTGGAAGAAGACTGAAGAATAAGCCCCAGCCTTCCTCAGACCCTTGCTTTTATTGACAAGAATCAGGTACCTCCCTAGGTGGGAGCAGAATACCAAGTAAGGAATAATCCAATATACTATCACCCTAGGGTGGAGTACAATTATTGATTAGGATAGGATCAGTAAGGCAACAAAACTCACTTTTACAATTTATATTATCAGAAGTGGTCTTTGACTTTCAGCGCTGCTCAGGCCCTAGCAATGGTAAGAGTCCAGCAGAGGCTGAGAAAGGTCAGTGACTGGTTTGGAAGACGTGTTCAGGTAGCTTTGTCCTCGTCAAGAAATCACTTACCAAAAAAGAAGTGTTTTGGGGGGTAGGACAGCAGCCTAGAGTCCTTCGATTTGTTTTGAATCTCGAGTCTGAAAGGCTGCTTGTTCCTGATTCACTTTAAGTTTAAGCAGAGACCCTCTGGCAGCTCCTAAATGAAGGCTGAGCGGTGACCCATTGGCAGCCAGGGAAGGGGGTACTTAGCCTCACAATCAGTCTCTGGCCTCCCCCTACTCACAAAGTCCCACCCCAAAAAAGCTCAGAACACCTGGAGGCCTTCAGTCACAATGCTTTTTACTTTTATTCAACTACAAGGAAACAGCAGGACGAGCACACTCTCAGCCACCCCAAAATGATCTTTTTTCTCATGTTCTTGAACAGGGTCCAATTTAACATGACTGAGTGGACACTTTCACCCATCCCAAAGCATCTCTGGAGGTCCTGACTAGCCAGCAAATGTCCTCTCCTTCACAGAGCCAGTGGGGGTCCCCACCCCTTCCCCCCAATCAGCCCAGGCCCCCGGTTAGGAACCAGCAGACCAAGGAGCCTTTCACTGTTACGGGTAACAAAACAGGACTGTGAGATCATGTCTCAGAAGCTTCCAGAATACCCAGCTCTAAAGTGGCCCACAAAGGCAGAGAGAGGGGGACCATTTTTCTCGGAGCTTCCTGGAAGAGTTCTTGGGGGGACTTTGCTCCATGACGGTGACCTCAACTGTGTCTTGAAATGCTGGGTGGCTACTCAGACATGAACCACCTAACTCTTGGGGTGACCCAACTGTGGTTCCAAAACATCCCTTCGCCCCCCCCAAAAATACTGGAATTTAAACTCAATCAAAATGAAAACCGAGCAGGTGCCCCCCCCCCAAGGTCAAATGGAGGCAGAAAAGTCAAGTCACCCGAAACCACTTGACCTGGGTGACCGGAAACAAGGAACAGGGAACAAGGGGAGACAGAGACATGGAGCAGTGAATTTGAACTGCTTAGGGGATGAGGGATGGGGGGAGCCCGGGGGGGCCGCTGTGGGCAACTCACGGGGCCCCTACTTTCCCGCCAGCTGCTCGTAGAGCTTGGGCACATAATCGTCCCACTCGGCCTGGTAGCAGGTGCCCGCCACAGGAGCCCCCAGCCCATACTTCTTGCGGAAAGACGCCACCTTGAATTTGCCTCGGTTATCTCCGGAGCGGTTGCTCAGGACGGGCTCGTCACACTTCAGTGGCCCGTCCTGCTTGTAAACCAGCCAGACGTAACGGTGCAGGCCTGCGAGAAAGCCAGAAAGGAAGAGGGGGGCCAGGGGAAGCAAGAGAGAAAGAAGGACTCAGGGTTACGGGACCCTCAGTGTTGAGTCGATCTGTTGGGGGGGGGGGGCAGGTACTGAACCACACATGGCAGTACTCAGGGCTTACCTCTGGCTCTGCACACAGACTCTGGGACACACAGGGTGTCAAGGATCAAACATACAAGGCAAGCACTCTCCCCCCTGATCTTTTTCTATGCCCCTAATAATTTGTTTTGGTTGGGTTTTGGGGCCACACCTGGCAGTGCTCAGGAATCACTCCTAGCAGGTTCAGGAACCCATATGGGATGCTGGGGATCGATCCCAGGTTGGTCCTGGGCCTGCAGCATGAAGCATGTAAGGCAAATACCCTATCGCAGTGCTATCACTCAGGACCTCAGGAGTGACTTCTAAGCACAGAACCAGAAGTAACCCCTGAGCACTGCTGGGTGTGCCCCATCCCCACCCCCACCCCCATCCCAAGAAAAAACATACACGCCAAAAAAAAAAAAAAAAACAGGGAACAAAATTAAGAAATCTATTTGTGCGAAAGAATTTGGAGGAGCCAGAGAGATATAGTACAGTGAGTAGGGAGTTTCCCTGTACCCGTTGACTGGGGTAGATCCCTGGCATCCCATATGGTCCCTAGAGTCTAGCCAGGTGTGATTCCTAATGCAGAGTCAGGAGTAATCCCTGAGCACCCCCCCCCCCATAAAAATAATTTGGAAACTGGGGCTATTGTGAGCCATTTTATGGAACTGGCCAAGACACCTCCCCCCCACGCAACCTGTACTGACCTGTGCCCTTGGGGGGACCGGAGCCTACGTAGTCGGAGAGGACAGTGCCGCTGCTGATGTCGCCGCCCTTCATGTTGACCACTAGGAAGTGGTGCCATTCCCTGAGTGGAGGAGCACAGGGCCATGAGCACCGAGAGAAATTTCAGACCAGGCACAAGGCAGCAGCATGCACAGGAGAACCTGCTCCCAACCATGCAAAACACACACACACACACCATCCCACCCCACTGCATGGAGAGAAATTCCACACACACCACACACCCCCAACAAGAGAAATTCCAGACCAGGGCCTGCAGATGCGCAAGCGCCTGCACACACACACACCCCACCGCACCTCACCCCACTGAGAGTAAACACACACACACACACACACACACACACACACACACACACGCAGCGTACCACCTGCCTTCACATGCGCAAGCGCGTGCACACACACACACCCCACCGCACCTCACCCCACTGAGAGAAAACACACACACACACACAGCGTACCACCCGCCTTCCCAGCTGGCCCCAACACTTCAGGTCCACAAAAGAGAACAGCCAGCCCCAGGTAACCCCGATTTAGAGTGGTAAGTCCTGTCACAAACCCTGCCCTCTTTGCGCCCCTGGAGGAGCAGTCTGAGGAAGTATTTCAGACTGGCTGTGTGCCACCAAAACGTAGCCAACACTGAGGTCTAAACTTCACGAATTTTCCCCAGGCCCCCAAGTTGTCTTCTTTCCAATTACCCCAATTATTAAAAAAAAGTGTCGGCTTTTTTTAAGGCATTTCGAACTAAGGAGATTCTGAACCTCAAGGAGACCCTGCTTAGTAGCCCAGATACACCACTCCCCTCCAAATACCAAGCTGGGAGCAGTCTCCAAAGCCAAAGCAAAGGCCTCTGTGCCTGTGATGTTGCCCAGACATAAGCCGGTCTGGCACAGATATGGCTCTGAGTAGTGACCTGTTCCAGAAGCAGGGTGGGCCGGGCTGGGCTCAACCCTCTTGGATGCCTTAAGGCTTCGCCTGGGTGTGAACAGGCCAGTTTTGGATGCTTCTCAGCACCAGCCAAGTGACGTTTCAATTGGGAGCAACTACAGCTTTCTCCCTCTCTGCCCAACTTGCCTGAATTTGGGGTCCTTCCTGCTTGGAGCATCGGGATCTGTTAAGACCAGGGTGTACAGATTCCCAGCATCCATGCCATCCCACGAAATGCTGGTGGGTCGGTTCTTCACCTGTACCAAAGGCCCAATGTAAAAACCAAGTCAGAAACGTGGGAGGAAAAACAAAACAAAACATTTTCTTTGACCTCAAGTTCCTCCGCAGCAGGAAGACAATAAAGGTGAATAATAAAAAGTATATAATTAATCAAGCTTATTACGCCCTATGAAGAGCTCTAGGACTACTGAATCACTAACACACACACACACACACACACACACACACACACACACACAACCTTACGCCAGCTTTGGCTGGGGTACAACTTGTTATTCACAAAAGAAGCCTTAAGGTTGGGGAACTGGGGTGGAATTTCCAGCCAACACTGTGGCAAAAACCAGGCCTCCAAGACATTGTGACTCAAAACCTGTCTGGGGCAATCTGGATTCAGGAGCCACTTCCAAGTGCACAGAGACGAGGACCCCAGCATCTAGACTGAAGGGCTGGCACGGTTTATTCTTTCTTGATTCGAAGGCAATAAACAAACGGTCGATGGCGAATGAAGAAGTGAAACCCCAGTGCACAGTGGGGTGCAAAACAAAAATCTGCAGCTTTCAGCAGCGGAGCAAGAGTGGAACCCCGGTTGACCCTGGAACCTTCGGGGTGTCTTCACCCCCCAAACCCCGCTGAGACCCAGGAGGAGGCCTTGAGGACCCGGGCCCCTTTACACAATGCATCCTACTTAGTCCTAGCTAGTAGGCCTTATGCTGCGGGGTTGCAACTGCACAACCCAGAGGCCTGCAATGGAAAGACAGGAGAACTCAGGAATCCGGGGGCGTGTGCAGGGGACCCCGAATTCCCGGGCACAGCCAACCAGGCACCCCCACCAGGCCTTGCCAACTGTTGCCTCCTGATTTGCAGGCCTAGGGGCCCCCCTGGCTTGCACCCAGGGCCCGGAGAACGGGGAGCACTTCTCCCGGAAGCACCCCGTGCAGATTTGGGGTACGGTGGGAGAGGCCAGGGGGGTCCCAAGACCTCGCCAGGCATTGCACGAGTTCCCCAAGTCCCGGGCCGGTTGGTTGCAAGGTCGAGCCCCGCACCCCCGGGCACCTGCGTGGGCGTGAGCACTTGGCCCAGCGAGTCGACGGCCGCCCCGGAGTATTGCACGTGCAGCGCGCCCTGCGGCGCCTCGTCCACCTCCTGCAGGCTCAGCGGCCCGCTCCACTGGCTCACGTCCACGGGCATGGCGGCGGATGGCGGTGGATAGCGACCGAGGAACGACGACCGAGACGGACCAGTCCCGGTGGGCGGTCGCGGCGGCAAATACGCATGCGCCTGCCGGGGCCCCGCCCCATACCTCGAGCTCCAATCAGCGCTCGAGTTTGCCTCGCACGCCTCCCGCTTTGGTCCAATCGGATGGCGCGGAGCCGTCTCGCGCTAGGGAGGGGGGTTGGGGAAGGGGAAGGGAAAGGGTGCAGCGGGTTTTGTTTCCCGTCTTGCCCGGAGGGAACCCGCACTCCGCGCCTCGGAAGTTCCCGGTTGGGTTAGGGTCCAAAAAGGCGATGGATTGGAATGGCAGCAGGAGTGATGTCTGAGCACAGAGCACAAACAAACAAACAAACAAATAAATAATAAATAGGAGCAATGATTTCTGAGCACAGAGCCCAAATAAATAGATGATAGCTAGATAGATACATAGATACATACATGGATGGATGAGTGGGTGAATGGGTGCATAGATAGATGATAGATAGATACATAGATACATAAATACATGGATGGATGGGTGGGTGGGTGGATGGATAAATGATAGATAGATACATAGATACATAAATACATGGATGGATGGGTGAGTAGATGGGAGGATAGATAAATGATAGATACATAAATACATATATGGATGGATGTGTGGATATAGATAGATGATAGACAGACAGACAGATAAGTAAATTGATGGATGGATGGACAAATAGCTAAGTAAATTGATAGATGAAAGAAAGAAAGAAAGAAAGAAAGGAAAGAAAGAAAGAAAGAAAGAAAGAAAGAAGAAAGAAAGAAAGAAAGAAGAAAGAAAGAAAGAAGAAAGAGAGAAAGGAAAGGAAGAAAGAAAGAAAGAAAGAAAGAAAAAGGAAGGAAGGAAGGAAGAAAGAAAGAAAGAAAGAAAGAAAGAAAGAAAGAAAGAAAGAAAGAAAGAAAGAAAGAAGAAAGAAAGAAGAAAGAAAGAAAGAAAAAAGAAAGAAAGAAAGAAGAAAGAAAGAAAGAAAAGAAAAGAAAGAAGAGAAAGAAAGAAAGAAAGAAAGAAAGAAAGAAAGAAAGAAAGAAAGAAAGAAAGAAAGAAAGAAAGAAAGAAAGAAAGAAAGAAGAAGAAAGAAGAAGAGGACCTACCCCCCGAGACCCTCTCCCAAACCCTCTTTGGAGTTTCATGGCTCTCTCTACTTTTTGAATTCAGAAATGGGAAGGTATTGATTTTTCCCTTGCCCTTATAGGGAATAAAAGATTTTAGCTATTACATTGGAATAAAAATTAAATTTAATTTGGGGGGGCTCTGTTCTGTTGTTTTATTGTTGAGGATTCACACCCAGTGGTGCTCGGGTTACTCCTGCCTCTGTGTTCAGAAATCACTCTTGGCAGTTTCAGGGAACCATATGGGATGCTGGAGATCGAACCTGGATCAGCTATGTGCAAGGCAAACGTCCTCCCTGCTGTGTTTTTGCTCCCCCCACCAAAAAAGTTATATTTCATTTTTATACAGTTCCTTGTACTTATACAGTAGTTTCAAAGCAACCTATCCATTTAACAGCCATGTTTTACCAAGTATGTAAATAAATTTTAGAAGGCAATTAGATGTCATGAGAAAAACAGAAGCCTAAAAGAATGGCTAAAGAAGGTGGTGACTCATGAAAGACATGCCTTTGCATGCTGAGGCCATGGGTTGAGGCCAGAAATGTAGAACAGGCTCAGGTTTAATCCCCAACACACTAGGTGTGGCCCCCATACCAAAATTAAGTAAATAGAGTTAATGACTGGCAAGATAGCTTAGTGGACAGAGTGAATGTTTTGGATGTGGGAGGCCTAGGATTCAAACCCTCACTGACCCCACATAGTCCTACCAAGCACTGCAGAGTGTAATCCCCAAGCACCGAAAGATGTACTCCTCCCCCATCTCCCTTTTTAGAGTTTTTTTTTTTGTTTGGGCCACATTTGGCAGTGCTCAGGGGTTACTCCTGGCTCTGTGCTCAAGGGTCCTTCCTGGTGTGCTTAGGGACCATATGGGATGCCAGGGATCAAACTCAAGTCTACAGTGTGCAAATACAATGCCCGCACCACTGTGCTATCACTCTATATCCCTGCCACCCCCTTTCAAAATAAAGACCATTTGGTATCACTAAAACTAGCTTTCTGAGAAAATACCACAGTCAAAAATGACAGAGCCTCTCCATACTGTAACTCTACTCACAACTGCATCTTCTTAATTGGCAGCTGGAAAAATCCAAACCCCACCTCCATTCTCTCTGTTAATATTAAACTGCTCTTATTAAATGTGCATGACATAATAAGAGTCTGTTGGCAAGCCAGTTGTTTATTAAAAAAAAAAAAAAAGAAAATTATTTGTTTGAAAGAATTTGTTCCAGCATTCAAAGAAAAAGTGTTAAAAGATTTTGGAAACTTGCAGAATTCTCTCAGGGACCATTTTATTTGTTTTGTTTTGTTTTGTTTTGTTTGTTTTTGGTTTTGTTTTTTGGTCCACACCCAGGAGCTCTCAGGAATCACTCCTGGCAGGCTCGGAGAATCATGTAGGATGCCGGGATCAAACCCCGGTCAGCTGTGTGGAAGGCAAATGCCCTACTGCTGTGCTATCACTCCAGCCCTCATGGACCATTTAGAGTCCAGAACAGCTTGAAGTGGCTCCTGCAAATGGCCTCAAGAAGGAGCAGCTCTGAGTGGTGAGAACCAGCAGCAAAGGCCTCAGCCACAGTGCTGTGCTTCAGGCCAAGGTCATGCTCTGGCTGCCTGTCCCAGCCTTTCTCCTGTGTGTGTTATTGTGGACTTAGGGGATAGGACCCTCCCCAAATGGGCTCTAGAAGCCAGGGACTCTCCAGCAATTCTCAGCCAACCCGGCTGGTGGCTCAATGTAAGGGTCCGAGGATGTGATGCTGCTGGGGTCCTGCCGTGTCTAGAATGGCCTACGTCAGCCCCACAGTCCCGGCGCATCCAGGCCAATCCCTGGCTATGCTTGAGAGGCCTGGTGGTTCTGGGGATTGAACCCAAATTGAGTGCATGCTAGGCCTGTCCCCTACTGCTTTACTATCTCCCAGCTTCTCTCTGGGGGTACTGAGGCAACCTCTGTCCTGGGAGATTTGGGGTTCCTCACTGTGGTGTATTTTATTTGTTTGTTTGTTTTGGGGGCCACACCCAGCGGTGCTCAAGGGTTACTTCTGGCTCTGCACTCAGACCATATGGGGACCATATGAGATGCCAGGGATAGAACCAGTGTCCGTCCTAGGTCAGCCACATGCAAGGCAAATGCCCTACCACTACGCTACCACTCCAGCCCCTCACTGTGGTGTTTTTGGTGTGTACATTTCTTTTCTTTTCTTTTTTTTCACCTATGCTGGGGATCGAATCTAGGGCTTCACACATCACACACAAAAAGACATGTGTTCTGGCCTTGGGTCACATCCCTCAGCGACACTGATTCCTTCTGTAGCCAGAACTGGTCCCCTGCTTCCTCAAGCCTTCACTATAAGTGAAGGTGGTTTATTTTCTCTCCCTCTCTCTTGCACTTCGAGGAATGAACACCCATCACTCTCCCAACAAGTTCCTTGTCATCTCATCATCTCCTCAGCTTTTTTGATGACCAGAAGTGACATTGCTAAGTGCAAGAGAGCATGAAGATGGCCTGAAATGACAGCAAGCTTGGGCTGGGGGGAGTGAGTTTGTGGGCAGAGCAGTTTAAAAGAACCAGGTGTTGGAGCCAGAGCAATAGCACAGTAGTAGAACATTTGCCTTGCATGCAGCCTACCCGGGATGGACCTGGGTTCAATCCCCGCATCCCATATGGTCCCTCAAACCTGCCAGAAAGGAGTATTTTCTGAGCACAGAACCAGGAGTAACCCCTGAGTGCCATAGAGTGTGGCCCAAAAACTAATAATAATAATAATAATAATAATAATAATAATAATAATAGAATCATGGGACTGGAGAGAAGGCACAGCGTTAGGGCATTTGCCTTGCAAGTGGACCTAAGTCCAACGATGGGAGGGGGCAAAGTAGATAGGGCAATCAAACTGAATAAAGGCTGGAGGAACAAGGAACAGGCAATCTTTTTTATTTGTTTGTTTTTGGGTTACACCTGGCAGCACTCAGGGATCACTCCAGGTTCTATGCTTAGAAATCCCTCCTGGCAGGCTCAGGGGACCAGATGGGATGCCAAGATTCTAAGCACCGTCCTTCTAGATGCAAGGCAAACACCTTACCTCCATGCTATCTCTCCAGCTCCATTTTTTTTTTTATAATGTTGTTCTCTGGCTGTGCTCAGAGTTTATTCCTGTCTCTGTGGTCAAGGATCACTTCTAGCAAATCTTAGGGTACCTAACATACTGGGGTGTTGGGGCTCAAACCCTGGGCTGATGACATGCAAGTTTTCTATTTCTCTGGACCTCATTAATTTTTCTTACTTATTTACATAAATATATATATTAATTTCTTTATTATGTAGCTCAGTACTAGGGCACTTGCCTTGCTTCATGTGGACATTGTGGGATCAGTTCTCGGGGAGACACACACACACACACACACCTTCACTAGGAAGCCTAGAATGTAGGTCAGTGGTAAAGCACCTTCCTTGTGTACATGACTTTGCAAACTTGATCCCCAGCACCTCCCCAGACCCCGACTGTGCCAACATTCTCCCTGGGTACTTAAGGACAATTGTGGGCACCCCAACCAAGTACATGATCCCCCAGACACCAAAACAAAGAGAAAGAAAGGGGCACTGTTTTCCTTTAATAAATAAATTGTCCGTAGTTTACTCCCCAACCCAGGACATGGGTATGAGAATTAGGATGAGTTTACATTCTAGATGGGCTGCTCAAAGTCTCTGGATCCCAAGACAAAACTTAGGCGAGAGTAGCTGGCAGAAACACAGGCTCTTAAGGAGCACAAGCCCACCCCCTACAGCTCAGAACTGTGTCACATTATCTGGCAAAAGCCATTTAAGACTGCTCCCCAGTGGCTTCAAATAAAGAGATGATCCTGATCCTCTGAATTAACTCAAAAGGCTGAGCACAAGCTTTAATTTCCTGGATTTAATTCCCAGGTCCATTGTACTCTGAGCTCCACCTGGAGTCACCCCAAGTTTGGAACTGGAGTTCAGCCCCATTAGTACCTTTGTGTATGTCTCAAAACTCCACCCCACCCTAAAATGAGGAGACTATCATTTTAGGATTATCTGGGTATGTCCAACATACTCAAAAAAATTCATTTTGTTTGTATGTATATGTTTGTATGGTTTTGGGGCCACACTTAGCGGTGCTTAGGGGTTACTCCTAACTCTGCACACAGGAATCACTCCTGGCAGGCTTGGGGGACCATAGAGGATTCCAGGGATTGGGCCTTGGTTGACCCCATGGAAGACAAAGAGCAGAATGTGAAACCAGAAGGATTTGTGCAGATGCAGAGACGGAGGCAGGTAGGCCTGCTCTAAAGATGGAGTCAGACCTGTGGGTGGTCTCTAGCAACTGGAAAGAAGCAAAATAACCAACACCCTCACCCCACCCCACCCCCACATACCTCAGAATACACAGAATTCAGGGGACAACTTGGTTTTGTTTGGGTTTATGGGGCACACCCAGAGATGCTCAGGGGTTACTTCTGGCTCTGCACTTGGAATTTCCTCCTGGAGGTACTCAGAGAACCATATGGGATATTGGGGATCAAACCCACTGCTGACAATTTTTGCCCTAAGGCAGTGGTCGGTAACCTGCAGCTCGGGAGCCACATGTGGCTCTTTACACTTTTAATTTGGCTCTTCTGTGTGTCAGCAGCCACTCCAGGAGTCAGGACTCTGCTCCTAGCCTCTGTCAGTGCACGCCCTGTGTGGCTCTCCAAATAAATTTCAATCGTGGTTTTGGCGAGATTTGGCTCACTTGAAAGAAAAGGTTGCCAACCACTGCCCTAAGGAGCTTCTTTACCCACTGGTGTGGGGAGCCAGGCATGCCTGCAGGGCCCAACTGAAAGCTAGTTTCTCGGGGAGGGGGGAAGGGGGAAGACACAGAGAGAGAGAGAGAGAGAGAGAGAGAGAGAGAGAGAGAGAGAGAGATGTCTGTTTTTAACTGCTATGTGTGTGTAATTGTCTAAAGCAGCAAAAGAAAACTTGTCTGGCCTCTTAGTCTGAGTTTCTCCTTGAAATAGGTTTTACCAATATGCCTGGTTCAATCCTTGTAGTGATTAAATTCAATACATAGGATGATTTTCATACACTACTTGGCACCCCCAAATGGAGAACTGTTAACTGATATTATAAGTACATTATGAATATATCCCCACTCATAGGAGTCAAAGCAATAGTAAGCAGCTACTTTCAATTCAATTGCTTTGCACACGACCAACCTGGGTTAAATCCTGGCATGCCATAAGGTGCCCCAAACACCAACAGGAGTAATTCCTGATGGCAGAGTCATGAGTTACCTCTGAGTACCATGAGTGTGACCCCAAAACAAAACAAACAAAATTCCCCCAAGTAAGAAGCAAACCTGAGGGCCAGAGCAATAGCACAGTGGCAGGGCATTTGCCTTGCATGTGGTCAACACAGGACCAACCCTGGTCCGAATCCAGGCATCCCATATGGTCCCCGAGCCTGCCAGGAGCAACTTCTGAGTGCAGAGCCAGGAATAACCCCTGAGCACCGCCAGGTGTGACCCAAAAATCAAAAAGAAAGAAAGAAAGAAAGAAAGAAAGAAAGAAAGAAAGAAAAGAAAGAAAGGAAAGAAAGGAAAAAAAGAAAGAAAGAAAGAAAGAAAGAAAGAAAGAAAGAAAGAAAGAAAAGAAAGAAAGAAAGAAAGAAAGAAAGAAGAAGAAAGAAAGAAAGAAGAGAAAGAAGAGAAAGAAAGAAGAAAGAAAGAAAAAGAGAGAGAAGGAAATGTGAATTTATTTAAAAAACTGAGTAATATTTTCACTAGGTCATATTTCCTTCCAGATTTTTTTTCTAAGTATACAAATATGAATAGGCATGTAAGAAAGTAGGGATTGAATCAAATTCTATGCAAATGCTGTTGTGTCATCTGCTTTCCTTCACTTAGTGACTGAAATAAATCAATACAGTGACATCCCTAATATCCTTACAGAATCGTATTGTGTGGCCTGCTGTTTGCTTGCCAACACAGTCCCCCACTGGAAAATATTTAAAGAATTGTAAGTATTTTGCTCTTTTTTTTGTTTGTTTGTTTGCTTGTTTTTCTCTGGGCCATACCCAGCAGCACTCTGGGGTTACTCCTGACTCTGCACTCATAAATCACTCCTGGTAGGCTCAGGGGACCAGATGAGATGCTGGAGCTAGAACTCGGATTGGCCGAGTGCTGGGCAAATGCCCTACCAGTCCCAGGTAACATCTTTGCGATCGGTATCCTTTCACATGGATTAGCTTTATGCATGTAGTTGATTGGTTGACTATCTTATTATTAAATAAAATCCTAGAAGTAGAGTTCCAGGGTCAAAGCGTTTTGAAAAAAATATTTCTGGCTTTTAGGCCACACAGAGTGGCATTCAGGGGTTAGTTACTCCTGGCTCTGTGCTCAGAAAGGCTCGGGACCCATATGGGATTCTGGGACTCAAACCTGGGTCTATCCCGGGTTGGCCACATGCAAGGCAAATGCCCTACCACTGTGCTATCTCTTCAGCCCTGAAATTTTTTTCACTTAAGATTCCAAATTCCGGGGCCGGGCGGTGGCGCTGGAGGTAAGGTGCCTGCCTTACCTGCGCTAGCCTAGGAGACGGACCGAGGTTCGATCCCCCGGCGTCCCATATGGTCCCCCAAGCCAGGAGCGACTTCTGAGCGCATAGCCAGGAGTAACCCCTGAGCGTTACCGGGTGTGGCCCAAAAACAAAACAAAACAAAACAAAACAAAAAAAAAAAAAAGATTCCAAATTCCAGGGGCCGGGCGGTGGCGCTAAAGGTAAGGTGCCTGCCTTGCCTGCGCTAGCCTTGGACGGACCGCGGTTCGATCCCCCGGTGTCCCATATGGTCCCCCAAGCCAGGAGCGACTTCTGAGCACATAGCCAGGAGTAACCCCTGAGCGTTACCGGGTGTGGCCCAAAAAAAAAAAAAAAAAAAGATTCCAAATTCCAGGGTCAGAGCGATAGCACATTGAGTAGGGCATTTGCCTTGCACACAGCCCACTTGGGTTCAATCCCCGGCATCCCATATGGTCCCCCAAGCCTGCCAGGAGTGATACCCATGTGAAAACCTTGGGTAACCCCAGAGCACAGCCAGATATGATGCAAACACCACGAGAAAAACAAAATCAAAAAATCCCCGAAACCTGCCTAATTCAACCGTAGCCTTCTGATTATTTAACCGTGCATCTGTTATCAGATATGAAGACTAGTCCTCCTCGACGCTCTTTTTGCACAGTGGAGGAAGCTGAAATGCAGAGAACCTGGGAGTCATGCCAAGGCCGAAATCCAGCTGGCACAGAGCTGATGGGCCTTCGATGTTAAAGCCAGGAACGAACTCAGAGGCCCGGCCAGGCCACAGTGTTTGTTAGTTCCGGCCCGAGCTGCCCACCAAGCTTCCCTGCTAATTTGTCCCAAAGGCCTCTTTGTATCAAACACCAAGAAGGGCCCTGGACATGCAGGAAAAGACCCAGTGCCAAGGAATCGTGGAAACTTCTAGCACACAGCAGATGCTCCTTTGGGACTTCCTGGGGTCTAGGCACCAGACACACATCACAGAGAGGAGGATGTGATCTGCACAGTCCCATCTTTCGGGGCTGTTTTGCCTAGGTACCTCTCTGGGCAGACCCGGTGAAGGAGCCTCAAAAGCTGTGGGTTGTTCTATTTGCTGAACTCACACATGGGCATCTCTCTCGGTGCCAGTGGCTTGACTCCTGTCCGCTGCTCCTGTTGACATCAAGGCTTCCTCAGAGCCCTAAAATCAGCCTCCACCCAGGGGCCACAAGTCTGAATTCAAAAACTGTATTCCGGGGGCTCTGAGAGATGGTGCAGTGGGTAAGGAGTTTGCCTTGTGTATGGCTGACCCAGGTTCCATCTCTGACACTGCATAGGATCCTTCAAGCACTGCCAGGAGTGATGCCTTAGCTCAGAGCCAGGAGTAAGCCCTGAGCACGGCCCCAAGAGTAGTCCAATAGCAAAACAAACAAAATAGCCTAAAAGGAGTCTCTGTGATTAAGGGCCTGCCTGGTAAGCGTGAAGCCCTGAGTTTGTTTTTTATTTTCTTAGTTTTGGTTTTTTGTTTGTTTGTTTGTTTTTTTGTTTTTTTTTTTTTTTTTGGTCTTTGGGTCACACCAGTGGCACTCGGGTTACTTCTTGCTCTGCGCTCAGAAATCACACCTGGCAGGCTCAAGGGACCATATGTGACACCGGGATTCAAACCACCGTCTGTCCTTGATCTGCTGCATGCCAGGCCAACGCCCTATCTCTATGCTATCTCTCCATCCCCGAAGCCCGAGTTTGATGCCTGGTGCTGTCCACATCTGCCAAGGTGGAGGGAGCAAAGTTGAGAAGACAGGGAGAGAATGAATCAGACAGGGAAAGGATTAGAGAGAAGGGGTATGAAGGGAGAGAGAAAGGGAAGGAGAGAAAGGAGACAGAGAGAGACAGAGACAGAGAGAAGTCAGGATGCCATGACATTGGCCCTATTTGACCCTGGCTGGAGCCCAGCAATAGAGCAACCGTTAACCTTGGACTCTGCAGATGCACCGGTCAGAGGACAAGTCTGGACCTGAGCCCGTTAAACTTGGAGGCTTTCCACTCGGTCACAGGAAGCCTTGTGAGCACTGGCTTGCTCCTTCTCAAGCAGTTGAGGGCCTCTCTGGACCCCTGTCAGGACTGAAATCCATGGTAGCCCCAGGATTTAGGAAGCTTGAGAAAAGTCACTTAGTCCTTGCACCAGGATAGGCACAGCTGTGGCTGGCTAACTGGGGTTCGGGCCTGTACTGAGGTTATGCAGTATTGACCCTCCTGTGTTTCTCTACCTGGCTAGCCTCCAGACTGGCCTCTTTCCCAGGCAGACTGTCCCTTTGACTGTCCTTTTGCCAACCACAGGGGGTGGCAAGCTTCTAGGAAAGTTGCAGGGAGGGCCTGAGTGGTTCCCCTGACCTGCCAGGAGCAAATTTCTTTTTTTGTTTTTGTTTTGTTTTGTTTTGTTTTGGGGCCACACCCATTTGTTGATGCTCAGGAGTTACTCCTGGCTAAGTGCTCAGAAATTGCCCCTGGCTTGGGGGGACCATATGGAACGCCAGGGAATCCAACCGAGGTCCTTCCTTGGCTAGTGCTTGCAAGGCAGACACCTTACCTCTAGCACCACCTCTCCGGCCCCCCAGGAGCGAATTTCTAAGAACAGAGTCAGGAGTAACCCCTGAAAGCCCCACCACTGCCTGGTGTGGCCCCAAAATAAAACAAGACAAAGCTGCAGAGATCCCCACCTCCAGGCATTCAGGACCCCGCGTAATCTCTTCCCCTTGAATAATTCGCTTTTAACCAATGCCCTGGCAGGGGATGTGGCTTCTAGGATCAGGTTCCGGAAGGCTGTGACTTGCCACTGGCCTTGCACGCGTTGGCTTCCTGTTCCCTTCTCCCTTTGCAGGCTTTAGAGGGATTTATGGAAAATCATTGCTAGGTGGAAAAACTGAGGGTTGGCCCTGGCTGATAGTCAGCAAGGCTCAAAGACACCCCCCCCCCCCCCCGCATCCACATGTCCCTTCACAAACTGAGTCCTGCCACCAATAGGTGGCAGGTGCAAAAAATGGATCCTTTGATTCCTGGTGAGAAACCTCTGCATTAAGCCAAAGACAAGAAAGACAGTGCAGTGGGTTTGAATATAGGCTGTGCTCATGAGAGGCAAAGGTTTGATCCCTGGCACTGCTGATAGGGAAAGCAGAAAAGCAAAGCTCTCCTTTTCCCTTTATAAGTTTACCCCCACTTCATTGCTGTCTGTAGAAATTCTAGTAAGTGACCACACTTCACTCATTAGGAATGTTCTTCGTTATTGTGAGGGATGCTAATGTAAATCTCTAAGACATTGTTTCACTAGTCTGTTCTATCCGTTACTTGATGTTTTAATGTTTCACTAACCTTGTAAGACTGTTACTTGATGTTTCACTAGCCCCTAAGACTGTTACAAGAATGGGGAGCTGCAAGATAAGTAAAGATGATGTTGGGGCCCGAGAGATAGCACAGTGGTAGCATGTTTGCCTTGCAAGCACTGACCCAGGACCAATGGTGGTTTGAATCGTGGCATCCCATATGGTCCCCCGTGCCTGCCAGGAGCCATTTTTGAGCAGAGAGCCAGGAGTAACCCCTGAGCATCAATGGGTGTGGCCCAAAAACCAAAAATAAATAAATAAATAAAAAATGTTTGAAACAATGTAGCCTGTTTTATGATAATGCCTGTTTGAAATGATGTAGCCTGCTTCTTTGAAAGATACCCTATAAAAACTCTGCTTAAACAGAGCCCGAGGTCTTGGCCTGGAGACCTGTCTCCTGGTCACTGACATCTGGTACCAGATTAAACTCTCACCTTTGCGAATTACATGGTCACTGCCTCTCTTTGGGACCCTCGAGGAGATGAAGGAATGAGGGGGAATTATCCTCGCCCTTAACACTGCATGGTCTCCTAAATGTTGGGTCCTGATTTCTGAACAAGGAGGGTCGCCATTTTGTAAAGGCCACATGGCCGGTTTCTTATCAGGTTCTGAGCAGGGAGAGATGCCATTTTGTAAGAACCCTATGGTGTAAACCACAAGTTAGGTCTTCACAAGCCAATTTCCATAGGCACCACTCCATACTACCTGGCCATACCAGGTAGCCTATCAGGGAAGGACATGGGAGCAGTAAGAAGGTACCCCTAGACAAGAGCCATCATTTTAAAGATCATCAAAAAGCTTTATTCCAGTTGTGTGGTCTTCTCTAATCCAAACACAACCTGGAGCAATCCTGGAACACTGTGCCAGGAGGAACTTCTGAGCACTGCCAGGGGCTAGAGCATGGCTGCATGGTGGAGCACCTGCCTTTAAAACTGCCCTCCCTGGGGCCGGAGAGATAGCACAGCAGTAAGGTATTTGCCTTAGACGCAGAAGAACGGTGGTTCGAATCCTGGCATCCCATATGGTCCCTCGAGCCTAGCAGGAGCGATTTCTGAGCATAGAGCCAGGAGTAAGCCCTGAGCACTGCCAGGTGTGACCCAAAAATCAAAACAAAACAAACAAACAAAAAAACCCCAAAAATCTGACCTTGGGCAGCACGTGAGGGGATGGGGGGCCTTGGGCAGCACGTGAGTCTCAGCAAGGAGTGAGTTAAGGTTTAGGACTTCCCCTTGGAGCATCCTCTCTCTGACGCAGATGGGGACCTTCATTCCAGAGTAGCCTTGGATGAAGCCTTCTTCAAGCCCATCTTCTCTGGGCCAAGGCTAGAAGCTAAGACATGCCCCTACACCCCCAAACCCTACTTGCTTCTTGCTCTGAGTCTTCTCCCTCACCCTCTGCCATATTCTCCCCACCCAGCCCTTGGGGCTTCTGAAGCCTTTTGCCCAGCCCTGCCACAGAACTGAGACCATGTCTGCACGGATCCCCCACCCACCCCTAGCCCCCTCTTTCTGAGGGTACATTAAGCTGTTCTGAGGAACGTACAACAGGGAGAGCTAGTACCTCCCCGGGTCTGAATCACTGATTCCACCATGAACCTTCCCAGTCAATCAGGATCCATTCAAGATGTTTAGCGAGTTACTTCAATCAGCTATGGGCACCTGACATTTCCAAATCCCTGTCCCACCTAACTCCTGACATTGAGCCCCCAAATTGAGCCAGCACCTTCATTACTATCTCTTGAAACACTGTAGCTGACAACACAATTTTTTTTCCTTTTGTTTTTGGGTCACACCTGGCTACACTCAGGGGTTATTCCTGGCTGTACACTCAGAGGTCATTCTTGTTAGGTGCTAGGGGAATCATACAGGATGCCGGGAATTGAACCCAGGTTGGCTTTGTGCAAGACAAACACCCTCCTCGCTGTGCTGTCGCTGACTGGGGACTGACCTGAGTTTGATCCCTGACATCCCATAGGTTCCGGAGCCTGCCAGAAGCAATTTCTGAGTGCAAGACTCAGGCGTAACATCTGAGCACCACCAGGTATGGCATAAAAACAAATTCTACTTCAGAAGACAGGAGAGATAGGACAGCAGGCTGGGCACTTGCCTTGTATACAACCTGAATTTGATTCTGGGAACCCCGTGTAGTCCCCTAAACTCTCTAGGAGTGAAACCAGAGCCAAGAGGAAGCCCCTTAAACACTGGTGGGTGTATCCCACCCCCAAAAAAATCAATATCAGAATTAGATCAAGTATATAGACATACTGAACATCATAGCACTAGCCTCTTCCTGTCTTTTATTTTATTTTATTTTATTTTTTTTTATTTTCATTTTGATTGGTTTTTAAATTTTTTAAATTCCTCTTTCTGCTTTGAACACAGAACTACTGGAGGAAAGGCAAATATGGCCAAATTTATTTACTTGTTTGTTTTAGGGGGCACAACTAGAAGTGCTGAGGGGTTACTCCTGGCTCTGCCTTCAGGAATTATACTCCTAGGAGGCTTGAGAGATATTATTGGATAATCAAAATAAAAACCCAGGTAGGTTATGTGCATGACAAAATGCCCTACCCCCTGTGCTTTGCTCCAGGTCCCAAATTCATTTTTAAATTTTCTGCTTTGGATTCTCAAGGACCCTCTGGTTCTCAGTCACTATTACTGAGCCCGTGCTCATAGTGACAGACATCTGGGCGGTGCCAGGAATTTGAACCAAGGTCAACCACTTACCCTTAACCCTTGTGCTCTTTCCCCAGCCCTAGAGCTGAGCTTAGAAATTAATAGAAAAAAAAAAGCAATTAGGGCCAGGCGGTGGCGCTAAAGGTAAGGTGCCTGCCTTGTCTGCGCTAGCCTTGGATGGACCGCGGTTCGATCCCCCGGTGTCCCATATGGTCCCCCAAGCCAGGAGCAACTTCTGAGCACATAGCCAGGAGTAACCCCTGAGCATTACCGGGTGTGGCCCAAAAATCAAAAAAAAAAAAAAAAAGCAATTAATAGAAAACCTTCCCGCTTCCATAATAAGAAAGCCTGTATGATCCATGGAACTAGAAGCAGGTACTGGGGCTGGAGAGACAGCTCAGCAGACAGGAGTACATGCTTTGTCTGCAAAAGGCTCAGGTTTGATCCCTGAACATTATTGGGTAAATATATATATATATATTTTGGGGAGGGGGATTTTTGGGCCACACCTGATGATGCTCAGGGGTTACTCCTGGCTATGCACTTTGAAATCGCTCCTGGTTTGGGGACCATATGGGATGCTGGGGGATAGAACCACTGTCAGTCCTAGGTCAGCCGTGTGCAAGGCAAATGCCCTGACGCTGCAAAGTCACTCCGGCCCCAGTATATATATATGAATTTAGTCAAAGCAGACAGAGACCTCCTGTAAGGCCCTGGTAGGGCTGTCTCAGCCAAACAAGAAGGCTGTGGATAGTATGATGGAAGGAATTGTCTTTGTCTGAAGCTTGGGGTGAAGAAAAAAATGCCTTTTATGAAAACTGAGAACCTGAAGTCATTACTAAATTTGGCTATGTTGTCTGTCTGCTCTCTCTCTCTCTCTCTCTCTCTCTCTCTCTCTCTCTCTCTCTCTCTCTCTCTCTCTCTCTCCCTCTCTCATTTTTTGGACCATACCTGGTGATGCTCAGGTGTTACTCCTGGCTATGCACTCAGAAATTGCTTTTGGTTTGGGAGACCATATAGGATGCCGGGGATCAAACTGCGGTAAGTCCTAGGCTAGTGCCAGCAAGGCAGATGTCTTACTGCTTGTGCTACTGTTTTGGCCCCTGTCTGCTCTCTAATAAGGTAGGAATCATGAGCAAATTATTTAAATCAGCAAAATAGTTTTATTTATTTATTTATTTTTGGTTTTGGGGTCACACCCAGAGGCTGGGGATAGAGCCCAGGTTCATCCCGGGTCGGCCCGGTGCAAGTCAAATGCCCTACTGCTGTGCTATTTCTCGGGCCCTGCAAATTAGTTTTAACCTTGTGAAATCTTGGCGTGTCTAGGGAATAAAGAACAATTCAAGAGGGCCACGTGCACCACCCAGAGGTCAAAGAACACCCAAAAGGTTCACAGTGATCAAGAAATTGAGAAGACAGCAGCTTACCTTGGGAACAAGCCAGTGGAATGAAGGAGAATGAGTATGAAGAGGTTGGATCAAAAATTATATTTCACAGTTCCGGAAAGATAGCATGGAAGTAGGGCATACGCCTTGCATGCAGGACAGTGGTTAGAATCCCGGCATTCCATATGATCCCCTGAGCCTGCCAGGAGCAATATCTGAGCATAGAGCCAGGACTAACCCCTGAGCACTGCCGGGTATGACCCAAAAATCAAAAATAAATTATATTTCATAAGGAAGGAACAAAAGAGAAAGTTGAGAGATAGTACAGGACGTAAAGGCACTTGTCTTGCACGTAACCAAGGCAGGTTGGATCTCCAATATCTAAACATCACCAGAGTTATAAACCCTGACTACAGTCGGGCAGGGCCCAAAGACAAAACAAACAAGCAAGGAATAAAAACAACAGTACAATAGGTAGGATGCTTTCTTTGTATGCAGCTAATCTGGGTTCAATCCTTGGGAATTTGAACCCTGAACCTGCCAGGAATAATCCCTGAGCACCGGGTGAGGAGGTAAGCCTTAAACATTACTAGCTGTGCCCCAGAAACCAAAACGTAATACATAATAGAGAAGAACAAAGAAAGATTAAAAAAAAATAGAATTTACAAAGACTTCAACTTTCTAGTATAGAAAAACAGGAACAGATATAGAAATAATTGATGTGATTTGAAATAAAAATTGAGTTGAGGGGCCGGGTGGTGGCGCTGGAGGTAAGGTGCCTGCCTTGCCTGCGCTAGCCTAGGATGGACCGCGGTTCGATCCCCTGGCGTCCCATATGGTCCCCCAAGAAGCCAGGAGCAACTTCTGAGCGCATAGCCAGGAGTAACCCCTGAGCGTCACAGGGTGTGGCCCAAAAACCAAAAACAAAAAACAAAAAACAAAAAAAAAAAATTGAGTTGATAGATAATCGGTTAGAAATAGCTAAAGTTAAGATTGGTGAACAGGAAGTCGATGCTAGATGCATCATCAAGATCGTCATAACATCAGTGAAAAGATAAAAGACCTAGAAGAGAGGGAAAGAGACAGACTAGGGACTCAGAAGACCACCAGGGATCTAATGCAGGAAAGAAGACAGAGACGATTGAGTTGTCTCAGAGAGTCTGAAAAAGATCAGCTCTGACCGATGAAACACACAAAGCTTCGACGTGGGGGCCAGAGGGATAGCACAGCAGTAAGACGTTTGCCTTGCATGCAGCCAATCTGGGACAAACCTGGATTCAATCCCTGGCATCCCATTTGGTCTTCTGAGCACAGAGCCAGGAGTAATCCCTGAGTGCTGCTGGGTGTAGCCCCAAATCTAAATCAAAAACAAAAACTAAAAAAGCTTCAACGTAGACAACAAAATGGGCACAAATGGGAGCACAAATATTTTCCCCAAAACTGGCTAATCCAGCAGTGGCATCACACAGAATCAGGATGAACAGAAATAAAGACCAAATGAAGTTTAGAGACTGAGAAGTGATTGGCGATATAATAGAGTAGGGAGAGCATTTGCTTTACACACAGTCCCTAGCAATCCCATATAACACCCCCCCCCAATCCCCACCAGGAGTAATTCCTACGTGCAGAGCCAGTGATCACCGGCGATAGCCCCAAAACAAAATATAAATAAAATATTAATCAAGAAAGATAGCTTAGGTGTTAAGGCTCTTGCCATTCATGTGACCAATTCTAATCTGAGCAACCATTGGGGTGACTGCCCACCACACAGCATTGTGGGTTGTGGCCCAAAAATCCCCTGAAAAAGTAAAAAAAAACTGGTGAAATTCATTTTAATTGTGTTTTCTTTAATCCAGTGAACCCAAAATACCATTTTTACCGTATAACTACAATTAGTCTAGCATGATTACAGGGAAAAGTGGGCTATACTATCTCTCTGGCCCCTCAGCAGGATTAATACTCTTTGAATGAAAGAACCCTTTGAATGAAAGAGCCAAACACACTAAATCCAAGGAACTTCTGCAAACTACCAGGCATGGCCCATTCACATGTACATATGTACCAGTGCTAATTTATAGAAACAAGAAGCTTATTTTGGGTTTTTTTTTGGGGGGGGGCACCCACAGCCCATGGTGCACAGAGGTTATTTCTGGGTCTGAGCTCAGAAATTACCCCTGGTAGGCTCTGGGTACCATATGGGATACCAAGAATGGAACCCAGGTCCATCTGGTTGGCTGCATACAAGGCAAACTCCCTACCACTGTGGTATCTCTCTGGCCTCAAGAAGCATATTTTTGAAATATGGTATTAGGGTTCAGGCCAAGATCTCATGCTCCCTGAAAGCCACATGTCTGGTAAAGAAGTACAATTAAGGGGTTGGAGTGATGGTAAAGCAAGTAGGGCCTTTGCCTTGCACACAGTTAACCCAGATTCAATATCCGACATCCCATATGGTACCCTGAGCCTGCCAAGAGTGATTTTTGAGCACAGAGCCAGGAGTAACCCCTGAGCACCACCTGGTGTGACCCAAAACCAAAACACAAACAAACAAAAAAAGGAATTAGTTGTTACTGGAAGTCTGAAACCTGGAGCCAATGCTCCACCATGAGAATAAATGTAAAAAGCAGCAGTAATTTGGGGCCATGGAGGAATTGGCGGGGGCTGTCCCTCAGTCCCCTCAAATAATGCTGCTCAGATACCAAGGTTCATAATGTTCCTGTACAAACTCCTTCCTGGAATCCTCAAGAAAGATCGTGCCTCGTGTGTCTACTGGGCTTTGTGGAGGGACCAGGGATGCTTTCCAGAACTATCCCAAACCTTGGCAAAGGCCAGTGGCTGAGCCTGGCGTTATCTCTGAGCCAGGACCTTGAGCAAAGCTCTGAACAACGCTGGGACTAGTCACTGTTGGAACTTGACATCTCTGAAATGTGGGAGTTGCAGGCACTTGGGCACTTTATCTCCTACAGGACCTTGGCCTTGGGGACTTTGATCCAGTTAGGGCTGAGAGCGCCACCTGGCGATAAAAGCTTCTATGTGATCTATTTTTATTTATTATATTCATTTATTTATTTGATCCCTCAGGTTCAGACAAACCCCAGTTTGTTTATTTATTTGTTGGTTGGTTTTGTTTTGTTTTTGGACTACACCTGAAAGCGCTCAGGGTTACTCCCGGTTCTGCGCTCAGAAATCACTCCTGGAAGGCTCGGGGGACCATCTGGGATGCCAGGAATTGAACCCAGGTATGTCATGGGTCCACCGCATACAAGGCAAACACCCTACCACTGTGCTATCACTCTGGCCCCTGTGAGTTTATTTGGGAAGTCATTTTACCTCTCTGAGCCTCACTTCTGTATTTGTGACATGCAGATCAAAGGAAGGGAGGTCTTTCCTGGGACGTTGGCCTGGCCTGAGCAAATAGGATCCCATCTTGGGAAGATTTTCTCAGAATCTTACAGAAATTTGGCCAGAAAAGCCAGGAGGGGTGGAGTCAGTCCATCTCCAACAGGTCAGACAGCAAAGCTCATTTGGGCAGGAAAAGCAACCAAATATATTAGAATTGAATTCAGCTGACTATCCTCAAGTTTGAGAAATAAGATGGAGCTTTTGCCAGGGTGGGAGAAAGAATGGAAGCCAAAGTAAACAATGTTGTGAAGCCAGGAGCTTAAAGAAGCTGAAAATTTATGGTTCCACAGCTGTTGTTGTTGTTGTTGTTTGGTTTTGGGCCATACCCATTGACGCTCAGGGGTTATTCCTGGCTATGCACTCAGAAACTGCTCCTGACTTGGACGACCATATGGGACTCCGAGGATCGAACTGAGGTCCATTCTGGTCAACCACATCCACGTGCATGGCAAACGCCCTACTACTGCGCTACCACTCCAGCCCCAGGAGCTAGAAATCTTTGAAAGAAAAAAAGGGGTGGGGGTAACCAATGGCATGCAATACTATTTGACTGAGTTTCATGCTCAGGCTTGAACATCCTGAGAGCCTGATTGCGGTAAAGAGAGGCAAGCCAGGGAGATAGTTCAATGGTGAAGGTGCTTGCCTTGCAGGCAGCCAATCTGGGTTTGGTCCACAGCATCTCAGATGGTTCCCTAAGTACTGTCAGGAGCGATTCCTGAGTGCGAAACCAGTCACACTGCAGAGGGGCAAACTTCTTGTGTAAGACAAAAATCAACCTGTGGGGCCGGAGAGATAGCATGGAGGTAAGGCCTTTCATGCAGGAGGTCATCGGTTCGAATCCCGGCGTCCCCCCATGCCTGCCAGGAACAATTTCCGAGCCTGAAGCCAGGAATAACCCCTGAGCACTTCCGGGTGTGACCCAAAAACCACAACAACAACAAAAAAAATCAACCTGTAAGGAGTTGATTCCAGGATCCCACACCACATAGGGCCCCTCCAGCACTGCCAAGAGTCAGTCTTGAGCACAGAGCCAGGAATAGTCTCCTAATACTGAGGGGTATAATCCAACCCATTCTGCCCCCCAATTTCTATTTTTTTCCAGTTTATTGAATGATTGATTTTTTTAGGCCACATCCAGCAGCGCTCAGGGGTTACTCCTAGTTCTGCACTCAGAGATCTCTCCTGGCAGGCTACGGGCCCATACGGAAAGCCAGGAATCGAACCAGGTCGCTCCCGGGTTGGCCGAATGCTGTGCTATCTCTCCAGCCCTTCCCCCAATTTCTAATTAAAAATAAAATTAAATATCATTATACTTGCAGTAGGGCTACTAGGAAAACCAGAATGATTCCTTCCCAGAGACATGCAGGGAATGAAGAGTGAAGAAATGAAGAAGCGTTTCTCTTTCTATCAGTCACCCAATGAGTGAAATGTCTGTCATAGATAAGCAAAAAATGTGGTATGCCCAGGCCCTGGGACAGGAATCAACCAGAAATCAGGATAGGAAAGAAGATCCTGAGATAAATAAGGATGAACCTTAAAAGCAAGGTACCAACTGGAGTTGGAGCGATAACACAGCAGGAAGGGCATTTGCCTTGAATGTGGCCCACCCAGGTTCGACCCTCAGCATCCCATATGGTCCCCCAGAGCCTGCCAGGAGTGATTCCTGAGTGCCTCTGGGTGTAGCCCCCCAAACAAAACCAAGGCACAGAGAAAGAGGAGAGAGAGAGACCAACTGATGGCTTGATTCCTTTTACAAGAAATGTCCAGAATTACCCAGCCTACAAGGGCAGTGAAGGCGCCTTCACCCCATCCACCCCCCACAAATCCGCCCAAGATGATTAGAAGAACTGGGTTCCCCTCTCCAGCCTAGTGCACATTATTTTGGGCAAATGGCAGTGAAGGTCCCATGGGGCTTAGCTCTGGGCCTTAGTCTCCTACCCTGCTTGCCCTTCACCTAATCAAGAAAGAGATTATGAACCCAGAAGCTTTCATCCTTTTGCTAATCAAAGAAGCCATCACTGCTCCTCTTTTATGACTCATAAGAATGTTGTTTGGGGGAGCTGTCCCAGGAGAAGCTTATCTTTGGAGTGTCCTTAGCTTCTGAGAATACTAGTGTTATTGAGGGAGTAAAATAAAAAAAGAGGTCACTTCTCTTTATGGGAGGACACCTTCTCTCTTCCCTGTTCTCATGGGATTTATAGCCTTTTGCTATACTCCTGGCTCTGCTCTCAGAAATCGCTCCTGGCTTGGGACGCCGCAGATGGAACCAAAGTCCATCCTGGGTCAGTCGCATGCAAGGCAAATGCCCTACCACTGCACCATCACTCTGGCCCCAGCCTTTTGCTTCTTGAAGGGCCACAGTAGAAGTGGTTTCTTTTACAGGCATGGGCTTGGGCGATGTGACTTTATTTGCAAAGTGATTTTTACCTCTTTGGGCTGAAGCTTCTGCTCTAAGACTCATAGATCAAAGGATAGGAGAGAAACCTGGCCAAGCCAGTCAGATCTGATGTGAAATAACTTTCCCCACTTGCTCCACTTACACCCTGTGCATACTCTGCATTTCTGTTTTTTTTGGAGGCCTTAGGGTGTAACTCAGTGTGAGGACGCACGGCTCTGATGAGGAGGCCCTGGGTCTGCTCTCCAGGACTGTTAGTCGAGGATGTCGCTGTGATGATTCATTTAGTGCAAACAGAATGGGAGGGTGGGGGGAATTTTGTTTTCCTGCACTTGGAACACAGAAAGTGGGTTAAGGGGCAGCAGGGGTTACTGGAGGGGGAAGAGATTACTAAAGCCTACAGACTTCTCTGGGGAGGATGACAAAATTATCAACTGAGATTGTGAGGGTTGGACAACTAACTCAAAACTAACCATTCAGGAGCCAGAGAGATAGTGCAGTAGGTAGTGTGTGCCTTGCATGTTGCCAACTTGGGTTCGATCCCTGGCGTCCCATATAGTGCCCCAGAACCTGCCAGTAGTACTTGCTGAGCACAGAACCAGGAGCACAGAGCCCTAAGTAACCCCTAAGTTCTGTTGGGTGTAACCCAACCCACTCTGGCAAAAACAAACACCCCACCATTCAATCATAAAGGTTCCATGTGCTCCGCTCAGCTTCCCAAGCACTACCAGAAATGCTTCTTGAGCGCAGAGCCAGGAGTGATCCTTGCGTCTCACCAAGTGTGGCCCCAAAACCAAAACAAACCCTCAAAGCCCCCTACTCTAATTGTATCTCAGCGGGTCTGGGGTGAGTGATGACACAAGTGATGTTGAGAATTAGCTGAGTGGGAATGTTTCCATGGTGGAAACTCACAGCCTTGCCCCCCAAAACTCACTCTCACACTCTCAGGCCAGAGAGGCTGGTGGCCGATCACTTCCCAACACACCCACCTGGGCTGCCTGGCTGCTTTGGCAAGGGCTGGGCTGTGGACCCCTCTTCAACTCCTGGCTCCCCATTCCTCAGGGGCCTGGATGGTCTTTCTCTGACCCTTTTCATCGGCCTTCTGGGACAGGATCTGGATGCCAAGTTCTGAGATTCGTGTACCATCTGGTACCTTCCCCCTGGGATACACTGCCCCGTCTCCAATTTTCCATTTTCTTTTCCCTCCTGGCTCCTTCTTCTGGAACTTGGCCTGTCATCAGTAGCAGCTTTCCTCATCTGCTTCCCCATCTTTTCTTCTGGCAAGAAGGCAGAGGGCAGGCGGGGAAAGACGGTGTCCATGAGGAAAGGTACTCTCTTCCTTTGGAGAATACAAGACAGGTGGAGATGGTGCTGCCTGTGCCCGGCGGTGCCAGGCTCAAAGTCTGAGAGGGGACAGGGCAAAAATTTGTTATTTAGCTTCTAACTTGCTGTAAACAACTCCAGAAGAGGAACTGGCTTCTCTTGGATTGGGTCATTGATGCCTGATCCCATTCGGAAGTCCCTGGAGAGTCTCTGAAAGGGAGAAGCAGGTTGTTGCTAAGGAACCAATCAGCTTTGGCTCTAGGGAGGTGACAAGACAGGAGACAGGAAAATAATTGGTTTCCTGAGGGTTGCAAAGGCTCAGGAGGCTGGCGATGGAGCCAGTATGAGTGGAGGGGAAGGGAGAAGTTGACATCACACCTAGGGTTGTTTGGGGGAGACTGTTCAAGGATCACTTTCAGAGGTGCTCAGGTAACCAGAACCAAGTTCTGCCACACACAAGGCCAGCATCTTCCCCAGCACCCCAAGAACCTCAATTCAGTGATGGGGTCAGTGTGTTGCCAGGTTAGTTCTTCTAAGACCAAGCAAGAGGAACTGAGCTTCAAACCAAGTTCAAACCAAGGCTCCAGGTCACTCTGCCATTAACTTGCCACAAACCTGGCCTCTCTGAGTCTCCCATATTGGGAAAGAAAATTAATATTAATTATTAATATTAATATTAATATTAATAAAATAATCCAGATTGGCTGGCATATGAACATGCCAATTCGTGGGAGGAAGAAAATGAAGCCCAAAATGAAGCACCCCTGCTGTGTGCGGAAGCCCTGCCAGAGAGGGGTTTGCCTGGGTTTGGAGTGTGATAGAGAATCAGGGAGTCCTGGAAAGCTCTCAGGGGGTGCAGTTTATTTGCTAGGCCTAAAAACAACACCTTAGGTTGGTTCAAATCCCGGTGTCCCATATGGTCCCCCGTGCCTGCCAGGAGCTATTTCTGAGCAGACAGCCAGGAGTAACCCCTGAGCACCGCCGGGTGTGCAAAAAAAAAACAAAAACAAAAACAAAACAAAACAAAACAAAAACCCAACACCTTAAAGCACCTCTGTTGAGTCTCTTCAAGCAGGTGACCTATATTGAGCACCCCAACAAATTCATGGGCAGATCCAGCTATGTGGTACCTGCCAGGGCACTGAAACACTGAAAAACTTCCATTGCGACGCCAGAGTGATAGCCCTGTAGCTGACCCAGGTTTGATCCCCGGCATCTCATATGTTTCCCTAAGACCCACCAGGATTCCCTGTAAAATCACTGTATCTTCAACCCTACGTGAACGCGTCTGAATCAGGGTTGCACATGAAATGCTATATTTTTCGTACCATAAGATGCACTTTCTCCCCTCCAAAAGTGCGTCTTATGGAGAGAATGCTGCCTAGAGCTGAATGAAGCCTGAGTGCCGGGGAGGAGGGACAGTCATAATGATTTTTTTTGTTTGATTTTTGGGCCACACCTGATGATGCTCAGGGGTTACTCCTGGTTCTGCATTTAGAAATCGCTCCTGACAGGCTCGGGGGACCATATGGGAAACTGGGGATCAAATCCAAGTCCATCTAGGCAGCCGCATCCAAGACAAATGCCCTACTGCTGTGCTATAGCTTTGGCCCCACATAATGATTTTTTTTGGGGGGTCACACCCGGCAGTGCTCAGGGGTTACTCCTGGCTCTATGCTCAGAAATTGCCCCTGGCAGGCACAGGGGGCCATATGGGATGCCAGGATTCGAACCACCATCTTTTTGCACGAAAGGCAAGCGCTTTTACCTCCATGCTATCTCTCCGCCCCCCACATTCTTAATGTCACATTGACTGCTGTTCACTTAACATAGTTGAAAAATTATCCTGTTAGAGTTTATTAAATATTTTAGTACATCATTTGCTTTAGAATATTTTTTTCTGTTTCTTTCTCATCTAAAAACTATGTGCATCTTATGGTCAGGTGCATCTTATAGAGCAAAAAATAAAGTAATCCAAGCCAGGCTGAGGGTGAAACACATATTGTCTGGGCAACTTCTAACCTCATATCTCCACCTTGCTGCCTGCCAGAACTGCCATTTTTATTGAGTCCAGAGACCACCCTTGAATGGCAGTAAGGACAGAGTAAGGGCAGATAGGTCAGGTTATCCTGAGCCAGTCCCACCCAGGTTTCTAAGTATGGGGGTAAATTGGGGGTAAATCCAAGTTGTAAACAAACACACAAAAGAACCAGGAATGATCTTTGTTTGGGGTAAAATAAGGTGTAACCTAATAATTCCTGAGTGTAGAACCAGGAGTAACCCCAGAGCACCACTGGGTGTGACCCCCCCCCCAAAAAAAATTCTTTCATTGTAGAAACCCCCCAGTCCACATGACCACTCATTGGCCACAGTTCCAGGCAGGTCATCTTCCTGAAAGGGGACAGGGCAGCGGGCAGGACAGGACAGGACAGGACAAGGCAGGGCACTTCCTAACAGTGACTCAGAGGTGACCACTGTGGGTGTGTCTGGCCAGCTCTGTGCCAGACAGGATGGCAGGAATACTTCCTTCTGACCCGATCAGGCGCATTCCCCCTGCCTGCTGACCCACGGACATCCCAGCCCAGGGGGCCACTACAGCCTTTGCAGAGTGACAAGCGTGGAACTTTTCATTGGCGTGACTTTCGAGGCGAACCCATCAGCCAGTTCTGCTGCCTGGAGCTTGCTTTCTCCTCAAGTTGGACATTTCTCCCTTAGAAATCTGGATGGTCTATCCTTGGGGCCTAGGAGGTAGGGCAGAGGCTCAAGCAGATAGCCAAAGAGACTTTGGAAAAAAAATGAAAGGCCACAAATACCAAGTGCCATTAGCAGAATTGTTAGACATTTTGAACCAGATTAACAGGGAAAATGGCCTTGCTGGCTCATCCAGAGGGCTGGCTAGTTGGAATCTCCTATTCCAGGGTCTCCCCAAAATTCCAGATCTGCTACTGAAAAGCAGTTGCTTATTTTATTTATGACTTTTTTGTCAGGACTCTTCATTCAAGGGTTACTCACAATACAACCAGCTGTTGTCAAGACAAAACACTTTTAATTCTGGGCTACCTCCCAGACCCACAAACTTTCTTTCTTTTTTTTTTTTTTTAATTTTAGGTTTTTGGGTCACACTAGGTAACACTCAAGGATTACTCCAGACTCTGCACTTAGAAATCACTCCTGGCAGTCTGGGTGGGGGGAACCATATGAGATGCTGGGTTTCGAACAATCTCAGTCCTGGGTTGGCTGTGTGCAAGGCAAATGCCCTACAGCTGTGCTATCTCTCTGCCCTCCCCACAATTTTTTTTTCTTTTTTTTGGGGGGGGGGGTTTGGGCCACATCCGGTGGTGCTCAGGGGTGACTCCTGGCTGTCTGCTCAGAAATAGCTCCTGGCAGGCACGGGGGACCCTATGGGACACCGGGAATTCGAACCAACCACCTTTGGTCCTGGATCTGCTGCTTGCAAGGCAAACACCGCTGTGCTATCTCTCCGGGCCCACCCCCACAAATTTTCTTAACTTCAGGTTAGGGTGTGAGGAACCAGGGCGAAGCAATAGCACAGTGGGGAGGGCGTTTGCCTTTCAGGTCTTCAGACTCAGGTTTAATCTTCCACATTCCATAAGGTGTCCCCACTCCCTTAGCACCACCAGGAATGACCCCTAAGAGCAGAATCATGAGTAATATAACCCATGAGCACTGCCAGGTGTGCACCCCCCCCAATAGGTATGAGGAACCACCTCTGCAAAATCCAAAACAATTCATTGGCTTATTCCCTTTATAAAATATGTAGAATGGGAGATCGGAGCAATAGCACAGCGGGTAGGGTGTTTGCCTTGTATGCAGTCAACGGGGTTGGATTCCAGGCATCCCATATGGTCCCCCAAGCCTGCCAGAGGCAATTTCTGAGTGCAGAGCCAGGAGTAAGCCCTGAGTGCCATTGGGTGTGGCCCAAAAAATAAATAAATACAAAATACCTTGAGGCTCAAATAGCAAAAAAATATATTTTTCCCTCAGGAAATTAAACACAGCCAACTTGAAGTTAAAAAAAAAAAAAGGAATTTCAAAGCAAAGAGCAGAAAGTTAAAAAAAAAGGGGGGGGCCGAGTAAGCCCAGCGGGTAGGGCATTTGCTTTGCTCATGGCTGACCCAGGATGGACCTGGGTTCGATCCCTGGCATCCCATGTAGTCCCCTGAGCCTGCCAGAGACAATTTCTGAGTGCAGAGCCAGGAGGAATCCCTGAGAGCCGCTGGGTGTGCCCCCCAAAATAACAAAATAAATAAATAAATGTGTAGACCGGTAAGTGGGTGCCAACAAAATAAATAAATATGTAGACCGGTAAGTGGGTGCCAGGATGGGGAGGGGGACAGGAAAAGGACCGCCTCAGAGTGGCCTTATTATTTCGTCACGAGGTGCAGAGTATGTAAAAACAAAAAGAAGGGGAGAGGGAAGACAGGAAGTCAGCCAAAGAAGATTTCAGATGAATGAGCAAAAGAGATGGGCCAGACAGATCATGAGGCAAAACACACACTTTATAGGTTTCACAGGGATTTCATCATGGCAGAAGTATTTGAATCAGAGGCCTTTGGGCCACAGAGCCAATGTTCTTTCCAGGCCGTCACACCCATTTTTCAGGGACTCCGGCAGTGCCAGGAATCAGTGCCAAGCATGTGACCAGGCCGTAGGACTCCCAGCGATTTTCATATTAGCAGTTTGCCTCTCCCCTCGCCTTCTTTCTGTGAACATACAGAAAACATGCAAGAATGTGAAGCTCATAACACACTGTCCCTAGACTCGCCTCCGATGACTTTTTTTACTCAGCCACGTTCAAAAATAAATAAATAAATAAATAAATAAATCAAGTTTCTGGTTTCAAGTATCAGTGCTTCCTAAGAACAACAATAAAATGTGCTTTTGCAAATGCAGAGAGGACCTGAAGGACAGGCAGGAAGGGGGGACGTGGAAGGGGGAAAAGAGCTTTTGAAAAAGCCTGGAATGTGGCTTCAAAGGGGGTGGGGGGGGAGGCGAACCCCACCCCACTCCCTCCCCAGGGAAGAAACTAGTTCCAGCGACCCAGAGAAGCCTTGGCTCCCATAAAAGGGCCTCCCCCACCCGTCTCGGGTTCCTCTGGCTCTGGGGCTCCTGGCAGGGAGCTCATCTTCCCCAGGCCCTGGGTCTTTTTTGGTTCTTGCAAAGGACAGGGAAAAGCGGCCATGGTAGCCCTAAAGCCTTGTCTGGGATCTGCCAAACAAAAGGGCACCCCAGGAGGAACAGCTGTGCTGGGGATCTCAAAAGGGGGGTTACCCCTCCTTCCCCAGAATGCTGCAGTTTGGCTAGCCAGTCTTCTAGCTCTGCTGCAAGCCAGCCCAGGAGGCCCAGGAGACCCAGGAGGCCGGGGACAGGAACTCCGTCCTGTCCTGTAGCAGCTGCAGTACTAGCCGGCCAGGCCAGCCAGGCTGGAGAGGACTCGGGCCGCGCGCTCCTCCCACCGGCACCAGGACTGGACCGCGCGCTCCGTGCGTAAAAGCCACCTCCCCACCGGGCCAAGGTGGAGGAAGTTGCGCTCCGGCCTGGCAGGGAGGCGCGCAGGGTGCCCCGGTCCCTGCGGTGGGTGACGGGGGCCCAGGGAGGCGGGGTGCGCCGTGGGTGAGTCCTCCCACCCCGGTGCGCGTCTTGGAGCGCGCGTGGAGAGCCGAGCGCAGGGCGCACCCCAAACCCAAACCCAAGCATCCTCTGCTCCTGGCAGGGGAGCTGCGCCAAGGGGCAGCTAGCTGGACCCGGGTCCCCCCAGGGGAGCACCCACCCAGACACCCCCAGCTCCGGGTTCTCGAAGTCGGGGTCCCCCCTCTCCACTGGCGAGATGGCACCGAGAGGACCACCGCGCGCGCTTTGGTTCCTGCTGAATCTTCTTGGGGCTCTCCTCGCCAGCCGCGGCTGGGTCGCTGCAGGTAAGTGTGTGTGTGTGTGGGGGGGGGGGGGGGATCCAGGGGAGCCCAGGAGGGAGTGGAGAGCCCAGGACCGACTCGACCTGACCCAAAGGATTCACTCAACTCCGGCTGGCTCCTCCCGATTTTGGGGTGTCCGGGGACGCTGTCCTTCCCTCCCCCCCCGCCGCCGCCCCCAGGAAGGGATCTCGAGTTTCTTTCCAAGCTTGGCTTGGCTAGGAAGGAATTTTCCGGGGCGCTTGAGTGCGCAAACGGGACGGGTTGGGCCCAGGTTGGGTCATTGCGGGGCATGGAGGTGGAGAGTGGGGAGTTCGGAGGTGGGAGCACTGAAGGTGGGAGCACACGGGATCAAGGGGACTTCTGGGCTGGGGACTTCTGGGCTGGTGTTTGGGAGGCGCTGCGGGGGGGGGGGGGGTGAATTCGCAGGCGGGTTTGAGTGCTCACGCCTCAGGTTTCTTTCTCAGCCCACTCTCCCTGTCCCCTGGATAGGAAGACCGAATTCACACCTGTAAGGGGTGGGCTCCTCACCACACCACCCACCACCACTGCTTGCACCTTTGCTTTTTGTTTTATTTTTTTACGTTTTTGTTTGTTTGTTTGTTTGTTGGGGGGGTCACACCCAGCAGTGCTCAGGGCTTCCTCCTGGCTCTGCACTCAGAAGTCGCTCCTGGCAGGCTCCATGTGGGACCATGTGGGATGCTGGGGATTGAACACGGGGCTGTCCTGGGTAGGCCGCATGCCAGGCAAACGCCCTCCCCGCTGTGCTATGGCTCTGCCTTCCCCTTTTCTAACTTTTTGCTTTAAACTTTTTCTTTTTGAACTTCCCTTTCCCCTGGCGTTGACCTCTTACCCTTGGCATGATTAGCAAGAGATCTTTCAGGCTGCAGGCATGTCTTCCCTCCCTGGGAAGCAAGAGGAGAGAATTGCTTTGGACGGATTTGGGGGGTTGTGGGGTAGGGAGAAGAGGACAGCAAGCAGGCCTCAGGGCTTACTCCTCCCGCTCTATGCTCAGGGATCACTCCCTGTGGTACTTGGATTAGTACTGGGGGCCCACCCCACCCACCCGTGATGACCACCAAGGCAAGTAAGTGCCTTACCTACCCTCTGCTCTGTGCCTCTGGCCACTGGACATTTTTGTTTGTTTGTTTGTTTGGGGTGCACACCCAGCAGTGTTCAGGGGTTCCTCCTTGCTCTGCGCTCAGAAATCACTCCTGGTAGGCTCCCAGAACCATATGGGATGCTGGGGATTGAACCCGGGTCCATCCCAGGTCAACCATGTGCAATGCAAAAGCCCTACAGTCATGCTATCACTCTGGGCCCTTCCTCCTTTTTCTTTCTTTTTACTTTTTTTTGGATTTTGGGCTCCTCTCACATGGCTCTGCTCTGGGGTTTTATTCCTGGCAGACTTGAGGGACCACGTGGGATGCCAGGGATCATACTGGAGTAGGTTATGAGCAAGGCAAACACCCTACCGTGTTATTGTTCCACACACACACCTTTTATTTTCTTTAAAAAATTTATTTTTTTGGTTTTTGGATCACATCCTGCAGCGCTTAGGGGTTACTCCTGGCTCTGTACTCAGAAATCGCCCCTGACAGGCTCAGGAAACCATATGGGATGCCAGAGATCGAACCCTGGTCCGTCCCAGGTCACCACGTGCAAGGCAAACACTGTACCGCTGTGCTATTGCTCCGGCCCAGGGCCTCACGTTTGTTTGTTTAGAGCTTTTATTTTAAATTTACTTTATATTTATATTTAAATTTTACTTTGTACCTTAAATATAACTGTGAAAGACTTGCAATTGACATTGGTCTCAATAAAAATTATTTAAAAATAAATCTTTTATTTTTAGGGGCCAAAGTGTAGCACAGCAGGTATGGCCCAAAATTTTAAAAATATTGTATTTATTTATTTAAGTTTTGGGGCCACACCCCGCAGTGCTCAGGGGACTCAGGGTTACTCCTGGCTCTGCACTCAGGAATTACTCTTGGCTGTGCTCAAGGGACCATATGGGATGCCAGGGATCAAACCTAGGTTGACCACATCCAAAACAAATACCCTCCCTGTCGTGCTCTGCTCCTGCTTTCCTCCTGTTTGTTCAGAAGGCAGCACACTGAGCCATGTCCCCAGCACCTCCTATGTTTTCTTTCCAGCAGTCATTTCATTAGTTCTGCTAATTTACTTCTGTCAGTTGTCGAACCCCATCATTTTAGGACAGTTTCCCCATAACCTAGATGCCCGTTTACTCTGAAAACAAATCGGGAGATCGGGTATCTCCTGAGCAGGGAAAATCGGGCTGTAGGGTGGACGGCATCTGACCCTAAAGGTGTCCCCACTTTCTTGCTTCAAGCTCTCTTTACTCCTGGGTGTGACCTGCTAGTAGGCTGCTGCAGCCCTTTATTCAGTGGTCACTGTACCCTTTTGGCCATGAGGGAAGATCAAGGGAATTGGGGTATTAGCAACCTCTTTCTTCCCAGACATTTACAACGTTTTCTACACAGTTGGAATCCTCTCATTACTATGAGGCGACTCTCAGGCCGGCAGGGACTGTCCATGAAGGGATGCTGGCCGGTCAGCTACCTGTGTGCAGTGTCAGGGGTCTTCCCTAGGTTGGTTGATTTTTGGGGTTTTTTTTTTTTGGCCACACCCAGTGACTCTTAGGAGTTACTACTGGCTCTGCACTCAGAAATCACTCCTGGCTTGGAGACCATATGGGACACTGGGATTCAAACCACTGTTTGTCCTGGGTCGGCTTCATGCAAGGCAAATACCCTACAGTTGTGCTATCGCTCTGGCCCATCTTTTATTTATTTATTTTTAGGGAGGGCCTCCCCTGCTCCCAGCTGAAGGTCATTCTCAGTGCTTCTTGACCCAGTGATATCAGGCCTGGAGAAAAAAAAATTTTGTTACATAACTTCAGACAATATTCATGTGTCTACATGTCCCAGATTGTAAGCCCTGGGTAATTCTTGAGGGAAAGCTGCTAGAAAACAAATTTTTGGGGTGCACTTCTAACTATCGGGTGGTAATGTGGGGGCTGGAGTGATAGTACAGCAAGAAGGGGTGTTTGCCTTTCATGCCGCCAAACTGGCATTCCATATTATTCCCTGAGCACTGCTGGGAACAATTCCTGGGTGCAGAGCGAGGAGTAACCCCTGAGCACCACTGGGTGTGACCCTCCCTAATTGTAATCTGAGTACTTATTTGGAAAATAGTTGTGTATATTGCCTCCTCCTGTGTTCCGCATTGTGAATTTAAGCTTGGAGAAAATCAGGATATTCTTAGACACCTTGCCTGTTGATTTCTAGTAGTGGATTGTCACCATGTCCTCTTGTTTGTCCCCGTCTGGGTAGGAGATCACAGTAGATCCGTCTGATTTGGATTCCTAAACACTTGCATAGCAATCCCAATTTCCAATGATTTGTGTGCAGCCTTAAATGATTTTCATAAGCTTTCTGAACCTGTTTCTTCAATGGTAAATTGAGGGGGTTCGATAGTCAAGAGTTTCATACCTGGGGCCGAAAAGATAGCACAGCAGTAGAGCATTTGCCTTGCATGCAGCTGACCCAGGATGGACGGTGGTTCAAATCCCAGTATCCCATATGGTCCCCCATGCCTGCCAGGGGTGATTTCTGAGCACAGAACCAGTAGTAACCCTGAGCACCATTGGATGTTACCCAAAAGCTAATAATAATAATGATAACAACAACAACAACAACAATAAAAGTTTCATACCATGGAGCTAGAATACTCTTGTGGGCCAGAGTGTTGTAGTACACTGGGGAGGGTGCTTGTTTGTATATTGACAATCTGGTTTTGGTAGGTAGGTAGGTAGGTAGGTAGGTAGGTAGGTAGGTAGGTAGGTAGGTAGGTAGGTAGGTAGGTAGGTAGAAAGGAAGGGAGGAAGGGAGGGAGGGAGGGAGGGAGGGAGGAAGGAAGGAAGGAAGGAAGGAAGGAAGAAGGAAGGAAGGAAGGAAGGAAGAGGAAGGAAGGAAGGAAGGAGAAGGAAGGAAGGAAGGAAGGAAGGAAGGAAGGAAGGAAGGAAGGAAGGAAGGAAGGAAGGAAGGAAGGAAGGAAGGAAGGTAGAAAGGAAGGAAGGGAGGGAGGGAGGGAGGAAGGAAGGAAGGAAGGAAGGAAGGAAGGAAGGAAGGAAGGAAGGAAGGAAGGAAGGAAGGAAGGAAGGAAGGAAGGAAAGAAACATGGGAAGAAATATACTACCCTTGCTGTGTCTAGGTCAGACATCACTAATGGATGCCTGAACTCTCCTCAGATCCTGGGAGGGAGGGAGGAAGGAAAGAAGAATGGGAGGAAGGAAGGAAGGAAATATGAAAGGAAACAGGGGAGGAAATATACTTACCCTTGCTGTGACCCTGTGTCTAGGCCAGATATCACTAATGAATGCCTGAACTCTCTTTCCCAGAGCCTGGGCTCAGCTGTCCCATCTCTTAACTCAACCCTCAGGTCCATCACTTCTGAGGACTTGGTGATCTGTAGGTCACCTTCAGTCACAGTGGTTAAGAAGAATGGAGTAAGCAAAGCCAGGAAGGAGAAAGCAGACACATGTATTAGAGTGGTTTCTTTTGTGATTATGTCATTCTGTCTCTTGGTGGAGAAGACAATGTTAACTCAAACCCCAAGATTAAGGTTACACCAGGGCTTTTCCAAGTTCCTTTCTTTCTGTGCCAACAAGCCCGAAAGGGGCAGGCCTGCAGATCTCTGGGACCCACTTTGCATCTGTTAATTGTACAGTTCATCTTCCCTTCCTTGGGGACTGCTGCTGAGAGCATGGGTTCTCAGGTTTCATTGTTAAAAAAATATTCTTGGGCCCGGAGAGATAGCACAGCGGCGTTTGCCTTGCAAGCAGCCGATCCAGGACTTAAGGTGGTTGGTTCGAATCCCGGTGTCCCATATGGTCCCCCGTGCCTGCCAGGAGCTATTTCTGAGCAGACAATCAGGAGTCACCCCTGAGCACCGCCGGGTGTGGCCCAAAAACCAATATATATATATATATATATATATATATTGTTTGTTTGTTTGTTTGTTTGTTTTTGGTTTTTGGGTCACACCCGGCAGCGTTCATGCGTTACTCCTGGCTCTGTGTTCAGAAATCACTCCTGGCTGGCTCAGAGGACCATATGGGATGCCAGGATTTGAACTGTGGTCCGTCCTGGATTGGCTGCATGCAAGGCAAATGCCCTACCTCTGTGCTATCTCTCTGGTCCTAGGTCTTTTTATTGTTGCAGTCTCAGTGACAGACCATAAAATTGACCTCTTTCAAATGTAGCTCATTAGTTTGGCTCCTCTTTACAAGATTGTGCCAGCAGCACTTCAGATTCATTCCAGAGTCTTTTCATAACCCCCAAGAGAAACTCGATGTCATAAACATTCCCTCTCTACTCCCTTCCTTCCTCCTAGACCAGCCACTTCCCTTCCGCCTGACACTTCTGTCTCTTTCCCATCACCATAGATTTGCTTCTGCCATAATTTGCTTTTCAGGCCATTCCATGTAAATGGCATCACACAACAGGTCATATTATGTGGCCACTAATGCTAGCTTTCATGCTATCTTCAGGATTTACCAAGGTGGTTGTTGTTGGTGGTTTTTTTTTTTTAACTTTAAAAATGTTTTTAAGGGGCAGAGCGATAGCACAGTGGTAGGGTGTTTGCCTTGCAGGTGGCTGTCCCAGGATGAGCCCAGCTTTGATCTCTGGAGTCCCATGTGGTCCTTCCTGAGCCAGGACAGATTTCTGAGTGCAGAGCCAGGAGTAACCCCTAAGCATCACTGGGTGTGGCCCAACCCCCCCCCCAATTTTTTTATTTAAAGCATTAAGATTTACAAAGTTATTCATGGTTTAGTTTTAGCCACACAATTTTTTTTAACTTTTTTTTTTTTGGTTTTTGGGCCACACCCGTTTGACGCTCAGGGGTTACTCCTGGCTATGCGCTCAGAAATCGCCCCTGGCTTGGGGGGACCATATGGGATGCCGGGGGATCGAACCGTGGTCCATCCTACGCTAGCGCTTGCAAGGCAGACACCTTACCTCTAGCGCCACCTTCCCAGCCCCTGCCACACAATATTTCAACACCAATCCCATCACCAGTGTCCTCGTCTCTCCACCAATGTTCCCTGAGTCCATCCCATAACACTACCCCCTGCTCCAGGGTGGCATCATAACAGACCTTTTTTTTTTTTTTTTTTGGGTTTTGGGGCCACACCCGGCGGCGCTCAGGGGTTACTCCTGGCTGTCTGCTCAGAAATAGCTCCTGGCAGGCACAGGGGACCATATGGGACACCGGGATTCGAACCAACCACCTTTGGTCCTGGATCGGCTGCTTGCAAGGCAAACGCCGCTGTGCTATCTCTCCGGGCCCCAGACCTTTTTAAGTTTGGTTGTTAAAGTTTGGGTTTCATAATTTTATTTTTGCTTATTATTATTATTATTATTTGGTTTGGGGGCCACACCCGGTAACGCTCAGGCGTTACTCCTGGTTAGGCGCTCAGAAATTGCTCTTGGCTTGGGGGACCGTATGGGATGCTGGGGGATTGAACCGCGGTTCATCATAGGCTATTACGGGCAAGGCCTTACCGTTTTACCACTGCTCCAGCCCCTCTTGATTTTTATTGTTGTTGACTGTGGCTTGGATATTTAGTTCTGTTCTTTTTTTTTTTTTAAGTCTCACCACTTTATTTATTTATTCAATTTATCTGTTTATTTATTTTATTTACTTACTGTTTTGGGGCTCAGGAGTTGCTCCTGACTCTACACTCAGAAATGGCTCCTGGCAGGCTTGGGGGACCATATGGGATGCCGGGATTTGAACCACCACCCTGGATCGGCTGCATGCAAGGCAAACACCCTACCGTTGTGCTATCTCTCTGGCCCTAGTTCTCTCTTTTTTTAACTCCTCCAGTGCACCTAAGTCCCCTTGGCCCCTTGTCTTTCTCTTCCTCCATTCAGTTTCTTTGCTTCTTCTCACTATACTCTGGACCAAGAGTGTTTTTGTCAACCAAGTATGTTATTATTTGGGTTTGGGTTTTTGTTTGTTTGTTTTGTTTTTCAGCACACTCAGCAATTCTCAGGGATTACTCCTGATTCTACACTCAGAATCACTCCTAGAAAGCTCGGGGATTGACCTCAGAGTGGCTGCATGCAAGGCAAATGTCCTACTCACTGTTCTATCGCTCCAGCCCCTATTCCTGGCTCTTTAATAAGTTGGGATGTCTGATGGTGCTGGATGTAAGGGTTGGGAGGAGGGCTATATGTGATGCCAAGGATTCAAACTGGGGTTGGCAGGAGGCAAGTGATATGGAATGTGCCCTCTGTCTTTCTGGCCCAAGATACATCAGTGCTGCTCTTACTTTCCCTGATAATATTTCCTTGTATGGCTGTACTGCCTTTATCTGATCCATTCATCTATGGATAAAGAGGGTGCTTTCACTTTTGTGTGTGTGTGTATGTGTGTGTGTGACTGCTGTGATCCAAGTTTTGGTGTGTACCCTTGGGTGTACCCCTAGGAAGGAATGGCTGAGACATCGAGTAACTTTTACCCAGTGAGCAAATGCCAAGCCATGTCCCAGAGTGGCTGCCCCATTTGAAAAATTCTTTTGGATAAGATCTGCAATCTTGACCTTGTTCATGGAGAAATGGGACATGGATTAACTCTGAATTTGTCATGCATTAAAAAAATGAAATTATTCGGATTTATGTAATCACTAAGAAAAAATACAGTAGATACTGGATTTTTTTTTATTTCTTATTTTTTGTTTGTTTTTGAGTTTTTTGTTTGTTTTGTTTTTGTGGTTTTTGGGCCACAACCGCCACACTCAGGGGTTTCTCCTGCTCTGCACTCAGAAATCGCTCCTGGCAGGGTCGGGGGGGGGGGGGGGGAACTATGGGATGCTGGGAATCGAACATGAGTTCGTTCTGGGTCGTCTGGTTGCAAGGCAAAGGTCTTACTACTGTGCTAATCTCTCCGGCCTCTGGATTTTTTAAATTTCAAAGATAAATTAAGTACATTTTCAGAATAGACTCTGGAGGCCAGAAAGTTAGTACTGGAGTTAAGGATTTGTCTTGCGTGCAATCAACCTCTGATCCATCCTTGACATCTGACATCCCCTGAGCACTATCAGAAGTGATCTCTGAGAGTAGAGCCAGAAGTAAGCCCTGAGCACCACCAGGAGTGAGCCCTGAACACAGAGCCAAGAGTTATTCCCGAGTACCACTGTGTGACTAAAAAAAAAAAAAAGATTCTAACAAGGGACTAGAGAGGTAGGTAGTACAGTGGGTAGGGCCTTGCTCTTGCCCCTTGCATGGGGCTGATCTGGATTCAATCCCTGGTCCATGTGGTCCCCTAAACCCCACCAGAAGTAAGTAAACCCTGAGCACTTCTGGGGTTTTGTGGCCTCAAAACAAAACAAACATGTCTCTAAAGACAAAAAGAAAGGGAGAATGGCTGGATCGATAGCACAACAGTAGGCATTTGCCTTGTATGCAACTACTCAGGACAAACCTGAGTTAGATCCCAGGCATCCCATATTGTCCCCCGAGCCTGCCAGGAGCGATTTCTGAGTGCAGAGCCAGGAATAACCCCTGAGCACCGTGTGGTGTGGTCCCAGAAACAAACAAACAAAAAAAATGTGTGGATGGGAGGAAACAGGAAAATTCTGGGTGGAGAAAATGCTGCAGCATGCTGGAGCAATGCTCTCTCTGTATGTGGGAGGTCTGGATTTGATCCCCGGTGGGCCTCCAAAGTAGGATGAGCCACAAAGTGTTGCTGGGTGTGGGGCACCCCCCCCAAAAAAAAAACAAACCCCAATCAAACAGTTGGATAGAGAGCCAGTAAGGTGTCTTGAGTGGTAAATTACATCCTCTGTACTTCAATGTTCCCCTCCCTGATACCTATACCAGATATGGCCTTGGTCCCTAAACATAACCAGGACCAAGAGTGACCCTTTTTAACAACCCTAGTATTGCTGGATGTGGCCCCTATTCATGACAAGTTAACAGGGTAAGTAAAAGATAGGATGGTATAAATATCAAGTCCATGAAGATGAAAATGGACACAAAAGGATTAAATTTGCTAGCTAGAAGATAGCGTTCAATTCAGCTTAAAACTAAACAAGTTCAAGGGCCAGAGTGATAGCACAGTGGTAGAGCATTTGCCTTGCACACAGTCGATCCAGGTTCAATTCCCAGCATTCCATATGGTCCCCTGCACCTGCCAGGAGTGATTTCTGCATGCAGAGCCAAAAGTTACCCCTAAGCACTGTAGAGCATGAACCCCAAAACCAAAAACATAAAACAAAACAAAAAAGCTAAACAAGTTCGGGGGCCCAACAGATAGTCACTTGCCTTGTATGCTGCCAACCTCTGTGCAAAACCAACATGACCTATGGTCCCCCTAAACTCTTACCAGAGAAGTTCCAGGAGTAATCCCTGAGCACTGCTAGCTATGGTCCACATCACTGGACTGGACTGGAATGGAATGGGGGAATGGAATGGAATGGAACAGAATGGAATGGAAGAATAGAATATAATTTTAAAAAATCACTAGAATATGGGGCCAGAGTGAAAGCGCAGTGGTATGGCATTTGCCTTGCATGTGGCTGACCCAGGACAGACATTTGATCCCCGGCATTCCATATGATCCACCGAGCTAGGAGCAATATCTTTTTTTGGGTTACAATATAAGAATTTTATTAATATTTCATGAACTACTTTTATATGTGCCAAGTATTGCTCTTCAATCTATAATAAACAGGAGCAATTTCTGAGTGCATAGCCAGGAGTAACTCCTGAGTGTCACCAGTGTGCCCCGCCCCCAAATCACTAGAATAGAATAGAATTGAATAGAAACAGAATAGAACATGGGGCCAGAGTGTAGGGCATTTACCTAGAACAGGCCAACACAGGACTGACCCCGGCATCCCATATGGTCCCGAGCCTACCAGGAGTGATTTCTGAGTGCAGAGCCTGGAGTAAACCTGAGTGCTGCCAGGTGTGGCCCAAAAGTGAAAACAAAACACAACAAAAAGAACAATATAGAATAGGGGCTGGAGAGATAGCATGGGGGAAAGGCATTTGCCTTGCATGCAGAAGGTCGGTGGTTCAAATCTTGGCATCCCATATGGTCCCCTGAGCCTGCCAGGAGCGATTTCTGAGCAAAGAGCCAAGAGTAACTCCTGAGCACTGCCGGGTGTGACCCAAAAAACCAAAAACCAAAAAAAAAAAAAAAAAAAAAAAAAAGAAAGAAAAAGAATAATATAGGATAGAAAAAATATTCTGTGCTGTGTATCAGACACATAGCCTAAAAAGGAACAAAGAGAGCAAAGAATGGGACAAGTAGAGTCAGTGTATTTGTTTCCCAGGACTGCCTTCACACAGAATCACATACCAAGAGACTTCTTGGAGCAAAAACGTCTCTTCTCATGACTCTGGAAGCCAGAGTCGAAGTCAAGTGTTGGCAGGCTTGTTCTTTTTTCTCCTTGTTTCTGGAGCCTGCCAGCAAAGCTTGGCATTCCTTCCCGAGCAGAGTGGCCACTCTAGTGTCTACCTGTATCTCCATGCGAACCTACTCTGACCTTTGTGTCCAAGCTCTCTCCTCTTCAGAGGACACCCCCATTCTTGCATTTAACCTTCCCCCCTAAATCCACAGTGATTTCACCCTGAGATCCTTCCTTCACTTGGTGATGTTGGCAGACTTAGTTCCCAGTAGGGTTGGATTGGGGCATGCCCCCATAAAATAGCAGCTGATATAAAAAGTTAAAAATAATTCGGGGGAGTCGGAGCAGTGGCACAGTGGTAAGGTGTTTGCTTCGCATGCGCTGACTTATGACATACTGCAGTTCGATTCCCTGGCATCCCATATGGTCCCCCAAGCCAGGAGTGATTTCTGAGCCAGAAGTAACCCCTGAGCATCACAGGGTGTGGCCAGAAACCAAAAAAAAAAATCTGGGGGGAAGACACATGCAGATGGGAGCCCCGCAATCTGCATGCCAGCACCCTCTATCCAACCACACCATGGAGGATGTGTCCGAGTACAGTCACACAGAGGAATACACGGGGGGATCTAAGGTCAAAGCAAGCACAAAATCAGTAGTATGATGGTCAAATATTAATTGAAGGCTTGAGCTGGGGTACAGGTGAGAAAAGAGCTTGACTGAATATTTGGGGTTTTTCTTGTTTGTTTTGGGGTTACACCCAAGGGTGCTCAGGGATTCCTCCTGGCTCTGTGCTCAGAAGTTGCTCCTGGCAGGTTCGGGAGACTTTATGGGATGCCCAGATTCGAGTGGGTTCTGTCCTGTGTTGGCTGCGTGCAAGGCAAACGTCTTACCGCTGTGCTACCACTCTGGCCCCTTGACTGAATATTGGATTTGGGGAAGTTTTAGACTGTACAGTGAAAACAAATCCTGTCACTGGAAGATCAAGAGCATTAAATTTTTCAGGATTGCTGCTGATGTCGATAAGGTTTTGGAACTCAAAGAATCCACAAACTTGGATGGCAAATTGAAAGGCACTAAAAGGGCCAACTGACCTTTTAAAGGGAAAGAATACCCCCACCCCCCAAAAAAATGGATTGTGTGGGTGGATTAAGCCCAGATATATCTGAAGCACAAATTAAAGAATGTTTTGGAACCTTTGGATGGATTAAAAATCTCTCCCATGGCTACAGAAATAAGTAAGAGAAGAGGATTTTGCTTTATTGTGTAAGGCAGAATGAAGAATGAGGGGAGGCACAACTGGTAGTGCTTAGGGATTACTCCTGGCTCTGCTAGTCTCTGGAATATGGGATGCCATGGATAGAACCCAAGTAGACCACATACAAGGCAAGCATCTTAACCACTGTACTATCACTCTGGCCCCTGGTGTTTCATTTTGATTTGGTTTGGTTTGGTTTTGGGGTCACACCCTGTGGCACTCAGGGATTCCTCCTGGCTTTGTGCTCAGAAATTGCTCCTGAGTGCCAAGCTCTTTTGACTGTAACAATACCAGGACTCCTGACAGCTTCTTCTCCATTATCCCAGGCCTGAGGCCTCTGCCTTGGGACAGTGATCGTGGAGGAAACTGGACAATCTGATACTTCTTGGAAAGATGGACAGCAGTCACTGCTTGGGACCTGGTGATGAATTCTATTGAGCCAGATCCATTGCAGGGAGCCTTGTTAGTATTGGCTAGCCATCAGAATATTCTAGAAAGCTCCCACATAGCCCAGTTTCTGACTCTGAAGTCCTGGAGCGACGTGGACATGTCCTGCTGGACTTCTGGGCAAATGTGTTCCTGCTGCCTGGAAAACCCTCCTACCCCTCCCCGTTTGTTCCTGCATGACCTCCACTTAGATCTCACGTGGATTCCCCGACATTCTTGTGGCTGGACCTTCGAAATGTCTCCTGCTTCTTCTGACATGTACTCGTGCTCCATCACTACCAAATTTACCATCTTTTTCTTCCCAGTAGAACCAACTCCTGAAGTCTTGGTTCTACCCTGCTTTGGCTCTCCCCCTTAGTCGTCTGCTCAGGGCTAGCTCAGCTGGGTCCACAGACATTCCAGTGACCTCTACATCTGGGATCCTTGGCAGATGTTGGAGAAGGGGGAGAGGCCCAAAGAGCAGAAACAAAGTCCAAGCTCTTCTTTCCACCTATCTGGGTCTCTCTCTCTCTCTCTCTCTCTCTCTCTCTCTCTCTCTCTCTCTTCCCCCTTCTTTCCCCCCCCCCCCGCCTCTCTTTTTGTTATCTGGTGGCACTCGGGTTAGTCCTGACTTGGGGAACCATATGGGAATGCTAGGATTGGCCTCATACAAGGCAAATAATGCCCTATCCAGTTATCCACTGTGCTATCTATCACTCCAGCCCCAACACAAATCTGAATTTTGTTTGTTTTGTTTTGGGGCCACACCTGGCTGTGCTCAGGGGTTATTCAGGGGTGCATTCAGAGATCATTCCTGATTGGGCTCAGGGGACATTATGAGATCAAAGACATCTAAACCACAGGCAAGGCCAGCACCCAACCTACCATACATCTCTCTACCTCCATGCCTGATTTTTATTTTAGGGGGAAAAATTCTAGTGTCCAAGACCTACACAAAAGCACAATTGTCCAGTAGAGTGGAAAGGCCTTTAACTCCTGCCCTTTTCCTGTACAGGACCTGAAGCCATTACTGTCATCGGAGAGGTTCATAGGAATGTGACTCTGCCCTGTGGCAACATTTCGGGACCCAGGGGGCAAGTGACCTGGTACCGGAATGACTCGGAACTCATCTTCCTCCAGTCCTCCAACCCCAGAGCCCTGCCGGTAGAACCTCGCTTTTCTCTGGCCCTCGATGCCTCCCTGAATATTGAGAGGCTAATCCTGGAGGATGAGGGGAACTACACATGCCAGGAGGACCTGAACCAGACGAGAAGTTTCCATGTGGAGCTGCGCATGGCCAGTAAGTCGATGGAAGGGCAGGCTAGGAGGGAATCAGAGCCGTGTCAAAGGCTTGAGTTACATCCTGGGCTTTGAACCCACACATGGAGCGGCCTCTTCACCTGTTTCCTCTTGTAGAAAACTGCAAACAGGGCCCGGAGAGATAGCACAGCGGCGTTTGCCTTGCAAGCAGCCGATCCAGGACAAAAGGTGGTTGGTTCGAATCCCGGTGTCCCATATGGTCCCCTGTGCCTGCCAGGAGTAACCCCTGAGCACCGCGGGGTGTGGCCCCAAAAACAAAAACAAAACAAAACAAAATCTCTGGGGCCGGGTAGGTGGCGCTGGAGGTAAGGTGTCTGCCTTGCAAGCGCTAGCCAAGGAAGGACCTCGGTTCGATCCCCCGGCGTCCCATATGGTCCCCCCAAGCCAGGGGCGATTTCTGAGCACATAGCCAGGAGTAACCCCTGAGCGTCAAACGGGTGTGGCCCAAAAACCAAAAAAAAAAAAAAAAAAAAAAAAAAAAAAAGAAAACTGCAAACAGAAAGCACTCTTGCCCAACAGAACTGTTGTGATGTCAGTTTATCTACACAGCAAGTGCTCTCAACAACTCCTCTGGCTTTTAGCTGCCTATTATCCTTGCTGTTAATATTTTATTAGGGGAACAAAGACAGTACAGTAATCAAGACATCAAGTCAGACTGCCTCGCTTCCCCTCCTAAGGCCATGTCTGTCGCCTACCGTAAGTAGGTTGACATCTCGAAGCTCCATTTTTTCTCCTTTGCCAACAAGAGCTAAACTGTGGCATACAGCTGCCATGTTCTCACACCAATGTGCTGGGTATAGGCTGGGTATAGGCTTTGGCATCCAGCTACTAGGACTACTATGGTCGTGCTACTATGAATGTGCCTATAGGGTCTGTGTGTCCTGCATGTTAGCATATACGTGTAAATTTAGAGCAGGACTTGGCAAAATACAGCCTCTGCCAACCATTTCTGGTTGACTGCCTTTTGTGGGGGTTTGGTGGAGGCTTACATTCAGCAATATGCAGGAACTGCTTTCAGTTTTTTATTCAGGGGATCACTCTAGCAGTTAGTTCCAGGGATTGAACTTGGGCTCCTCAAAGTATAGGCTCAGCGCATTGAACTCCCTTCTCCAGCTCAGTATTTTTATTTGAAAGCAACCAGGTTGTATATGATCCTTTTTGTTTGGTTGGTTGATTGGTTAATTGTTGTTATTGTTGTCATTGTTGTTCAGGAGAGAGCTACACCTGGGCTTATTCCTGACTCTGCACTCAGGGCTCACTCCTAGGGCCTTGGGGCACCATATGGGGTGACAGGGATTGAACCTAGGCCACCCTAGATACTAGGCCACCCACTGTACAATCTCACTGGTCCCCATAGTACTTTTTAAGCTTAATTTAGGAAACAAATATATCTGTTCAAGAATTAAAATTCTATCCTGGGGACAGAAGAAAACCCTGGAGGTTTAAATTAGCAGGGATGTGGCCTTGGGAGAGGGTACTCAGCAGTTCATAAATATTATGGCAGAGGGTCCAGAGCAATAGCACAGTGGCAGGGAGTTTAACTTGAATGCAGCCAACAGGGGACAGACCCAGGTTCGATCCCTGGTATCCCATAGGTTCCCCGAGCCTACCAGGAGTGATTTCTGAGTGCAGAGCCAGGAGAAACCCCTGAGCGCTGCCAGATATGGCCCAAAAACCAACCAACAAAACAAGTAAAATAAATATCATGGCAGGAACTGAGCATGCCCAGTGGGAGTGGGGATTGGAAGTGGGGGACTTCAGGGCCACTTCAAGATCTGAAGACGCTTTCTAAGGTTTCTGCCCATGTCCCAGGTTTGGGGCTTTGAGAAGGGTGTTTGTTAGTAGCCGCAGACATCAGAGATGAATCCCTGCATCACATGAAATGCATTGTGGATGTGTTACAAAGTCAACCGCTCTGGTGCCCACTGTGGGCCTCCTGTCCTTCCCTCTGGCCACCGAGCACTGACAACCAATTCTCTTGTGCCAGTCTGGCTGACTGAAACTTCTTTTCGACCACAGCCAGCAAGGCAGCATGTACAAACATCTCTATCTTTATATCTCTCTCATTTATGGTCGCTTTATCTGATGCAAATGCATTAATCATTGACTTCATTTATTAGAGGACAAGCGAGTTTAACTGTTACCTAGACGTGAGGGACATAGAATACCTTTGGTTCATCCGAGTGAACTTGCATCTTCCCTTCCCTTCCCTTCCCCTCCCTCCCCTCCCCTCCCCTCCCCTCCCCTCCCCTCCCCTCCCCTCCCCTTCCTTCCTTCCTTCCTTCCTTCCTTCCTTCCTTCCTTCCTTCCTTCCTTCCTTCCTTCCTTCCTTCCTTCCTTCCTTCCTTTCCCTTTCCATGGTCATACCCAGCATGCTCAGTATTACTCCTGGCTCTGTGCTCAGAAATCATTCCTGGCAGGCTTGGGGGATCACATGGGATGCCGAGGATCAAACCCGGTTCTGTCCAGGGTCAGCCATGTGCCAAACTTTTGGTAGTTGTGGCGGGAAAGAAGAGTGTGACTTCTGGGGCCAGAGCGGTGATGCAAGGGCATTTGCCCTGCACACGCTAAACTAGGACTGAACGTGGTTTGATCCCCTGGCATCCCATATGATCCCCCAAGCCAGAAGCGATTTCTGAGTGCACAACCAGGAGTAACCCCTGAGCATCACCGGGTATGGCCCAAAAACCAGAAACAAAAACAAAAACAAAAAAAGAAGAAGAGCGTGAGTTTTGGTTTTGGTCTTGGTCTCAGGATTGACTTCTGAGACACCTGATGTCCTCTAGAAGTTTCTCTACCATGAGAGACATTTCCCATCCGAATTAAAACTGGTAAAAGGGTGTTTCCTCTCTGCACCAGGAGGTGAAACAGGACTAAAACTCAAGGGGCATTCCTGGTTGTATACACAGCACCAAACCCTCCATGGGGGCAGAGTACCCCCTGGAGTAATCCTAGCCCCTTATCTTATCACCTATGACTGTGACCCCTTAGAAATAAAAATGTACCAAACCTTTTAGACTATGCTCTCTTTGCATTAACTTGATGATTTTATTTTTGCTTTATTCTCCTTTATAAATTTCTTTGTTTTGTGAGGACCACTTCTAAGGATGCTCAGAGGTTAATTCTGACTCTGTACTCAGGAATCACTCTAGTTTCAGAGGACCAAATGGGATGCTGGGGATCAAACCTGGGTTGGCCACAGGCAAGGCACATGACCTACCCACTGTACTATCTCTATGGCCCTAGGTTTTTTATCCTTGTATCTATGTCTGAGGGATTACTGTGTTAAAATTTACCCTGTAAGCCACAGGGGCCAGTGTTCTCTGTTTAGGAACTTCAGCACCCAGGATGGCTCACATTTAAGATTTTAGACTTATCTACTTTATTTAAGGGGGTCTGAGAAAACCTTTATTCCCTCTCCCCACTAATAATTGTTTTCTTTTTGTTCTGTTTTTTTTTTTGTTTTTGTTTTTTTGGGGGGGGCCACACCCAGTGATGCTCAAGGGTTACTCCTGGCTATGCGCTCAGAAATTGCTCCTGGCTTGGGGGACTGTATGGGATGCTGGGGAATTGAACCGAGGTCCATCCTAGGTTAGCACATACAAGGCAGACACCCTACCGCTTGTGCCACTGCTCCGGCCCCTCTTTTTGTTCTGTTTCTGTTCAAAGTTCTACAGACTAAGTTCAACATTAATGTATCCCCTTTAATCAACATTGTCCTGTCTGGATTCCTCATTTCTTTAAATAATGAGATGTGGGGCTGGAGCCAGAGCACAGCTGGTAGGGCATTTGCCTTTTCAACCCAGTTCTGGTCCAGAATAATCATTCCCAATTCTCATTGTCATTAGCGGTCCCTTCTCTACCCAGACTGCACTTCCCTTTTGCAGAAATCTTACTACCTCCTGGCCTTTATCTCTATTATTTCTGGATATTATTATTTATTCATTTATTTATTTATTTTTGGCTCACACCCGGCAGCACTCAGAGGTTCCTCCTGGCTCTACGCTCAGAAATCGCTCCTGGCAGGCTCAGGGGACCATATAGGATGCCGGGATTCGAACCACCGACCTTCTGCATGCAAATGCCTTACCTCCATGCTATCTCTCCGGCCCTATATCTGGATATTATTACCGTATGATCTTTTCATGTATATCCCACAAATGAGTGAGATTATTCAGTATCTGTACCTCTCCCTCTGACTCATTTTGCTCAGCCTGATACTCTCCATTTATGTATAAGCAAATTTCATCTCTTCATTCTAACAGCTGTATAGTATTCCATTGTGTAGATGTACCACAGTTCTTTTATCTATTCATCTGTACTCAGGCACCTGGGTTGTTTCCAGTGCTGCCATGAACATACGAGCAAAGAGGGCTTTTCTGCATTATTTTGGGGCCAGCACTTATGACCTATTGTCACTTAGTCTTGGCAAAAAAGAGTCATCCTCAGACTACTTCTTACTCATTTTTGTGTCTGTTAGAGCCGATAAGGAGCTAACATCAACATTTTTTGGTAATATTTTTTGTTTTTGTTTTTGTGTCACACCCAGCAGTGCTAAGGGGATATTCCTGGGCTCTGCACTCAGAAATTGCTCCTGGAAGGCTTGGGAGACTGTATGGGATGCCGGGGATTGAACCCGGGAACATCGTGGGTCAGCCAGCTATGCACAGGCTCTCCGCTGTGCTATCTCTCTGGCCCCACATATTTTGGGAGGCAGGGGTGACCAACCCAGTGCTCAGGAATCACTCCTGGAAACCAATCATATGTGTTGCCTGCTCTGCATGTGAATGACTTAGTGTCACTCTGGCCCCTAACAAGCCTTCCTCTGGTCATGTCATCCCTAGGTGGCCCCAACCAGGTACAAGTTGACATTGTTGCAACTGGCACCCTGCCCAACGGGACCCTGTATGCAGCCAAAGGCTCTCAGGTCACCTTCAGCTGCAGCAGCAACAGCTCGTGGCCCCCGGCCCTCGTGGAGTGGTCTTTCGGGGTGCCGGGGTCCAGGACTGAGTCCTTTGGAAGTCAGCTGGTGGCCTGCAACTTCTCGCTCCTTCAGATGTCACACAATCTTCAGGGAAATTACACCTGCACAGCTACCAACACACTCAGTGGGAGACTCCGAAAGGTGGTCACCGAGCTCCTGGTCTACTGTGCGTAAAACGAGCCCCTTCCCGCTGCCCCTTCTGGACCCTGTGTCTTCATCTCTAGTCCCCAAAAGCAGGCCCAGGGCATGCTGTCCACTGACTGGCTCTTGTGCAAACCCAGTGGTCTTCAAGCATCTCTTCTAGCAGGTTGGGAGTTGGTTCTTCAGGAGATGGGACCCCTCAGTTAAATCTCGCTTTTTTTTTTAATAATGTCTTTATTTAAATACTGTGATTACAAACATGATTGTAGTTTGTCATAAAAAAAAAGAACACCCCTCCTTCACCCGCGCAACCTTCCCACCACCAATGCCCCCCTTTTTCCTCCTCCCCCAATCCCTGCCTGTATTTGAGACAGGCATTCCACTTCTCTCACTCATAACATTGTCGTGCTAGTTGTTAGTGTAGTTATTTTTCTAACTGCATTCACCACTCTTTGTGGTAATCTTCATGTCGTGAGCTGGACCTTACAACCCTCCTCTCTTGGTCTCTGAGAATTATTGCAAAAATCTCTTTTATTTTCCTTAAATCTCACAGGTGAGTGAGCCTATTCTGTGTCTAGCTCTCTCCCTCTGGCTTATTTTACTCAGCATAACAGTTTTCATGTACATCCATGTATAGGAAAATTTCATGACTTTATCTCCTGACAGCTGCATAATATTCCATCATGTATATGTACCTCAGTGTCTTTAGCCATTCATCTGTTCAAGGGCATCTTGGTTGTTTCCAGAGTCTGGCTATTATAAATAGTGCTGCAATGAATATAGGTGTAAGGAAGGGATTTTTGAATTGTATTTTTGTGTTCCTAGGGTATATTCCCTAACAGTGGTATAGCTGGATCATGTAGGAGATCAAATTCCAGCTTTTTGAGGAATCTCCATATTGTTTTCCATAAAAGTTGGACTAGACGGCATTCCCACCAGCAGTGAATGAGAGTTCTTTTTTCTCCACATCCCTGCCAGCATTGGTTGTTCTTGTTCTTTGTGATGTGTGTGTGTGTGTGTGTGTGTGTGTGTGTGTGTGTGTGTGTGTGTGTTTTAAAGATGAAAGTGAGGGGCTGGAGAGATAGGCTGGCAGGGAAAGTGATTGCCTTGTATGGGGCCAATCAAGGTATGGTCCCCTGAGCCTGTTAGGAGTGTGAGCCCTGAGTGCAGAGCTCTGTGTAAACCTTGAGCACCACCATCCAGTGTGACCCAAAAAAAGAATCAAAAAAAGGGTGGGGCCAGAGAGATAGCATGGAGGTAAGACGTTTACCTTTCATACAGAAAGTCATTGGTTCGAATCCTGGCATCTCATATGGTCCCCCTAAGCCTGTCAGGAGCGATTTCTGAGCATGGAGCCAGGAGTAACCCCTGAGTGCTGCCGGGTGTGCCCCAAAAACCATAAAACAAAAAGGTGAAGTTACTGTTGTTGTTTTGTTTTTGTTTTTGTTTTTGTTTTTTGGTTTTTCGGGCCACACCTGTTTGATGCTCAGGGGTTACTCCTGGCTAAACGCTCAGAAATCGCCCCTGGCTTGGGGGGACCATATGGGATGCCGGGGGATCAAACCGCAGTCCTTCCTTGGCTAGCGCTTGCAAGGCAGACACCTTACCTCTAGTGCCACCTCGCCGGCCCCAAAGTTACTGTTTTTAACATGAACCATTTAAATTGCACCACTTGAGGCACATTTATTTATTTTTTATGAAGATGAAGGTACCAAGCTGAACACAAACCTTTTATTTTATTTTATTTTATTTTATTTTGTGCGGGGGGTGGGGGGGGAGGGCACACCTGGCTGTATGCTCAGAAATAGTCCATGGAAGGCTCAGGGGACCATATGGGATACCAGGGATTGAACCTGAGACCCTCCCAGGTCAGTCATGTGCAAGGTAAATGCTCTGCCGCTATGCTATTGCTCGGCCACCTTGCATTTTTTTTTAACTTGGGAGGTAGGGAAGCAGTAGCCCCAGTGATACTTCGGGGGCTACACCCAACTCAGTGATTAGGGGTCCCTTTAGTAGTACTGGGAGAAACGTGTAGTTTTGAGGATCAAACCTAGGCCTTTGTTTGGAGGGGGGATACACCTAGAAATGCTCAGGGGTTACTCCTAGGGCTATGTTCAGGAATCACTCCTTGCAGGCTTGGGGAGCCATATGGGGTGCTGGGGAATGAACCTAGGTTGGCCACATGCAGGACAAATGCCCTACCTGTTGTGCTGTCACTCTGGCCCCAAATTGGGCATTTTTGATGCAAAATGTATGCTTACCCCCCTTTGAACTGCCTCTCACCCAATATGTTTTCAGTAACAAATGTGCATAGTAAAAAGGAACTGTTTTGGGGTGAGAGCATACTTTCTCCCTCAACCTTTGCTTTCTGCCAGAGCTCACACTGACCCATCCCACTATCCATAGTGATAGATGGTTCTATTTCATGGGACCGAAGTCCCAAACAACTGCCACTTCCGGGCCCCTGGAATGCAGCACACATGTGATGGATGAAAGACGTCTGTCATTTTATTATTTAGCAGTTAAATAGCCCCAAGGGGCTAGTGGGAATGTGAAGATGAAAGAATCCCCTCACCTTCACCCCAGCTTGCTCCTCACTCCCAAGAGAATTGGATGAAGCTTGAAGGTTACTGAACCCCACTTTGCACACTTGCTGGCTCCCAGCCCTAAGACACCTCCGAGAGTGTGTGATGGACCTTGTGTTCCTTCTCTGTGTCCTGCAGCTCTGCCTCCATCCGTGCCACAGTGTTGGGCAGAGATGTCGCCAACTTCACCTGTCCTGCGCCTCACCTGCCGCTGGGATGGGGGGTACCCGGATCCCACCTTCCTGTGGACAGAAGAGCCAGGGGGTGTGGTCCTGGGGAAGTCCCAGATTGGAGTGGAGATACTGAACCAGTCACAGCTGATGGATGGCAAGAAGTTCCAGTGTGCTGCGAGCCATATCCTCGGACCCGAGTCGGGGTCCAGCTGCATGGTACAGATCCGTGAGTACCTCATCTCGGGGCCCCTGGGATTTGGGTGACTAGGACCCTGATCTTCTTTCCCTCTGGGAAGGAATGGAAGGAAACCCTAAGGTATCAGCTGAAGCAGATCCTTCCCTTTTCTGCCTCTTATTTGTTTCCTATCTTTGGGACTTGGGTTTAAGGAACCCAGTTTCATTTGTTTTTTTGTTGTTGTTGTTAGAAAGAAATTTTATTTTTTTAGAAATTTATTGATTGATTGATTGATAGATTTTTGGGCCACACCCATCGATGCTCAGGGGTTACTCCTGACTGCGCTCAGAAATCACTCCTGGCAAGCTTGGGGGACTATATGGGATGCCAGAAAAGAATCAGGTTCGTCGCCAGGTCAGCTGCATGCAAGGCAAATGCCTTACTGCTGTGCTATCTCTCTGGCCCAGGAACCCAGAATCTTGGTCCTGACCCCAGTTTTTTCACTTGCTAGTCATTAATTATCAGTTCTGGGCCTGGAGGCTTTCACATTGTTAGGAAATGGGGCTGGGAACTAGACAGACCAGGTTCATTTACAGGCTCTAGAGAGATAACACGGTTCCCACCCCTTAAGCTTAATGGCGTAAAACAGCTAATCACTGGCTAGGCCACACTGGGAAAACTTTGCTTCACTTACCCTGGGGTCTTGTTGGAAGATGGGGTTGCATAGACTGGCATCATTGGGAAGAGCCACTTTTTTTTTGTTTGTTTGTTTTTGTTTTGTTTTTGTTTTTGGGCCACACCCGGCGGTGCTCAGGGGTTACTCCTGGCTGTCTGCTCAGAAATAGCTCCTGGCAGGCACGGGGAACCCTATGGGACACCGGGATTCGAACCAACCACCTTAGGTCCTGGATTGGCTGCTTGCAAGGCAAACACCGCTGTGCTATCTCTCCGGGCCCTGGGAAGAGCCACTTTTACCCCCTCACTAGACAACCCCCTTCCGCCTGGCAAGCAACATCTTCGGTCTCTACACTGTTGCTAGGGTATCCTCACAACATGGCTGGCTTCCCTTGGAACAGGGGGTGTGAGAGGAGATCTACATAGGTAGATTAAGCCCCTTTTTAGGACTTAACCTCAGAAACCATGTGGGGGCAGGAAAGGTGGTGTTGCGGCCAGTGTTAAAGTTCTCACTGGTTCCCTGCAGAGTCCCCTGAGTACCCCTAGGAGTGGTTTACCATGGGGTGTGGCCCCAAACCAACAAATACAGTGACTATTTTATGGGACTAGAGAGATAAGACAGGGGTAAGGCACTTACTTGCCTTGGTTGTGGCCTTTGTTCAGTCCCTAGGCTTCTCCAGGTGTGACCCAGACACCTCTCCCTGCCCCAACACACACACAAAGACACACACACACACACACACACACACACACACACACACCCATCCATTTTGAGAAGTCATCTGACCTCCCTTTGTCCATTAGAAGTGAGTTGGTGGGGCAAAGCAATAGCACAGCAGGTAGGGCTGGCGTTCGTCTTGCATATGGCTGACCAGGGTTCGATCCCCAGCATCCTATATGGTCCCCCGAGCCTGCCAGGAGTGATTTCTGAGTGAAGAGCCAGGAGTAACCCCTGAGCACTACCAGGTGTGGCCCAAAATAAAAATAAATAAATAAATAAATAAATAAATAAATAAATAAATAAATAAATAAAAAGGGGCCAGAGAGATAACACAGTAGTAGGGCATTTGCCTTGCAGGTGGCCGACCATGAACAGACCTGGTTCAATCCCCAGCATCCCACATGGTCCCCTGAGCCTGCCAGGAACAATTTCTGAGCACAGAGCCAGGAGTAACCCCTGAATGCCAACACCAGGTGTGGCCCCCAAACCAAAAACTAAAAGGAAAAAAAAATAAAAAGAATAATCTTCATAATTGTGTTTCTCTCAACTTTTTCTTTGTGATCCCCAGGGAGCCCCTCCGTACTCTCAGAACCCATGAGGACTTGCTTCAATGGGGGTGACGTGACATTCACCTGCCAGGTGGCTGGTGCTTATCCCCCCGCCAAGATCCTGTGGCTGAGGAACCTCACACAGCCCGCAGGCCTCATCACCCCGAGTAGCCGTCATCTCATCACGCACAGTGGCCAGAGCTCCACGCTCACCATCCTCAACTGCTCCCAGGGCCTGGACGAGGGATACTACGTGTGCCGGGCCGAGAACCCCGTGGGGGTGCGGGAAGTCGACATCTGGCTGAGTGTGAAAGGTGAGGGAGGGGAGAGGCCCAGGGCTGTAGAAGAGCCAGGGTCACCCCTGCACTCATGGGGTGCTCTCTTAATGTGGGTCTCTGCCAGCTGGGAGCAGGGTCTGGCTTGTCTAGGACCCACAGTATGGCTGAAGAAATGCTTATCTCATTTCAAACCTCTAACATGTATGTGGGGATCAAGGATTTTAGTTTGTTTGTTTGGGGGTCACAGCTGGTGGAACTCCGGTTTATTCTTGGCTCTGTACTCAAAAATCCCTCCTGGTCTCCTCTCCCCTCTCTAGTCCTCTCCTTGACCTCCCCACCTCTTTCTCCCTTCCATCTCTCATCTTTCTTCTTTCCTCTCCTCTCTACTTCATTCTCCCTTCTGTTCTCTTTCCTCCCCCTACTCCCTCCCTCCTTCCCTCCCTCCCTCCCTTCTTTCTCTCTGTCTCTCTCTCTGTCTCTCTCTCTTTCTTTCTTTCTTTCTTTCTTTCATTCTTTCTTTATTACTTTCTATATTTCTTTCTTTCTTTCTTTCTTTCTTTCGTTTGTTTTTGGGTCACACCTGGCAGCGCTCAGGGGTTACTCCCGGCTCTATGCTTAGAAATCGCTCCTGGCAGGCTCGGGGGACCATATGGGATGCTGGGATTTGAACCATCGTTCTGCATGCAAGGCAAATGCCTTACCTCCATGCTATCTCTCCGGCTCCTTCCTTCCTTCTTTTCTTCTTTCCTTTCTTTCCTTTTTTTTTTTTTTTTTTTTTGGTTTTTAGGGCTACACCCGTTTGATGCTCAGGGGTTACTCCTGGCTAAGCACTCAGAAATTGCCCCTGGCTTGGGGGGACCATATTGGATGCCGGGGGATTGAACCGTGGTCCTTCCTTGGCTAGTGTTTGCAAGGCAGACACCTTACCTCTAGCGCCACCTCGCCGGCTCTTCCTTTCTTCCTTCCTTCCTTCCTTCCTTCCTTCCTTCCTTCCTTCCTTCCTTCCTTCCTTCCTTCCTTCCTTCCTTCCTTCCTTTTTTTCTTTCACTTTCTTTTCTTTCTTTCATTTATCTCTCTCTCTCTCTTTTTTTTTTTTTTTTTTTTGGTTTTTGGGACACATCCAGTGACACTCAGGGATTACTCCTGGCTCTGTGCTCAGAAATTGCTCCTGGCAGGCTCGGGGGACCATATGGGATGCCAGGAATTGAACTGGGTCAGCCACGTGCAAGGCAAGTGTCCTACCGCTGTGCTATCTCTCCAGCCCCAACTGCCAGTCTTCTTTCATATCATGGGCTGAATCCGATCCCCACAAACTGAGGCTTGGACAGCCCATATCTGGCTTCTTCATGGAGAGATCAGAGGCCTCGTGCAAGTCCCTGAGCCCAGGCGGGGTATGCAGGCTGAGGAGTGGAGTTGCCTTCCCCTGCGTGTCTCGGTGGATTTGCCAACGGTGTGCTGTTTCTTTACAGAGCCTGTCAACATCGGGGGGATTGTGGGAACCATTGTGAGCCTTCTGCTGCTGGGCCTGGCTGTAATCTCAGGGCTGGTGTTCTATTACAGTCCAGGAATTTGCTGGAAAGGTAGGAAATGGGGCATCTTTGTTTTTCTTTTAGTTTGGGTGCTGCTTTTTTGTTTTGTTTTAAACTTTATTTATTTATCGATTGATTGGTTTTTGGGCTGCACCCAGCGGCGCTCAGGGGTTACTCCTGGATCTGCATTCAGAAATCGCCCCTGGCAGGCTGGGGGACTATATATAGGATACCGGGAATCAAACCAGGTCCCTCCTGTGTCAACTGCATGCAAGGCAAAGGTTCTACCGCAGTGCTATCTCTCCAGCCCTTGGCTGCTGCTTTTTTTTTTTTTTTTTTTTTTGGTTTTTGGGTCACACCCAGCATTGCTCAGGGGTTACTCCTGGCTGTCTGCTCAGACATAGCTCCTGGCAGGCACGGGGGACCATATGGGACACCGGGATTTGAACCAACCACCTTTAGTCCTGGATCGGCTGCTTGCAAGGCAAAAACCCTGTGCTATCTCTTCGGGCCCGGCTGCTGCTTTTTTGTTCGTGCATTTTAGTTTTGATTTGGGGGGCCACACTCAAGACAGCCAAGGTTTACTCCTGGTTCTGCATTCAGGAATCCCTCCTGGCAGGTTCCAGGGACCCCATGGAATGCTGGAGATGGAAGTCTGGTTGGCCACGTGCAAGTCAGGCACCCTTTTCTCTGAACTATTGCTCCAGCCCCCTTTTACGGTTCTTGAAAAAATTTGGGGTGGAGGAAGGAGAGGCCCCTGTTTTGTTTCCACTTGAAGTCCCATTTTGTGGGCTTCTCCATCATACCTGTGCTCGGTCCCCTGTGATGAAACCCCTGAGGTCCTGAATAGTTGGCACCACCGAGGCAGGAGTCAGTGGTCTCTGTCAGTGTGAAATTGGTTGGTAACTTTTTTTTCTTTTTTGTTATGAAAGAAAAAGGGAGAAGGAGAGAGGAAGAGTAGGAGAGAGGGAAGAGAATAAGAGGAGAGAGAGAGAGAGAGAGAGAGAGAGAGAGAGAGAGAGAGAGAGAGAGAGAGAGAGAGAGAGAGAGAGAGGGCTAGAGAAAGGGGGAAAGGCAGGGAGGGGAGAGAGTGGGTGATAGGGAAGAAAGAGGGAGAGGAAAGAGGGGAATAAAGACATGGTGAGAGAAAGGGTGGTGGAGAGAGGAAAAGGGTAGGAAAGGCAGGGAGAGAGGAATGAGGGAGACAGAGAGGAAGAGAGAAAGAGAAGGGAGAGAGGAAGAGGGGGGAAGGGAGAAACAGGAAGAGAAGGTGAGAAAGGGAGAGGAGAAAGGGAAAGAAAAAGAAATAGAGGGAAAGCTGGTAGAGAGGGAAAAGTCAGCTGGGAACTTTTGATGGCTTCCAAGATATTCATCATTTTTCCTTTCTCCCTTCAGTTGGAAACACGTTCAGGTGAGTGTCCTCTAATCTCGAAACCCCTCATCTGTCATCTTTCATTCATTGCTGTTCCCTTTCTTTTCGGAAGAACAATCATAGCAGCCACCTATGCCCAGCAGTGGGCTGGCAGCTTCGCTCAGTAGCATTGAAACCCTTTGGGGTGGTCGTTGACATCTGCATTCTCCAGACCAGGAGAAGGAGCCTAGAAAGGTGCCCCTTTGCCAGCTCAAGCAGGGGCAACAACAGGCTCCTTGCCAGGTGCTCGGCCACTATTCCAAAGTCTGTTCTGGTTACTGGAATGGCCACTATGTAATCCAATAGTTACCATGCAAGCCGTGGGCAGTATTCATTGCTGATCATTTCTGGGTACCAGCTGGTACCAACTAGCTCTTTGTGTATGCCTTTACCTTATCAGACATTCAAGAAAGGGTTAAAAGGAAGAGCCTTTAATACAGTTTGAAAGTCCAGATTCTGTTTGCTCAAAAGCCATCTTCTGGGGCCCTGAGTGGTAGCGTTTACCTTGCAGGCTGCTGACCCAGGACGAAAGTGTGTTCAATTCTCGACATCCCATATGGTCCTTGAGCCTGCCAGCAGTGATTTTTGAGTGCAGGGCTAGGAGTAACCCCTGAGTGCTGCAGGGTGTGGCCCCAAAACAAACAAACAAAAGAACAAAACAAAAACAAAACCAACTTATATGCTTTATTTTTCTGTTTTATTTCTTGGTGTATGTGTGTTGTTATTGTTGATTTGGGGTTTTTTGGGGGGGTCCCACTTGATTGTGCTCAGGGGTTACTCTCACTCCACACTCAGAATCACCCCTAAAAGTATTTGGGAGACCCTATAGGATGCCAGAGAAGAGCCCGAGTAGGCTGTGTGCAAGGCAAGTGCTCACCCCTCTGAGCTATTGCTCTGGCCCCTGTAACCCCTTTATTTTTTTATTTGTTTTTTTTTTTTTGGTTTTTGGCCACACCCAGTGACGTTCAAGGGGCTATTCCTGACTGTGCACTCAGACATTGCTCCTGGCTTGGGGGACCATATGGAACGCTGGGGGATCCGAACCGTGGTCCAACCTAGGCTATCATACACAAGGCAGACGTCTTATTCCCTATGCCCCTGTAACCCCTTTATAAAAAGAGACAAATGCCAAGAACAAAATGGAATCACTCTCAGACCTGGTGGGAGAAAAATGGGAATGAACTGAGAACAGTTGGTTTGCTGCTCAACCACCTTCAATGAACCCTAAATACAGTGTGAGGTAGGGCTTTGAAGGGCCAAAGAAGCCTTCACCTCGGCCTTCAATCCTGAGAAATATCTGTTAGTGGAACAAGCAAAGAGGATTCTCAGGAGAGGAGCTGAATGTGTGTGTATAGGGCAGGGATAGATGGAATAATGAGACTCACCCAGTCCAGAACATGTGCTAGAGGCTTCTTCTCTTTCTTTTGCCTTTTCTGTTTTTGGGGAAACCATACCAGAGGTGATTGTAGTGTTTGGGGGAACCATATAGTGTTGGGGTCAAATGTAAGGACTCCTCCATGCCAAGCCTGCCCTCCAGTACTGTGTACCTTCTCTCCTCGAGCCATGGTAGCTAGGATTTTGGGGATCAACTCCACTTTGAGATGACCCCATGGCACTGTGGCTCAGATGAACACATGCAGAATGTTCTGGTTCTTAAAGGGTGTGCAAAGAATCAGTGTTCCTGTCTCAGGGAGGGCTGCTGCGGTTATCAACACATTCCCTGATGAACTGTCCCCTTTTGAAATTAGGGGCCAGGACCTGGGTGATGTCATGGTGCTGGTGGATTCAGAAGAAGAGGAGGAGCAGGAGGAAGATGCTGCTGTAGAGGAAGAGGAAGAAGAGGAAGGACCAGAGAGGGATGAGTTTCCCAAAGAAATCCACAAGCACAGCCATATCCACAGAGTGACCGCCCTTGTGAACGGGAACATGGGCCAGATGGCCAACGGCCTGCAGGCTCTGCAAGGTAAGTTTTCTGTCTCTGTTCGGCCCTGGGCTGGGTTGCAGGCAGCTTGCCAGGGAGGCAGGTTTCAGGGCTGAGTTTGAGTTTACAAAAATGATTTGCTCAAGGGGCCGGGAGTGATAGCACAGCTGGTAGGGCAGTTTGCCTTGCATGCAGCCAACCTGGATATGATCCCCGGCATCCTATATGGTCCCCCAAGCCTGCCAGGAGTGATTTGTGATCATCAGAGTCAGATATAACAAATACCCTAAGCACCACCGATGTGGCCCAAAAAAAACAAAAAAATAAGTAAAGGGGCTGGAGCTGTGGTGCAAGCAGTATAGGGCATTTGCCTTGCACACGCTAACCTAAGACAGACCGTGGTTCGATCCCCTGGCATCCCGTATGGTCCCCTGAGCCAGGAGTAATTTCTAAGCGCAAAGCCAGGGGTAACCCCTGAGTGTCACCGGGTGTGGCCCAAAAACCAAAAAAATAAAAGATTTGCTCAAGTTGGATTAGCCTCTTCCAACATAGCAGTAAACGTGAACAGTCCCTACAGTAGGTGGAGGGGTGCTGAGGGCACTGTTGGGGTAACATAAGACAGACAGGCACTTGACTGCAGGAGCAGTTTGGTTGGCTGTAAAATAAAAATCCATGAGTTGGGGCCAGAGAGATAGCACAGTGGTAGGGTGCCATCTTGCTTGCACCTTGCAAGCAGCCGAATGGTGGTTCGAATCCCGGCATCCCATAAGGCCCCCTGTGCCTGCCAGGAGCAATTTCTGAGTGCAGAGCCAGGAGCAACCCTAAGCACCACCGGGTGTGACCCAAAACAAACAAACAAACAAAAATCTCAAAAAAAAAATTCACAAGTGGTGAAATCACCCCAGGCACCATATTTCTAATCCCCACATTTCTAACCCCCACATTTCTTTTTTTTTTTTTTTTTTGGTTTTTCGGGCCACACCCGTTTGATGCTCAGGGGTTACTCCTGGCTAAGTGCTCAGAAATTGCCCCTGACTTGGGGGAACCATATGGGACGCCGGGGGAATCGAACTGCTTTCTCGATCTTTCCTTGGCTAGCGCTTGCAAGGCAGACACCTTACCTCTAGCGCCACCTCGATGGCCCCTGACCCCCACATTTCTTTTTTTTTTAATTTTTTAATTTTGAATTATGAGAACAAAAGATGCAAGGAAAGAGGACAAGGTAAAGTTACAGTGGAAGGACAATCACCCATAACATAATTCTCAGAAAAAGTCCCCTTGCTGATATCTTAACTTTGAACTTTCAGCCAAAGAATGTTAAGATAAATAAAACAGAATCCATGTACAATTACTTTGTCCCTCAAATCCCCAGATTGTAGCACATTATAATATTTCTTAACAGCACACAGGCAATCTAAAGCCATAAAACTTACGTAACTCCTTAAACATTAGAGGCATAGTATTTTTTACATTTCCATGTACATGCATATTAGCTTAAGTTAACCTCAAATTTTAAGTGGGTGCATTTTAAGGATTAGAGTCAAAGGAGCACAGTAAAAACGGTGTTAGAGTGGCAATTGTTGTTTGCATAGGCCCACCAAAATATGAGAGGCATGGAAAGGCCTAAATACCTTGGCCTAAATACAAAGAGATCCTACCCTTGAAGTTTCCTGGCATAAGACCGACTCTAAGCTTCAGGCAAATTATTGTTCGATCCAAGACATTGTCCGTAGTGCCAACACACTTTTCACAAGTCTCTGTTGTTGGTATCATGTTTCTGTATTAAAGATTCTGGAATCAACCCCCACATTTCTAACCCCCATGCAGCCGGGTTTGAAGAAGCAGGGTAGTGGCAAAGAAATAATACTAAGCCAGTCAGGAAAGAATAATCATAATCATGGTGTCCGTGGCCTTCTGCCTTATGTGCTCTGCCTGATCCAGCAAGCCAGAATTCCTCTTTATTGAAATCAATTCCCCATACCAGTAGGGGGAAGGCTGAATAATCCAGGTGGGCTTTTACATATCAAAAGAGAAATTTATGGGAAGATGGACAACACCTTTGTGTGGGGTTGATAGCTGGTGTCATCTTACAGCAGGCCACTGGTGGGTGGACAAAATCAAAATGGGAACCGGGGTCTGGGCGATAGCACAACAGAGAAGGTGCTTGCCTTGCACAGTCAGCCTAGGTTCGATCCTTGAGTCCCAATAGGATCCTCTGAGCCTGCCAAGAGTAATTCTTGAGCTCAGAACCAGGAGTAAGTCCTGAGTAGTGTATTATTTGGGGGTGTGGTTAAAAACAAAAACAAAATAAGTTAAAAATGGGAATCAGGTTGTCTTGAACTGCTTTGTTTTGTTTTGTTTGTTTTGTTTTGTTTTGTTGGGCCACACCTGGTGATGCTTATGTGCTCAGAAATCGCCCCTGGTTTGGGGGGGACCATATGGGATGCTGGGGATTGAACCAAGGTCCATCCTAGATCAGCTGCATGCAAGACAAATACCCTACCGCTGTGCCATCGCTCTGGCCCCTTTCTTGAAGTTTTTAAGAGACACTGACAAGTGATTATTTGATGGAGACCTCAGGGGTGACCTCTGGGAAATCGCAGAGCTGACTTCTGGGTATATGGGGACAGGACGTGTGCTGGGGTGGGGAGGTTTTGGAAGAAGTGAGAGAAGGATGCAAGTTTTTGAGCTGGGTTTGAAAATACTGGAAGGAGAGAGGTTGATCCAGGGTAAGAGGATAAAGTAACAGGGAAATGCTTCCAGAAAATGGCTGATTCTGAGGAGCAAAAGGGTTTTAAAGTCAAGGTAGGTGGGTGCAGGCTGATGGCAGCCGAGGGCCCTGGGGGGTCACATCCTTCTCTCCATCCTATGCAGATGACAACAGTGAGCAACAGAGCAACCTGGTTCTAGAAGAAGACAGGCCTGTGTGATTGCATCATGGGCTTTCCCTGTCCTGTCTAAGTCTGCATCGGCCAAGAAGTGTACCTGGCTTCCAGCTTTGGCTTGATTTGCACCTTGCTCTGAGGGAGGAGAGCAGAGCAGAACTCTCAGCCAGAAAGACACACACATACACACACACACACACACACACACACACACACACACACACACACACACATACGCATGTTCTTTCCTGTGAAATGTAACTGATTCACTGTACTTTCCCTCAGTCGTGTTACAAAGCTTTGGGGACAGACAGGGACAATCGGAAGGGGGTGACTGAATTTGATGGATTTCCCCCTCTTTGGGGGGACTTTTTTGTGGCCTCAGTCAAGTGGATGACAATTTGGAGGGAGCAGAAGTGGTGAGTGGGGACCCCCATGCCCTTTGCCATTGTTAAAGGTCTGCCGTAGCCTATTTCTGGCAGCTCCCCACAACCAGCTCAGGGATTGGGGTCACTGGCACACCCAATTGCCAGCAGTGCTTCATTCCTCGGTGAGGATGCTGCTCTCAGCCTTCCTTCCAGGGTAGTGGTGAGGACTGAGGGGACTCCCCTTCCCCGTGGGATGTGAGTGGACTAGGGGGCCACCCCAAGATGGGCCTTCTAATCTCATTTTTTGTGGGAGCAGCTGCCTGAGGTGAAAAGTTTGCCGACAGCATTGACCCTTTTCCTCCAGAGGCTGTTCACCCTTCAAAAGGAAGGAACCCCAGGAGGAAGTGTCTGTCTGTCCACAGGACCTTCTGTCTATCACTCAGAGCTTCTGTTTTATGCCTTCCTCAGAGGCCCCCATGGGCTTTTTCTGTTCTTCCTTGACCTACTGCTGGATTTTCCAGAGGCAGGAGAAATGCTGCATCTCCTGAAGGTAGGGGTGCTCAGGAACCCTCTGGCTGGACTTCACCAGCCTCTTCACCCTCTGTGCAGACAGACAGCGAGGCTTGGCTATGGAGAGAAGCCACACTGTGAAGTAAAAAAAAAAAAAAAAGATGGTGCCATGGAGATCACGCCTCAGTTTCATCCACATCTCTTCAGGCTAAGGCCCTGATCCGGGAGTGGACAGTGTGTGCTGACTTTGACCAGAAAACTTGACCTTGCATTCCTCAGCTGGGCCGAACCTGCTCTGATGACACAACCTTGAGTGGAAGAGGACGCGCCTTCTCCAGGGACAAAGATGGCGGCTCCTCAGATAAGGAGCTGGTTGTTCCAATTGAGGAGTTGAGGGGAGGGGGCAAAGTTGTTTTTCTTGGACAAAGGGACTATTGACCTAATATATCCCTGAACACTGGGAATTGGGGGGCAGGAACCGGCTGTGTTTTCTTCCCATCACATCTCAGAGCTGTGACTTGCCCAACTTGGTTGGATCTGGGCTTTGTCTCACCCCACCCCCACCCCCGTCACTTCACCTCACCTCACCTCCTGTCCCAAAATCATGCTCCATACTCAGAGGCAAGTCACCTCCAAGCAAGAAAGACTTTCTTTGGTGGCTTTTACAGTCCCTTAAGTGCTGATGTTGTACCTCCTTACACTTTTTTTTGTTTGTTTTTTGTTTTGTTTGTTTTTTGGGCCACACCCGGTGGTGCTCAGGGGTTACTCCTGACTGTCTGCTCAGAAATAGCTCCTGGCAGGCACGGGGGACCATATGGAACACCGGGATTTGAACCAACCACCTTAGATCCTGGATCGGCTGCTTGCAAGGCAAACACAGCTGTGCTATCTCTCGGGGCCCTCCTTACAATTTTTTATGAAGCATTCCTGGAGTTCCACTCTTCAAAGGAACTAGATTTAAAAAGAAAAGGAAAAAAAGGAGGGGTATGTGAGGAAGTAGGGCAATGACACAGTGGGTAGGACACTTTGCTTTGCACATGATCAACCTGAGTTTGATCTCCAGCATCACATAAGATTCCCCAAGTACCACCAGGAGTGATCCCTGAGCACTGAGCCTTGAACAACCAAGAATGAGCCAAAAATGAACAAAAATCATGGGGGAGGGGAGATAAGGCTCCTACATGCAGCCAAGCACTATCAGGAACAGCCAGGTATCCCCAACTCTGGAGGGCCTGGCCAATGCCCCATCCTCAAACCTTTATATAGAACTGTCAGCCCCAGTGGCTAGAAATTTTCCAGAAGGGGACCCCAGGAATGACCCACAGGCTCTCTGAGCAATCCTTGGAAGCCCCCGAGGAGAAACTTGGGGTTGGGGGGATCCTAGCATTCTTCCCGGACTAGCTGCTCATACCCCACTCATGGATGGGGGAAGAAAATGGGGGCCAGGTTTTCAACAAGTAAAAATGGGGCACCAAGTTCTGGGTTCCCTATCCTAAAGCCTGGTCCTCTCTTTGACACTCACACTTCTGATCAAACCCAGCTGCTGCTGGGAAAGAATTGGGGCTCCCTCCCTCCCTTTCTTGAAGACACACCATCCCCCAACCTGCAAATAGTTGACTGAGTGTTAACAGATTGTGGCAAAGTCCACTTTGTTCATGTGCTTCCAAACTCTTATCTGAATGTGTTGGGAACTCCCAAAGCAGCAGATGGACCACTTGGAACCAGGAAAACAATCTTTGGGGGCCCTCCCCGAGGCTGGGGTGGGGCACCCATTGGAGGGAGGACAGAGTACAGCACAAGCATGCAGGGGACCTAAGATTGCCGTGAGAAAATACATGGAAAATATACACAGTGAGTGCATCAGGCCCTAACCCCAAAGTCACTCTCACAGGGCAAAGTGCCCCTCATGATATAATGTGCCAACTGGTGTTTCTGGGCCAATTCTCGGGGTCTGAGGCCTCACTGGCCTTTCGCGCTTGGCCTGGAGTCTGGTGTAGGAGACACTGTGCTAAGGTTATAAATTGTGTTTTTTTGTTTATATTTTGAGATTATGGAATAAAGTTATTTTTCCACACCTGCTCGAGTGATGTAGTTTACTATCATTTTTTATTCATTGTTCTAGTCTACTAATCCAGTCTAAAGTCATTAAAATTGGGATGGGAGAGATAAGACAGCGATAGGGCGTTTATTTTGCAAGCAGCCAACCCAGGACTAACAGTAGTTCATGTTGAATTAATGAGTCCTTGATGGTGGTGGATGATGGTAGGAAGGATGACAGTTTGAATCCCGGCATCCTATATGGTGCCCTGAGCCTGCCAGGAGCGATTTCTGAGCGTAGAGCCAGGAGTAACCCCTGAGCGCTGCTGGGTGTGATCCAAAAAAACAAAGAATAAATAAATAAAAATAAAGTCACGCGGCCGGAGTGGTGGTGCAGAGTGTAAGGTGTCTGCCTTGCCCGCACTAGCCTAGGCTGGACTGTGGTTTGATTCCCAGGCATCCCATATGGTCCCCCAAGCCAAGGGTGATTTCTGAGTGCATAGCCAGAAGTAGCTCCTGAGCATCACTGGGTGTGGTCCAAAAACCAAAAAAAAAAAAAGTCATTAGGGGCCAGAACAGTGGCGCAGTGGTAGGGCGCTTGCCTTGCACACAGTTGACCCAGGATGGACCTTGGTTTGATTCCCAGCGTCCCACATGGTCCCCCAAGCCAGGAGCGATTTCTGAGCGCAGAGCCAGGAGTAACTCCTGAGCATCACCGGATGTGGCCCCAAAACCAAAATAAATAAATAAATAAAGTCACCAGAGTTCAGTTAGACCTGATTTGTAAATGGAAAGATGGAAACATTTGGGGGAGCTTTGCCTCCTCCATTTTCTTGTTTCAATATGGGTGACAATATAATCCAGTGTATTTTAAGTCATGGGGCAGGATACAGACACCCCCTGGAGGGCTTGAGGTCCCCCCCTTCCACCTCTTCTTCCTAACCCACCTCCTCAAATTCAATCCCTCAGTTCAACTTTGTGGGGTTCTCTTTTTTCCCTCTTCTTTCTTTCTTTCTCTTTATTATTATTTTGGAGGGAGGGGGCATGCCTGGCGATGCTTGGGTTACTCCTGGCTGTGTGGTCAGAAATCCCTCCTGGCAGATTCGACCCTATGGGATGCTGGGGCTCGAACCCCTGGCTGACAGATTGCAAGGCAAACACCCTCCTGATGTGCTATTTCGATTCTCCCCCGGTTAAGGCCTCTAGCTGAGAGCTAAGGCTCCCCACCTCTAGCTGAGGCCTTAAGGCTCCTCACCCTCCAACCCATGCTGGCCTAGTAAATTGAGTTTGAGGTGACCACTCCTTTTTCATGCTCTTTTAATTTTCTCTCTGGCTGTTTTTTTTTTTCTCACAGCCCATTTTGACCTTGACAATGTCCCATTTCACCTGTTTTTCCAGACTCCCATTTTTATTTATTTTATATTATTATTATTATTATTATTATTATTATTATTATTATTATTATTATTATTTGGTTTTAGGGTCACACCCAGCGGTGCTCAAGGTTACTCCTGGCTCTGCATTCAGAAATTGGTCCTGGTGGGCTCTGGGACCATATGGGATACCGGGGTTCGAACTCGGGTCAGTCCTGGGTTGGCGCCGCGTGCAACGCAAATGCCCTACTGCAGTGCCACTGCTCCAGCCCCATGGAGCCCCATTTTAAAAGTTCCTCTCTCAGATCCTCCACTGGGACCACCCAGATGCAGTGTTGGGGTGCTGGCCCCCTTAACCCTTAGGTCCCCACTGTTCTGAGGACAAATTCTCTCTTTTCACCCTGGCCTCCTTTCCTCTTTGCCCCCCACCCCCAATGTCCCAAACCCTGGTGTCTTCAGTTTCTTTACATTTTAGTCTCCTTCCTGCTAGCTTTCCTCTCCTGTCTTCACCTTCCCCATCGCCCCAATGTTATCAGAAGCATCAGCTCAGATTACTGAACCCCCTTTTCTTTAACCCTCATTCATTACACAACAGACTGCGGTTCCCCTAAACTCCCCCTTGCCTCTCTTTCCCCACCAATGCATTTTCTCTGCCTTAGTGCTAGTGTCCATGTTCCCCTGTGCCCCAGCCTACCCTGTTTCTCATCCTGCCCGGTACATTTGCACACCTCGGCTTTCAGGCTTTCACCTCCCCTGACCTGCACCCCACTTTGTCCTTTGGTGGTCCTCACCTGACCACATGTTTCAGCCTCACACCACCCCTCTCCGAGCTCTGGTTCTCTGCAGCTTGGAGCCTAACCCCGGCTCCCTGCGTCCCCGCCAGATCCAGCCCATTCTGGCATCTGACCTGCCCCCTGTCCCTTCCCCCATCTGGTCCCCATCACCCCAATTATTCCCCCTGCATCTGATGAGGTCCGAATCCCCATCCAGACCCTTCCCTGCAGCTGATGGGGGTCTGGTCACCCCACACCATGACCCACCAGACTCAGCCCCTTCCCCACATCTGATCTGCCCATCTCTTCTCCCACCTGGCCCCCATCACCCCAATTACATCCCCCGCATCTGATGGGGTCCCTGTCTCCCCAAACCTGAAACCCACCAGATCCAGTCCATTCTTGCATCTGATCTGCCCCCCCATCACTTCCCCCACCTGGTCCCTATCACCCCAACTATATCCCCTCACCCCCGCATCTAATGGGGTCCCTGTCTCCTCAAACCTGCAACCCAACCAATCTAGCTCATTCTTGCATCTGATCATGTCCCCCATCTGGTCCCCATCACCCCAATGACATTCCCCACAGCATCAGCTGGGGCCTGTGTCCCCCCCCCGTCCTTTCCCCCATCCGATCCCCCTCACCCCAATTCCACCTCCAGCATCTGCTGGGGTCCGAGCCCCGCGCGCCCTGTCCCCGCCCCAGCCCGGCCCAGGCCCTGCCCAGGCCCGGATCCATGTGACGGGAAGCGGCGGCTGCGCTCCGGGGCTCGGGGCGGGCCTGGGGCGGACCTGGACCGGTGCGGGGCCGGGTCTGGGCCTGGCCCGGGGGGCTGAGCGCGTCCCCCATGGAGGCCGGAGGTGAGTGAGCCTGGCCGAGCCTGGGGAACGGGGTGGGGCTGGGCCCCGCTTTGTTCCATCACCGGGGAGAAAAATCTGGGGTGGGAAAAAAAATGGGCCTTTTTTCGGGGGTCTGAGGGTGCCCCCACTCGTCCCCGGGGCCGTGAAGACGCGGAGGCCTGTTTTGGGTGCTGCCCAAGAACCCGGGTATCCAGGGCGCAGCTGGGGACGCACGGCGTAGCTCCCCCCGGGTGGCCCCCCAAGACCCAGGACCCCCCATCAAGCTTTGCAGCTGGTTCTTTGCAGAAAGGGATGCTCATGGGACCTGCTTTCCACCCCCCAAAAAATAAGATGCTTTGGGCTAAGATTGGTATTTCCAGAGGCTCCCCGGCTAGGCTAGGCGCATCCAGAGAAAATGGAGTGGATCTTGCCATAGGGACCCCCTTTTCCCACCCCCTAGGAACTGGAGGGAGGTGGGCAGGTCGAGGGTAATCCGCTGGGAAGGCAGGAAACCTGGACGACCTCGGGGAGGCAGGCCCAGGGAAATGCAGCCTCCCACCCAGGCCACCCTGCAGACCCCCCCCATCTCCAGAGACCACCGTACCCGGGGATCCCAGAAATGGGGTGTTTGAAATGTGGTGTGTGCCTAGGTTTGGGGTGAATCCTAGAGCTGTAACTCCAGGCTGGTCATCCTAGCTTGCAGGCTTCCTCCCTCGGTCCGGTGGTCTCCTTCCTCCAACTGGCGGCTTCCTCCCTCGCACAGGGCCCAGGAGCTGGAAATTGGGACCTTCCAGAACCATTTTGTGTCCTTCCAGGCGCCTGCACTCTGGGGGGGTTGGGGGGGGTCTTCATCCTGGGAGACATAGGTCCGAGTTTTAGCCTCTCTCCTCCTGGGATCTGGTGGGAGCCTTATGTGGGCCGGTGGAAATGAGGGTTTTCTCCTTTGTGCAGCTTATTTATTTATTTATTTATTTATTTATTTATTTATTTATTTATTTATTTATTTATTTATTTGGGGGAAATGACATTTCTTTGTTTGCCAGGGGTCCTAGCCTGCAGGCAGATTTGGGGAGACTGTTCCCCAACCTTTCCATCCCAGATAAAGCCTTGGTTTCCAAAAGACCATACATAGAACATGCCTTTTTTTTTTTTTTTTTTTTTGGTATTTTTGGCCATACCTGAAGGCACTCAGGGGTTACTCCTGGCTCTGCACTCAGAAATCACTCCTGGCAGGTTCGGGGGACCATATGGGATGCCGGGGATTGAACCCGAGTCCATCCTGAGACAGCTGCGTGCAAGGCAAATGCCCTACTGCTGTGCTACCGCTCCAGTTCCAAGCTTTTTGTTGTTGTTGTTGTTGTTTGGTTGATTTGGGTCACACCCTGCAGCGCTCAGGGGTTACTCCTGGCTCTATGCTCAGAATTTGCTCCTGGCCGGCTCGGGGACCATATGGGATGCCGGGATTCAAACCATTGTCCTTCTGCATGCAAGGCAAACATCCTACCTCCATGCTATCTCTTCGGCCCCAAAGCTTTTTTTTTTTTAAAGGGCCTCAACTGTTTGCTGAATCCAGCCAACATTTTTTTTTTCCAGTTTCTGTTGCTCTGTAGAATTGAATCTGGAAGCGCACTGTGGACAGCCTCCCCCATTAGCAGGAATGTTTTTGATGGCCTCCCTCTATTTCTCCGAGTGCTCCATCTCCCTGTTTTGGTGGTGTGGGCAAGAACTGTTGATCTACTGTTTTTGTTTTATTTCTTTTTTAAGGCTTAAGTATTATATTCTGTGGAAATAGAACAAAGCCCATTGTCATGAGACCACAATGGATGCCAGTAGACAGTTTCAAAGCGGCTGTTAGAATGCTTTGATTCACCCACAAATATTTATTGGGTGACTTGAGGATGCCAGCGTCAGCCAATATAATGTTGTCAGTCAACAACTACCCATGTGACTTAAACTGTTCTTCCCCTCAGTAGGAGCGATCCCTGAGTGCAGAGCCAGGTGTAAGCTTTAAACACCACCCGGTGTGCCTCCCCCCAGAAAAAAAAAATTCCAGTAACTTCATTGGAAAACAGATGAAACCAATCCCAAAACTATCTCGTTTCCATCAACATGTCTGAAATAGTTCAATCTGTCATCTGTGAAAGAATTACTGAGATTTTTTACGTGCTTTTGCTTTTGGCATTAAGTCTTGAAATTCCAGGATCACAAAATGAACTGCCCATCCGCTCTGGACTCAGCCAAGTGGTGAAGCGATTGCCTTGCATGCAGTTTCACCCAGGACAGACCGGGGTTCAATCTCTGGCATTGCATATGGGTTCCCCCGAGAGCCTGCCAGGGGCGATTTCTGAGCGCAGAGCCAGGAAGAAGGAACCCTGAGTGCCGCTGGGTGTGGCCCGAAAACCAAAATAAATAACTGGAATTAAAAAAAAAATAGGTCTATAAATAAATAGACAATAAATAGGCTAAAAAAAACCCCCGTCCGTTAGATCCATGCTCTCCATGAAATAGCTTGAGTAGAAGGGGTTCTTGGGGGGGGGGGGGGGCTAGGTTGCTGGTAGCTCCCACCCCTGCACCCCCCACTTTCGAGATTTGGCTTCTGGAAGTGTCTGGTACAATCCCACAGGAAGCAGGATGGTGTCTGTTTACGTTATTTGGTGTTTGTGTTTCTAGAACTTGCCGGTAGATATGGTTGAGTTGGTATCTTGTGGCACCTCCTGACATCAGGAGAGCAGATGGCACAGGGAGTGAGGGAAGGGGAGCTGGTGGAATATTATGGACGTGGAATAAAGAAATTCCCATCACCGGGGCTGGAGCAATAGAGCAGCAGTAGGGAGTTTGCCTTGCACGAGGCTGACGCAGGACGGACCTGGGTTTGATCCCCAACATCCCATATGGTCCCTCAAGCTAGGAATGATTTCTGAGCACAGAGCCAGGAGTAACCCCTGAAGGTCACCGTGTGTGGCCCAAAAACCAAACCAAAACAACAACAAAAAGAGAAATTTCCATCACGGGGGCTGGAGCAGTGGCACAGCAGGGAGGGGGTTTGCCTGGTACCTCATATGGCTGGCATTCCTGAGCCTGCCGGAAGTGATTTCTGAGCACAGGAGCCAGGAGTAACACTGAGTGCTGCTGGGTGGGGCCCCAAACCAAAAATAAGGAAAAGAAATTCCCGTCATGGTCTGGAGCTGAAACTATTGTGTTTTCAGTCTCCCTTGTGGTGCTTTTTTTTTTTTTTTTTTTTTGTGGGGGGGATGAGATGAGCTGTTCCATACATTGAGCTCAACCCTCAACGTCAGAAAGAGAACAAAAGTTTTGTTTTGTTTTGGGGCCACACCCGGGGGTTGGTGGGGGGGGGGTGTCCTTCTGGCTCTGTGCTCAGTAATCATTCCTGGCAGGCTCGGAGTCCATATGGGATACCAGGGATCAAACCTGGGTCTGTCCTGGGTTGGTTGCATGTGAGGCAAAAGCCCTATGACTGTGGTACCACTCTGGCCAGAAGAAAAATCTTAAATGTAGGGAATAAGGGGGATCAGACTTGGGTCTCTGACTTCTGTGCTTGCAAAGCTATCAAAAACTGGAGGTGCTGTATTCCAGTTCTCCTGAGAGACAGTTTCGGCAGTGCCCTCTCCTTGCAGCTCCCCATCCTGAGTCCCCTCTGACCTCCATCGACAGAGGCAAATGCCAGACCCTCCATGCCACCTGTGTGTGTCAGTGTTCCTGGACCATGACACTGGGTTGTGGTCTATGACTGATGGCAGGGAAGCTCTGCTCGTTCTACCACTCCCAGGTTGATATTGGTGAGGCCTTAAAGATTTGCACCTTTGTTTGTTATTTTGGTCATGCCTGGCGGCGCTCAAGGTTTACTCCTGGCTATGCACTCAAAAATCACTCCTGACTCAGGAGACCATATGGGCTGCTGGGGATCGAACCGGCGTCTGTCCTGGATTGGCTGTATGCAAGGCAAATGCTTTACTGCTGTGCTATCGCTCAGGCCCCAAGATTTGCACCTTGAAATGCTCGAAGTGCCAGCGGTCCCATAGGTGGCTGCTGGCTGTTATGAAAGGACCAAGTTTTAGGGCCAGTGTGGAAGAAGGTGTTTGCCTTACACGAAACTGACCCAGGTTCAATCCCCGGCATCCCATACGGTCCCCCAAATCAGCCAGGCGTGATTCCTGAGCACAGCGCCAGGAATAACCCCAGGACACTGCCAGATGTGGTCCAAAACCCCCCCAAAAGGGATCAAGATCCTTTGGGGGGCTGGCGCAATCGCACAGCAGTAGAGCATTTACCTTACAACCGGCTGACCCAGGACAGACTGGTTTGATCCCCGGCATCCCATATGGTTCTCTGAGCCTGCAAGGAGTGATTTCTGAGCACAGAGCCAAGAGTAACCCCTGGGTACCGCCAGATGTGGCCCAAACCCCCCCAAAAAAGATTCTTTGGGGGAATTGGGGTGGGTAGTTGGGCTCACACTGGCTATAATTTTGCAAAGACTGTAGGCTTGTTAGTTTTGCTTTTTTTGTTTTGTTTTGTTTTTTTTGGGCCACACTCGTTTGATGCTCAGGGGTTACTCCTGGCTAAGAACTCAGAAATTGCTCCTGGCTTGGGGGGACCATATGGGACGCCAGGGGGATCGAACCACGGTCGTGATCTTTCCTTGGCTAGCGCTTGGAAGGCAGACACCTTACCTCTAGCGCCACCTCACCGGCTCCTGGCTTGTATTTGTTTCTGTTTCCCCAGAGAGGCTGGAAAGGGCACAGTGGGGTGAAACTTCCACACAGTGGAGTGAAAGTTGAGGGCAGGAGAGAAGAAGGAAATGGGGGGCCAGATTAGCAGGTGACCCCGTCTCTGCGCAGGTGCCTGGAATCAGACAGGTGCCAGCAGGGGTTTCGGCACCCTTTTCCCACCCGACCTCCCTCAGAAGGCCTCCTTGCCGGGCCTCCCCTGGCTGGGTTCCCCAACCCGCCCCCCCACCACATCCCACTTCCTCTGACTCACAGTTCACCAGTTGTGGGGAGTGCCAGGACTGAGTAAGCACCCTGGAATGTGGCCCATGGCCAAGGTTCCTGCCCCCTGGCGTTTAAATGACACTTCCCTGTGGTGACTGGCACTGGGGGGTGTGGGGCTGGGTGCGGGCACCGTCAGGCCTGACCCTGCCATGCCTTCTGCCCCCACAGAGGAGCCACTGCTGCTGGCTGAACTCAAGCCTGGGCGGCCACACCAGTTCGACTGGAAGTCGAGCTGCGAGACCTGGAGTGTGGCCTTCTCCCCCGACGGCTGCTGGTTCGCCTGGTCCCAAGGCCACTGTATTGTTAAGCTGATCCCCTGGCCGCTAGAGGAGCATTTGTGAGTACGCTGAGCCCTCCAGCCTGTTGGGGTACCCAGGCAGCTCCCCGCTTTTCAAGGGCACAGTCCTAGCCAGAAGTGGGTGAGCAGCTCAGAGATGGATGCTGCCCAGGACCCCATGCTCTGGCCCTGTGAACAATGGGCCTGTGAATGTGGTTGCTTTTTGTTTTGTTTTGGGTTGATTTGGGGCCATATCCAGCAGTGCTTAGGGGTTACTTCTGGCTCTGCACTCAGAAATCACTCCTGCAGGCTCAGGGTCCATATGGGATGCCAGGGATCAAACCAGTCTGTCCTGGGTCAGCCGGTTGTAAGGTAAATGCTCTACTGCTGCGCTATCACTCTAGTCCAGGGGTGGTGAATAAGTTCGACACAAAGAGCCAAAATTTTAAACTGAGAGTCAGAGAGCCATACCATGCAGTGACCTGCCAAGACAGACAAACACTCACACAAAAGTATATAATTTTAACAATCATATATTAAACACATATTGCATTTTGCCATTTTGAGTGAGGGTCAAAATCCTGTTTGCCACCCCTGCGTAGTTGTATTGTTGCCTTTTGAACAATTGTTTTGGATTTATTGAGAGAGAAATTATGTGTCGTATGGTTCTGTTGTGACCCATGAAGTTTGGGTCCCAGATGGAACAGGGCTTTGGTGTTTTTCTTGCATTTCACTACACCCAGTTTGAATCCTGGTACCACAGCAGTGATCCCCTAGCAAGGAGTACCCAGCCACCATCAGGTGTGGCCCCCAGTCTAAGAGTACAATTGAGAGCCTGAAAGAGTCCAGGGGTCAGGGGGACTGGCCTTATATTCCACCAATCCCAGTTTAATTTGTTTTGTTTTGCTTTGGGGCCACATTCAGATTCAGGTCCTCCTGGCTCTGTACTCAGAAATTATTTCTGGCATGGGGCCAATAGTGATAGCACAGTAGTAGGGCATTTGCCTTGCAGGCAGGTGGCCAACCCAGGATGAACCCGCACTCAATTTCCAGCACCCCATAGGGTCCCACATGCCTTCCAGGAGTGATTTCTGAGTGTAGAGCCAGGAGGAACCCCTGAGCATCACTGGGTATGGTCAAAAAATTAAAAAAAAAAAATTACTCCTGGTACGCACTTGACCATATGGGATGCCAGGGATCAAACCCCAAATGGCCATGTGCAAGGCAAACTGTTGGCAAGAAAGGGGTGTAGTCCCCCAATTTCTTGATATTGATAATGATGATGGACCTCTGGGATAGATGGGATAGGGGGTCTACATCCTGTGCTTATTCTAAACCTCCTGCATGCCAGCTTTCTCCCCGAAAGCCAAGAGCATCTTTCTTGCAGTGTTGAACAAACCCAAAGGAAACCCTGGAGTTGTTTCTGGGTGACTCACGCACCCAAAGTGAGGTGACCTCATTCGGCAGAGCTACCTCCACAAAGGGCAAAGGATGTTTCTGTCATTCCAGTTCTTTGTTGTTATTGTTTTGTCTTTGTTTGTATGCCATACCAAGCAGCGCTCAGGAATCACATTCCCTGGCAGGTTCAGGGGATCATAGAGGATGCCTGGGATCAAACCCGGGCATGCCCAGACGAACGCAAGGCAAACACTCTCCCTACTGTCCTCTTACTCTGGCCCTGTCATTCTAATTCTAAAGAGTCTGAAAGCTCTCTCTCTCTCTAGCCCCCCCACCCACCCCAAATCTTTCTAAATAAGCTTCAATAAAAACTGTCTTGCGGGGCCAGGCGGTGGCGCTAAAGGTAAGGTGCCTGCCTTGCCTGCGCTAGCCTTGGACGGACCGCGGTTCGATCCCCCAGTGTCCCATATGGTCCCCCAAGCCAGGAGCAACTTCTGAGCACATAGCCAGGAGTAACCCCTGAGCGTTACCGGGTGTGGCCCAAAAACCAAAAAAAAAAAAAAAAAAAAAAAGAAAAACTGTCTTGTAGGGCCATAGAGATAGCATGGAGGTAAAGTGTTTGCCTTGCATGCAGAAAGTCAGTAGTTCGAATCCCAGCATCCCATATGGTCCCCTGAGCTTGCCAGGATCGATTTCTGAGCATAGAACCAGGAATAACCCCTGAGTGCTGAGATGATCCCTGGCATCTCCTATGGTCCCCTGAGTACCTCTAGAAGTGATCCCTAAGTGCAGAGTCTGGAGGAAGCCCTTAGCTGGGTGGGTGGCCCTCCCAAGGGAAAATAAAAGAAGGAATCGAGCATGGCCTATTCCTGGGCTCAGCTATGGTGATGCACAGTTTCTCAGCCAGCCCAGTTATAACTCCCTGCCTCTCTGAACCCTGTTTCCCTTAGCATCCCCAAAGGATTCGAAGCTAAAAGCCGGAGCAAGAGTGACCCCAAAGGGCGAGGCAGCCCCAAGGAGAAGACCCTAGACTGCGGCCAGATCGTCTGGGGCCTGGCCTTCAGTCCTTGGCCTTCGCCCCCCAGCCGGAAGCTCTGGGGACGCCACCAGGCCCAGAGCCCCGATGCCGCCTGCCTGATCCTCGCCACGGGCCTCAACGACGGGCAGATCAAGATCTGGGAGGTGCAGACTGGTAGGTTTCGGCCTGGGGGCTCAGGAAGGGACAGACGGACTTGTCTTGTCCCCCAGAGGCACAAGGGCGGGTGACAGCAGCCACCTTCTCTCCCGGCTAGGCCTCCTGCTTCTAAACCTCTCCGGGCACCAGGACGTGGTACGGGACCTGAGTTTCACACCCAGCGGCAGCTTGATCCTGGTCTCCGCATCCCGGGACAAAACTCTTCGTATCTGGGATCTGAACAAACATGGTAGGCTTTGGGGTCCGGGATCCTGTTTTCTTAGTGACTACCCCATGCCTGGCTACTTCCAACCACAGGAAGATTTTTGTGGGTGTTATTGTTTTGTTTTGTTTTGTTTTTGGTTGTTGTTTTTGGTTTTTGGGCCACACCTGGCAGCACTCAGGTTACTCCTGGATCTGTGCTCAGAAATCGCTCCTGCCAGGCTTGAAGGACCATATGGGATGCTGAGGATCAAACCCAGGTCTGTCCCAGGTCGGCAGAATGTAAGGCAACGCCTTCTCCGTTGTGCTATCACTCCGACCCTGTCTAGGTAGCTTTGAAAGCACCATGGTATTTGGGGAAAGGGGCCAGGGGACTGTGGGGTGGAAGTGGCCAAGAATAGGGGCCCTTCTGAGGAGAGGGGAAGGGGCTGAAAGCTGGTCCAGATCCAATTTCCCAGCCCACTTTCCTTCTTGAGTAAGTGCAGGCACCATGTTTGATCTGCAGGCGTTGCTACTTTCTGTTCTTTATGGGGACTCCCAAGCTGTCCCAGGGGCCACCAGCAGGCACAGCATATGTTCGTTCATTTGAGCCAATCCCTTTGCCCAGGAAATTCCTGATCTTTCTGTCCAACCCCAACAGATTTGGGCACTTGCTTTCCCTTTTCTTTTTGTTCTTTTGCTCCACTCCCCAGCTCTGTTGGTACGACCCGGTTTGGAAGTTTTGCTCGGGGCTCTGTCTGGTGCACTGGTTTCCAGCTGGTCTCAGGCCTGGTGCTCTGCTATGTCTTGCCTTGCCCTCTTCATAGATTTGCATGTTCCGTGATAGTCTTGGCTCTTCCTTTTCGCCCAGACCTTAATGTGTGGGTTCCTTCTCAGTGAATTTATTCCCAAACTGAGACCAGAAGAGACCCTGGGATCTGGGTGGGCAGTGGAAACTGGTTCCAACCTGCTTGCTGACCCCCCCAGCATGTGATCTGGTCCTATTGCCTGTTGATCTCCTGACACTGAGGTTGTAGTGATGGTGAGGGGATTATGAAAAGGAAAACACCAAGAGCTTAAGTGATGGAGGCGAGAGCTTAGAGGTTGGAACCAAGAGCAGTAGATGTCAGAGCTGAGAGTTTGGTGAGGCCAAGAACTTAGATGATGAAGCCAAGAGTTTAGATGGTGGAGCTGAGAGTTTGGTGAGGACAAGAGCTTAGATGATGGAGCCAAGAGCATAGATGACTGAGCCGTGAGCTTAGGTTAGTTGATGGAACTAAGAGCTGAGGTGATGGAGTCAAGAGCTTAGATGGTGGAGCCAAGAATTTGGCGAGGGCAAGAGTTTAGATGATGGAGCTAAAAGCTTAGATGGTGGAGCCAAGAGTTTGGTGAGGCTGAGAGCTTAGATGAGTTGATAGAGCTGAGAATTTAGGTGATAGAGTCAAAAGTTAAGATGATGGTGCCAAGAGTTTATTGAAGCCGAGAGCTTAGATGACGAAGCCAAAGCTCAAATGACAGCCGCAGAGATGCCTTCAGGCAATTTGTCAGGAAGCTTCCCAACAGTTAGTTATTGGGGCCCAAAGGAATGTTCCCCACCATCCAAGGGCCCTGCTGTGCCCACCCTTTATTTCTGGCATCATGGATTTTGATGGAACCAGAGGGCATGATTTCTACTGGGAGATCATGAGCTTGTGGTCTAATTCTAATGACAATTTGGCCTCATGGTTGTGCAGAAACAGGAGGGTCTGGGCTGCACTGAGGGGCCTGGAAGGAGAGGCTGAAGCTGGGCAGGTGGGCAGATCATGCCAGGGGCTCACTGGGGTGTCTTTTCTCCACCAGGGAAGCAGATCCAGGTGCTGTCGGGCCACCTGCAGTGGGTATACTGCTGCTCCATCTCCCCAGACTGCAGCATGCTGTGCTCAGCTGCTGGAGAGAAGTCGGTAAGGCTAACATCATATGGGGGGAGAGGGAGAGAAAAGGTCAGTCCCTGAGCACTCAGAGCATAAGCACATCTGTGGCATGGATGTCCTGAACCCTGAGGAAGGGAAGGCCGGGCCTTGCTCATCCAGCAATTCCCCTTTGAGTGATTGGCACTTGGCTGAGAGGGACCCGAGAATCACGATGCTTCCCAAGGGCCTTTCCCTCTGAAGCCTTAAATTTTTTTTTTTTTTTTTTTGGTGGGGAGGGTCACACCTTGTAGCGCTCAGGGGTTACTCCTGGCTCCATGCTCAGAAATTGCCCCTGGCAGGCACAGGGAACCATATGGGATGCAGGGATTCGAACTACCAACCTTCTGCATGCAAGGCAAACGCCTCACCTCCATGCTATCTCTCCGGCCCTTGGAGCCTTAAATTTTTATTGATTATTATTGGCTAATTGAACCTGAAGGCTTCACACAATTAAGGCCAGTGGTCTACCACTGAGCTACTTTCCCGGCCCTGGAGTCCATGACTTTATTTATTTAGTTTGGTTTTGGGGCCACACCCAGTGGCTCTGAAGGGGCCACTCCTGGCTCTGCACTCAGAAATCACTCCTGGCAGGCGTGGGGGAACATATGGGATGCCAGGCATCAAACCCAGGTCTATTATGGGTCGGCCATGTGCAAGGCAAACACGCTCTACCGCTGTGCCATCATTCCAGCCCAAGTCCAAGATCTTAAAAGCTGTCGTCGGGCTTGGAGACAGAGCCCAGTGGTCTGAGTGTGTGCTTTGCACGGAAAAGGCCTGAGTTCATTTCCCGAGGACTTCAGAGGCAGTCCCTAAGGTCAGAGGAGTGGGGCCCCAAAACAGACGAAGTAATTGCAACTAGTAGGGTGTCAAAATTTTTGTTACCTGGACACATGGAGGTAGGGCATTTGCCTTGTATGCAGAAGGAGGTGGTTCGAACCCCAGCATCCCATATGGTCCCCCGAGCCTGCCAGGAGCAATTTCTGAGCATAGAGCCAGGAGTAACCCCTGACCACAGCTGAGTGTGACCCAAAAACGAAAAAAAAAATTTTTTTTTCATTACCTCGTAGTCTACGCTGAATGCAGCCACTCAGTGTTTCCATTGCCAACGTCAGGATACACAGCCTGTGGGACTTTGCCCTGAAGCCTGTTACTCATTCACACAGGCCTCTTCAATTTTTGCTTTGTTTTGGGGCTACAGGCCGCCATGCTCAAGGCTTACCCACTGACTTTTCACTTAGGAGGTCATTCCTGGCAGGGCTTGAGATCATTTGGAGAACTGGGGATCCTACCTGGGCCTGCTGCACACAGGAAAATACCTTAACTTCTGTGTTAGTTTTCTTTCTTGCCTGCTTTTTATTTGTTTATATTTGGTTTAGTGATGTCAGGGGTTACTCCTCGCTCTGCGCTCAGAAATCACTCCTGGCAGGCTCGGGGGACCATATGGGATGCTGGGTTATCGAACCTGGGTCCATCCTGGGTTGGCCACATGCAAGGCAAACGCCCTACTGCTGTGCTATGGCTCCGGCCCCTGTTTTTATTTTATTTTATATTTTTTTTTGGTTTTTGGGTCACACCTGGCAGCGCTCAGGGGTTACTCCTGGCTTTATGCTCAGAAACCGCTCCTGGCAGGCACTGGGGACCATATGGGATACGGGGATTCAAACCACCATCCTTCAGCATCTAAGGCAAATGCCCTGCTGCTGTGCTATCTCTCCGGCCCCAATTGTTATTTTTTTTCTTAAAGAAGATTTTAGAAACCCAAGGAGAGTTCAAGAACAGTATATTTTGTTTGTGTTAGGCTGTATTGCTGGAAAGTAAAGGGAAGCCAGAGGAACAGCCCTAGGAGTGTAGTGAGTACTGACGTGCAAGACCCCTGGTTTAATCACTAGCAACTATCAGCCCACCAGGCACCACCAGGAGTGACTCCTGAGTAGTCTTGGGTGTGCCCTCAAATCAGACAGAATTCACCATTCTGCATAGTCCAGCGTTTAATCCATGAGTTGGATTTGGGGCTTGGGGAAAGCGACATTTCTGGCCAGACAAATTCTTCACATAGTTTAGAGCCAGGATCGAGGTGACATGCTGTTGGTCAGGGCAGCTTTTCCCGGCCCTGGAGGATTTGATTCTCTAAGTTGTGGCTTGGTCAGATGTTCCCACTTTGTGGCTGCCTTGGGTGGAGTTAGTTCTGACCTCTCCTCATTTTATTTATTATATTTGGAGTTTTTGGGTCACACCCACCAGTGCTCAGGGGTTACTCCTGGCTCTGTGCTCAGAAATTGCTCCTGGCAGGCTCGGGGGACCATAAGGGATGCCAGAATTCGAATCACCATCCATCCTCGATTGGCTGCATGCAAGGCAAACGTCCTACTGCTGGAGACACACACACACACTCTCTCTCTCTCTCTCTCTCTCTCTCTCTCTCTCTCTCTCTCTCTCTCTCTCTTTTTCTTTCTTTCTCACCAGTCCCCCTTTGTGCTTCTTCCTCCAGGTCTTCCTCTGGAGCATGAGGTCCTACACTCTGATCCGGAAGCTGGAAGGCCACCAGAGCAGCGTGGTGTCCTGTGACTTCTCGCCAGACTCCGCCCTGCTGGTCACGGCCTCCTATGACACCAACGTGATCATGTGGGACCCCTACACCGGCGAGAGGCTCAGGGCACTCCAGTAAGGATTTCCCCCCACACCCGTGTGGGGGAGATGTGGGCTGGGGAGAGGTGCTGAGCAGCTCGGGGCTGTTGCTTAGGGCACCTAAGTGTCAATATGTGTGTGGCTTTGGTGTCAATATGTTGTTGACATTTCCGGGCACACCTGGCATGAAAGCTCTGAGTCAGGGCCAAGTGACAGTACAATGGGGAGGGCTTTTGCCTTGCACTCGGCCAACCCGGGTTCAATTCCCAGCATCCCATATGGTTCCCCCCTCTGTCTCCTCTCAGGAGTAGCCCATGAGCGCTGCTGGGTGTGACCCCAAAACCAACACACACACCCAAAAGTCTTGAGTGATTTTCCGATGACCAGGAACCGGGGCACAGGATCCATCCCAGTGGTCTCCTCAGTCATGCTCCCATACACACTGCCTTCTCACACCCTCAGATCTGCTCCTTCTCCCCTTGCTCTGTTGCTTCTGAAGCATGTGGGCTGGGCCAACCAATGGTTAGCACAGCACAGCCTCAGAGACTACTCAGAGACCCCTGGGGAGGGTGGACCTGTGAGCACTGAGACAATGAGGGGGCCTGCCCCAGAAATCTGGAAAATCCTTTTCCCAATGGCCCAAGCCTGGGGAGGGGAATGCCCTTCAGTGCCTCCACTGTTGGCTTCCCATCTGGGGTTGTAGTTGAGGACAGCGAGTCCCCCAAGTTCCGGCTCTGCATCTCCCACTTTTGCAGCCACACCCAGCCTGAACCCCCCATGGACGACAGTGACGTCCACCTGAGCGCCCTGAGGTCCGTGTGCTTCTCCCCAGAAGGCCTGTACCTCGCCACAGTGGCAGACGACAGGTGAGTGGGTGCATCCATGAAACTTCCTGGCCCTGGGTACCCTGCAACATAGTCAACCCCCCACTGTGCTGTATCCGTCCCCCCATCACAGGCTCCTCAGGATCTGGGCCCTGGAGCTGAAATCACCCATTGCATTGGCACCGATGACCAACGGGCTTTGCTGCACCTTCTTCCCGCACGGAGGAGTCATTGCCACTGGGTACGTCACCCATGGGAGCAGAGCGGTAGGCACAGCTGTCATGGGAAAGAGAGATCTAGCATTTTTCTTGACAAACTCCACGCCCCCCCCCCCCCAAGAAGCCTTTAGGACCCTAGACTTTAAAAGGTTCAATCTAGGGACTAGAGAGATAGCACAGCGGTAGGGCATTTGCCTTGCATGCTGTGGACCCAGGACAGACCTGGGTTCAATCCCCAGCATCCCATATGGTCCCCCAAGCCTGCAAGGAGTGATTTCTGAGTGATTACTCCAGAGCCAGGAGTAACCACTGAGCACCGAGTGCCACCAGGTGTGGCCCAAAAACAAAAAACAAAAAAGGTTGAATCTATTCTGCTAGAAGATCCTCGCTGACTCTTTAATATAATTTAACCTGATGGTGGGCAGAGCTGTGGCATGGGCTGTGGAATGATGGGTGCCCACATACATGGGGCAGCCAAAAGCAAGATGATTATTTTTTGGTTTTAGGTCACACCCAGTGGCACTCGGGTTACTCCTGGCTCTGTGCTCAAAAGTCGCTTCTGGCAGGCAAGGGGACCATATGGGATACTGGGATTCGAACCACTATCTGTTCGAATCAGCTGCTTACAAGGCAAAAGCCCTACCGCTGTGCTATCCCTCTGGCCCAAGGTGCAGAATTTATAGGGGAACCACCTGGGGCAAAGTGTTCTGAGGAGGCCGTGCTGACCCATGCAGGCCAGTTTGGGTGCTCCTGGCAGTGCAGATGTGTGAACCCCCCCCCCCACACCTCTCTCCAGCCACCCGTGTCCAGTCCCCGCCTCAGACTGATTTCTGCTTCGTTTCAGGACGAGGGATGGCCATGTCCAGTTCTGGACGGCCCCCAGGGTCCTGTCCTCACTGAAGCACTTATGCCGGAAGGCCCTTCGGAGCTTCCTCACCACCTACCAAGTGCTTGCACTGCCGATCCCTAAGAAGATGAAAGAATTTCTCACCTACCGGACTTTCTGAGCCCTGCGGCTTGGGGTTGGGGGGGTGGAGGGATGGGTGGGGGTCAAGGACTGGCCCTGCCAGCCCCTGGGAAACTTGGGGTTGGGACTGTGCAAAAACAGAGCAAAGCCAGACCCCAGTGGCCTGAGCCAAGGTCTCTGAGGACCCCATTTCTCCCCCTGCTGCCTTCCAAGCCTCCCTTCTCTAGTCCCCTTAGAAAGCCGATGTCTGTCACCTCCTAGTGGTCTTGGCTTGCGTGCAGTGACTGGTGTTGGTGAATGTTCTGGGGGAGCCCCAGAGCCCCTAGTTCTGGCCAGGTGTGCAGCTCCCCTCCGTGGGTAGCAGCCTCTGCTGTTGTGTCCTTATTGTCATTGTTTCTGTCATGTGACGTTTGTTCTCTCCTTCGGGGCCTCCTGCCATCAGCAGGGCCATGTCTGCATAGGAACAGGGCAGCTGGCAGTGCCCCTGGTGTGGCTCTGAAGAGCAGGGTGGGCGCATTATCCAGGCCTGGCTGAGTGGTTGACAAGTTGCATGGCCCCCGGGAGATGTCTGGTTTGCCGTTGAAGAGCATATTTATTTGTATTTTCTCAGCAGATGTTATGGTACACTGTCTTGTTTTTATCCTCAATGATCTCTAGACTCACAGTCCTTCAGCCCGACAGCTGGGGTCCCCCCACCAGCTGATATGCTCCTGTAAGAGCTGCCTTTGCTGCTTAACCCCCAGTAACTCACCAGCCACTTTCAGCCTGACCCCAAAAAAACAAAACAGCTCCAGGACTGGGCTCCCCTCTGTGGCAGCAGGGTCTGTGAGCAGGGCCCCAGGGCCCAACAGAACCCGCCTTTGGAAAGCTAATATATTTTAAATTATTATTGAGCCAAGGCCACACGTGTATGATACCTTCTGGCTTATTTTCCTAGAGGCTTCCACCCCATTCATGCACCCAGATGAGGAGGTAGGATCCTCTGCACCCAGCCTTGGTTTTTGAAGGGGATAAACAAAAAAACCCATGTTTGGAATGTGAGGTTTTCTCAAAGGGAGAAGTTCAAGTTTTGGGGTTTGGTTTCCCCATGCCCCCCATTAGAAAGTCCCTTTTAGAAACAAGGAGTTGCCAAGGCGCTGTGTGAGGCTTTGAAACGATCTTCATGGGATCCCCGAGACTCAAGGCTGAACCCCAGACTTGCAACTCAGCTGGTGTCCCAGGGGCCAAGTCCCCTGGAGGGGGAAGAGCCTAGCGCTCTGCTGTCACCTGGCTCAGACACTCTGGGCCTTCTACATGCCTGCGGGATCCAGTCCCTGGAGGCCTGGGCTGTGTCCCTGCCGGAGAACACTACAGTCCATGTGGCCGCCATCGAGGAGGCAGATTACACCTGAGCCTGGACAAGCCCTCCCAGCACCAACGGGGGAGCCCAGCACAGCGGCTGGCCGCGGGGCAACATCTTTGAAAGTGAAAATGTCTACTGTCCACACCATTAGGAACCTGTGAATCACTCTTGTACTGCAAGAGAAATAATAATTAAAAAAACAAAAAGACCAGTTTTTAGAGAAAAAGAATTGAATCTTGTTTTATTAGGGTACGTTTTTGGGGGTGGAAATCCAGGCTAGTCGGAGAAGACGTAAGAGCAGTGGGTTAGGTTTGTAAACGTAATATACAAAATCCTGTTTTCAGGCTGGGTAGGTAGTGGGGGGCTGGGCTCAGGGGCACCCCTAGTGCCTTCCAAAAATGGGGACCCTAGGGCCCAAGATATAGCACAGCAGTAGGGCATTTGCCAGGAGGGACCTGGTTTGATTCCTGGCATCCCATAAGGTCCCCCAGCCCGTCAGGGGCAGTTTCTGAGCTCAAAGCCAGGAGTAACCCCTGAGCACCGATGGGTGTGGCCCAAAACAAACAAAAAAAGTGGAGGGCCCAACCTGTAGATATACAGGATTTCAAAGTCTTTGCAGCAGGGAAAGGACCCTATTCTTGCCTGCTGAAAAGCAAGGCTCTGAGAAAGGGGGTTTGCTTCCAGCCCCCCCACCCCTTGCAAAGGCCCACACCTGTCACTGCGGTTCTGTGGAACTCCAGCTTAAAGTCGATGCCCTGTGCTTGAAACAGGGAGAGACGAAGGCTGGGTTCCCTCACGGGGGGCAGCAGCACACCCCATAACGGGCCCTTCTCTGCGCTGCAATCGAGTCCCCGCCTCTAGGCTAGGCATCTGTAACTATCAAGTCTCTGGTGACCTGGAAGGCTGCAATGAGGGAACTCAGCTGTATCTTCTCGCTGGTGCCCACGGAGAGCCTGTACCTGAGGGACAGGAAGACCAAGGAAGGGTCAGCATGGGCGAGGATGGGCACCTACCTGGGTAAGTCACAATCTCTGCTTTTCAGCCCCTTCAGGGCGCAAATTCAAACTGGGACAGGAAAACAAACAACTCTATAAAGTTACTGGGTTTTCATATTTTGGTTTTTGGGTCACACCCGGTGGCTCGTCAGGGGTTCCTCCTGGCTCTGCGCTCAGGGGGGGGGGGGGACGGGGGGACACGACTATAAGGGATGCCGGGAATTGAACCCGGGATCTGTCCAAGTCGGCTGCGTATAAAGCACAGTCTACCACTGTGCTACCACTCTAGCACCCAATATGATTTTGTGTGCCAGAATGCCTTTCTGACAGCCGGCTAGATGGTCATCCCTGAGCACCCTTGGGTCTGTCCAGGTTCTCGGCCAAGTTTGCTGTCCTTCCTATCTGCTCTTTTCCTCCCTCTTTCCTTCACAGTCTTAACAGGGTAACACCACCTCAGACAAGGCAGTAATGTCCAGGAATGATGGGGTCAGGAAGGGGTGAACCCAAGAAACAAGACAGTAGGGAGGGAGAAGGAGGGACAGAGTCCAGCGGGGAGAGACACTTACTCGATGTCTGCCATCTGGGTCAGCAGATGTATGCGAACTGATGGTGGGAAGTCCACTGGGGAGAAAGAACCTGGAATGAGTGAACCCAAGCAAACCCCTCTCCAGCCCCCAATCCAGGGGCCAGAGCAATGATAGTGCTGTGATGGGAGAGCACTTGATTTGCACATAGCTGACCCAGGTTCCATCCCTGGCATTCCATATGGTCCTCTACGCCCCTACCAGGAGTGACTCCTGAGCACTGCTGGGTGTCGCCCAGAAAAACAAAACAAAACCAAAAACCCACATCCGGCAGATTCCAGAGATAAGCAGAACACAGACGGACCCTAACAGCCCAGCAGTCCGCTCCTAACAGCACTAGCCAGGCACCCCCAAGTTCTTTGGATATTAAGGTTTTGGACCCACTCCTAGCTCTGTGGCCAAGAATCACTCCTGGTGGGGCTCCAGGGACCATACGAGGTGCTGGGGATTAAACCCAATCTGGGTATGTGCAAAAGGTCTTCCTTGCTCTCTCAGGCCTTGGGAACAAAGGTTTGTTTTTTGTTTTTTTTTTTTTAATTTTTGTTTTTTTGGGCCACATCCAGTGACGCTCAGGGGTTACTCCTGGCTATAAGCTCAGAAATGGCTCCTGGTTTGGGGGGCCATATGGGACATCAGGAATCGAACTGAGATCTGTCCTGGATCTGCCACGTGAGAAGCAAATGCCCTACCGCTGCGCTTTTGCTCCCGACCCATTGTTTTATTTTGTTTTTGGGTCACACTTGGTGGCGTCCAGGGGTTACTCCTGGCTCTGCGCTCAGAAATTGCTCCTGACAGCCACAGGGAACCATTTGGGATGCCAGAATTCGAACCACCATCCGTCCTGGTTCGGCTGCGTGCAAGGCAAATGCCCTACCTCTGTGCTATCACTCCAGCCCATGGGAACAAAGTTTTAAATAAATAGTAAGACAACGCTGACAGCAAGGCCAGTGGGTACTTCATTCCTGTTCGCTGCATCAGAAATAAAACCCCAGAGTGGGCCAGGCCAGGCCGCCTCCTCTATGGCCATTACCTCTGTGCACAAACAAGTGGATCTCGGTGAGGATATCGTGCAGGGCCAGGCCCTTCAGTGTCTTCAGCGCCATGATTTCTGCATACCCAGTCAAGGCAGAGGGAACAAGAAAATGAATGGGTGACCCTGCTGCAGGCAGCCCTGTTCTCGTTAGGTCCCCCGCTTGACCCAACCCTTCCAGTGCTCCAAATTTAATCTTCAATAAGGGTTTTTAGAAGGCAAGTGTTGTGGTGGTGGTGGGGGCAGACAAGATCTCCATGGTGGCCAAGTCCCTTCAATGTCACCCCTCCCTCCCCTCCCAGGCCACCCTCTCCTCAGTTTTAGGCCACAATCCTGGGGAGCCATGAGGGCATCCGAGACACCTCCGTGCCCCACAGAAGGATACTCCTGTAGGCCGTGGTGAAGTCCAAGTTAAGCATCCAGTCCAGGATGTTTGCGATGTCGGATTTTAGCGGGTGTCCCGTGCAGGTGTAGACAGTCTCCTCGGTTACCTTCTCGAAGGCCATGTGCGTGCTCTGCGCAGAGGGCATGAGGGGCCGTAAGGCAATGTGAAGGGTGAGCCCAGTGGGTGATCCACTCAGATACTGGAGCATCTCCATTAGCATTTCCACTAACATTTGGGGGGGGAGGCACACCTTGCAGCACTCAGGGGTTACTCCTGGTTCTGTGCTCAGAAATGGCTTCTAGCAGGCTCGGGGAACCATATGGGATGGCAGGGATTGAACCCGGGTCTGTCCCAGGTTGGCCACGAGCAAGGCAGGATGGCTGTGTGTGAGGCCAGAGCTTTAAATCCTTCCCCTCTGTACCAGCTCTCGGGCCCTGCAAACTGTCCTTTCAATGGCCCAAACCGCAGAGGTGGGTGGAGGGCAGGCAGTGCCCAAGGCCAGCAGTGCCCACCTGGCCGAACAGTGCCTGGAGATGGTGCGAGCAGCCGGACATACCTGCAGAATGTTCAGTGCCCGCCGCATGTCCCCGCTGGAGAGGGTCACCAGAGCCTTCATCCCGTCCTCACTCACGTCCACTCTGGGGGGGAAGGTCAGAAGGGGTCAGAATGGTGGGTTTGGAGCAAAAGATCAACTCGGTCTCTTCATGAATATATGCTCACTGACCACCAGTCTGCAAGGCCCAAAAAAGGGCAAGACAGACTTTGTGGAGGCTGGAGCGAGAGTATGGCAGAAAGAGTGCTGGCCTTACACATAGCTAGCCTGGGTCCAATGCCTGCCACCCCATCTGGTCCTCTGAGCATCCCGTCAGGAGTAATCATTGTGTGCAGAGCCAGGAGGAACCCTTGAGCATGTCCAGCATAGGCACCCAAAACAAAACAAAATAAAACAAAACAAAAAACTCTGGGCCGGAGCAATAGTACAGCCGGTAGGGTGTTTGCCTTACATGCGGCAGACCCAGGTTTGATTCCCGACATCCCATATGATCCTCCAAATCTTCCAGGAGTGATTCCTGAGTGCCGCTGGGTGTGGCCCCAAAACCAAAATACAATCAAATAAAGGCCCTATGATGGATTCAGTGGCCCCTGAAGAATGAGGGGCCAGAAATGGTGCAGGCTCGGAGATGATAAAAGGAAAGAGGAAAAGGCAGAATTAGCAGGTCTCTTGGCTTGGAAAGATGCAGGCTACAGGCTGCATTTCCTGGGAGAGCCTCACCTTAGAAGCCCCAAAAGCCTACACACCCGTGTAGGGGCAATCCCTGCTCTGGAGAACAGCTGCCCCCTCGTCCAGCCTATGAGCCACCTTCTTCCCAGCAAGCAGCTCCTGCTGGCACGGGGACTGGTTTCAGATCACCAGGACCAGAATGGCTCAAACCTGCCCTCCTTGGGCTCAGCGAGACTTGGCAGCTTGTTTCCAGTGCCCAGAAGAGCAGGAGGGTCCGGGAGGGCTCAGGGAAGGAGGAAGCGCACCACAGTACTCACTTCTCTTCCCTGATGACGTGTTCCAGGCGGGGGACCATGAGCTCGGGGCTCAGCGGGCCGAAGCGGAACCGCGTGCATCGGGATTGTAGCGCTGGGATGATCTTGGACAGGTAGTTACAGATAAGGCAGAAGCGGGTGTTTTCCGTGAACTTCTCGATCACTGGCCGGGGGAAGAGGAGCACTGGATGTCAAGGCCCCCCGAAGGGCCATGTGCGGGCGCCCAACAGAGCGGGAGGTTTGGAGCGGGCTGAGTCACAGAAGCTGCCACTGGGATGACCCCCACAGCTCCCCAAGCTGCTGAGGCTTCTCTGTCTCTCTGCCTGGCTGCTCCTGCTGGTTCCCCCCACCCTCAACAGAAAGTTCACTCCTGGCAGGCAGTCAGGGACTGCTCACCCCACCTTCCTCTGGCTGTGGAGGGGTGGCTTCCTGTGGCCCCCCTGGAAGCCTGAGAGCATTTGAGGGTGCATTGACTTCGATTCTGACTGTTGTGCAGGAATTGGCCCAGCGAGCGAGCTGCTCAGAAGAGCAAGACGCCCAAGGATGGGCCACCAGAGCAGCTAGACCTCAGGCCCTCGTCTGACTTGGGGGTTTCCTCCCACCCTCAGCCCCAACTCCTAAAGATTCCTTTCCTCTCCCAGGGTCTTTTGTTTGTTTGTTTTGGCAGCCATACCCCACCCAGTAACCAGGGGTTACTCCTGGCTCTTGAGCTCATCCATCACTCCTGGGAACTATATGAGATGCCAGGAATCGAACCTGGGTCTGTCCCGGGTCAGCCACATGCAAGGCAAAAGCTCTACCACTGTGCTATTATTGTAGCCCCTTCTCCTAAGGTCTTTTTATTCATTCATGTATTTGGGGGCCTCAAAGCAGCACTCAGATGAGGCCATTCCCAGCGACCCTTAGCCAGCTGGTATTAGAATCTGGTAATGCCCAGGGCCTCTGTACCATATGGTGCTGGGGATCTAACTAGGGTCAGCCGCGTGCTAACCCTCATGCTACCTCAGAAACTTCCCAGAGACCAAGGTGCTGTTCGTTTATTTTTTTTAAGAATTTTATTTATTTCCTTATTTTTATTTTGGGGGCCAAACCCAGCAGTGCTCAGGGGTTACTCCTGGCTCTGTGCTCAGACATCTCTCCTGGCAGGCTTGGACCCTATGTGTCTATCCCAGGTTGGCCACGTGCAAGGCAAACACCTTAGCACTGTGCCATCACTCCAGCCCCTAAGGTGGACTTTTTTCAAAATGGATGCCACCAGACAATATAGAGGTCAGAGAACTCGCACAGGGGTTAAGGGAATAGCCTGACATGTGGAAGACCCTGGTCTGATCTCGAGCATTCCCAGGTTCCCCAAGCACTGCTGGTAGTGACCCCTAAGCACAAAGCGAGGGCAGCTGCAACCGTGGCCAGGTAGGGTCCCCCAGGCCCAAAAAAGTAATAAAAATCAAGACACAGGGTAGGGCTGGGAGATGCTTCATAGGTGGGAGCCCCAAGTTCAGTTCCTGGAACTGAGGGACCAATCTTGTAAGATTAACCACCACCAGGCATGGCTCAGAACCTTCAGGAAAGAAGGAGGAATAAGAAAACCCTGCAAGTCTCTGTCTCTATCATGCCCCATGCGGTGTGAGCACCAGGGGTTATTTTCCAGCCAAGGCCAGCGCTGAGGCTGGCAGAGTTGAGGGACAAAGAAGCCTATGCCAGGACTCGGACTCCTGACAGGAACAGACCCCATGAAAGGAAGAGGAGCAGTGTGTGGCCACATGAAAGAGCCAATGGGCCCATGTTCCCCCATGGAGAGAGGACGTCTCGGTTAGCACAGGGGGTGACCTGGACACAGTGGGGTTCCCTTTTTGGGTCTCTGGGCCAGATGAAGCACACAGCACCCTCTGGCCTCAGCCAAGACACACACACACACACACACACACACACACACACACACACACACACACACACACACACACAGCTGTTGGTGATAGACAGACATACACACAGACACACACACAGATAGAAAGGCAGACATACACATAGACACACAGACACACCCTTTCCAGCCATGTTCAACTAGTAGCCTGGTGATAGAAAGACAGACAGACGGGCCCGGAGAGATAGCACAGCGGAGTTAGCCTTGCAAGCAGCCGATCCAGGACCAAAGGTGGTTGGTTCGAATCCCGGTGTCCCATATGGTCCCCCGTGCCTGCCAGGAGCTATTTCTGAGCAGACAGCCAGGAGTAAACCCTGAGTACCGCCGGGTGTGACCCAAAAACCAAAAAAAAAAAAAAAAAAGACAGACAGACACATATATACACATACACACACACAAAGACAGACAGATAGACACAATACACACACATTTCTCCCACGCTCAGCCAGCAGCCCTGGTGCTTACCTCTGCGCAAGGCATTCTGGGCATCCTGTGTCATGGCGTCAGCTTCATCCAGAATCACCAGTTTAAAGCCTTTTCTGGGAGAAGACAGATAGCACATGAGATTTTCCTATCAGTCTCACAGACCCAAGCCCAAGTGTTCCCTTCCTCCAGGCCCTCTATCCTGCACCCTGCCCCCGCCTCTCCTGCCTTCTGAAACCAACTCCCTCCCTCATCCCTGTCATCTGCCAGTTGTGGGCCGGCTAATCACATGACCAAGTGCATCCCGGGGAAGGTGATAATGTAAACTGAATGCCAATTTTATACTCCCCTTGTAACTTTTTTCCCCCTTTGGCCACACCCAGATGTGGTGCCCAGGGTTTACTCCTGGCAGTGCTCAGGAGACCATATGGGGTGGCAGTGATGAAGTTTAGGTCAGCCGTGTGCAAGACAAGCTATACTACCTCTGTACTATCTCTCCAGTGCCACAATTCAGGACCAATTTTGCCAAAATCTAAAGCAAGTGTTTTTTTTTTTTTTTTTTTTTTTTTTTGGTTTTTGGGCCACACCCGGCGGTACTCAGGGGTTACTCCTGGCTGTCTGCTCAGAAATAGCTCCTGGCAGGCACAGGGGACCATATGGGACACCAGGATTCCAACCAACCACCTTTGGTCCTGGATCAGCTGCTTGCAAGGCAAACGCTGCTATGCTATCTCTCTGGGCCCTAAAGCAAGTGTTTTTGCTTTGCCAAAATCATTGGCTTGCTTTCTTTTTGAGGAGAGGGGCCGGTAATATGTGGAGGTGTTCACGGTTTACTCCTGGCTCTGCACTCAGGGATCACTCCTGGCAGGCCTTGGGGGACCATATAGGGTACCAGGGATTGGACTCAAGTTGGCCACATGCAAGACAAGCGCCCTACATGCTGTATTATTGCTGCAGCATATCGCAAAAATGATTTTATTTATTTTTGGTTATTGGGCCACTCAGGGGTTCCCTAGGGGAATGATGGAGATCAACCCCGAGTCCATTTTGGGTCAGCCACATGTGAGACAAACGTCCTACTGCTGTGCTATTTCTCTGGCCCCAAATGATTTTTTTTTTTAAAAAGTTTTACAAACCAGCAAAGGAAACTAGTGTTGGAGGGAGGGGGAAAAGGAGAATTAAATTAAGCTGCATCATCTCACCAGTGCAAAATCTCTAGAGAAACAGATTACGCAGAGTCCTTACTTAAATATGGTCCTTGTGCTGGCAAAGCTCAGGATGGGGCCCCGGACGATATCAATTCCTCGGTCATCAGAAGCATTGAGCTGAGTTTGGAAGAAAGAAGCCACAGTCAGAGTTGGTGCACTTGCTCTCGGAGCTGCTGTCACCTTCATTCCTTTCAGGCCACTCAGCGAACTGAGGAGTCCCTGGGTCTGACAGCGGGTTGTCACTAAAGTGGCATTGCCACTGAAGCAGGAGGATGACGTTCACCTCAGTTCTGGCTCTGAGATAGCCAGCACTTCTTCGACCCACTTCCCGGCCCATCCCCAGTCCATGCTGACCCCAAGGCAGGGCTGGGCATTCTGGAGCCCAGCTAGGGTTCCTACTGACCAGCCACAAACTGGCACCCAAGGGCGAAGGAGCTCAGAGCCAATGGGGGCTCAGCCTCCTGATGGCCAGGGATGGGCCACCAGAAAGTGCCTGGGTTAGATAGAGCTGGGAACAGCGATGAGAAACACCCAAACCTATGCAGGCCTCCAGCCAACACCAACCCAGACCAGGGTGGGATGGAAATATTTGGGGTCCGTTCCTTTGCTTGCCAGAGCAACTGGCTTGCTTTATTTATTTATTTTTATTTAGGGGGTCTATACCTAGAGGTGGTCAGGACTATGTACTGGCTCTGCTGCTCTCAGGGATCCCTCCTAGCTCTGAGGACCCTATGGGATGCTGGGGATTGAACCCAGGTCAGGAGTCTACAAGATGAGTGCCCTACCCTCTAGGCCCAGGCTTTTTTTTTTTTTTTTTTGGGTCACACACAGCATTCTCAGGGGTTATTCCTGGCTCTGCACTCAGAAATCACTCCTGGCAGCTTGGGGGACCATATGGAATGCTGGGAATCGAAACAGAGTCCATTCCAGGTCAGCTGCGTGCAAGGCAAATGCTCTACCACTGAGCTATTTCTGTCCCCAAAGCGAGTGACTTTTATCAAACAGAGACAGGGCTCAGAGCAGACTGTATGCTTGGCACATGCGAGACCCCGAGTTGGATTCCTGCACCCATACTCCCTGACACCACTACGTGTGTCCTGGCGGCCCTCTGACCTCCCCACATTCCTGGATGTGACCCCCGACTAAAACAAGCACCAGCAAGGTAAAAAAATAAGAGGGGACTAGCATCCCCCCTGCAGGGTAAAAATAGTCCGTTTTACCTCTAAAACCATGGAGCCGAATTCCTTCTCTTTGTACAGCTGCTTGGCACAGGCAAGGATGGTGGACGTCTTCCCGGTGCCCGGGGGCCCGTAGAGCAGCAGATGCGGCAGGCGGTCCTCGCTGATGAATTTCTGAACTGAACGTTGGCAGAGAAAGAGAGAGAGAAAAGGCGATAGTTTCAGGAAGCTGCCACGTCTCCACAGCAAGCACTGACCCTTCGTTTGGGGTCCAGACCCTGTGTCTGACTTGCAGGCAAATGTGGAAATGAAAACCCGCAGCTCCTGGGTCTTAAGAGACATGTTCCACCAGAATCAATTTAACTCAGCAGAGAACCACATCAGCAAAAAAAAAAAAAAAAAAAAAAAAAAAAAAAAAACCACACCAGGAGGGCCGGAAAGATGCACAGCAGCAAGGTGTTTGCCTTGCAGGCAGCCAACCCAGGTAGGCCCTGGGTTCGATCCTCAGCATCACATACGGTCCTCTGAGCCTGCCAAGAGTGATTTCTGAGCACAGAGTCAGGAGGAACTCTTGAATACTGCTGGGTGTGGCCAAAAAATCAATTTAAAAAAATCTCTGAAAAAAAAAAAAAAAAAACATCCCAGCCAGCCTGGGGACAGGATACACTTACTTGTACTCAGAATGTCCTGATGAGAAATGAGATCATTCAGTGTCTGTGGCCGGTATTTCTCAACCCTGAAAGACAGCGAGGGAGGGCACTGGGTTGTGTGCAGAAATCCTTCTGCATCACCAAAAGCAGAAGTGAAACAAAAGCTTCAAGACTTGGCACGTAGGTTAGAGGTTCTTAATCCTGGCCATGATGTCCAGAGTGATAGTTAAGTACAGCGGGGAGGGCCCTTGTCTTGCATGAAGCCCACCCAAGTTCGATCCCTAGCATCCCATAGAACCTCCCAAGCACTGCAAGGAATGATTCCTGAGTGCAGAGCCAGGAGTCATCCCTGAGCACCACCAGTTGTGGGCCAAAATACAAAATAAAATTATATGTTGGATTAACCAGGTTCCACCATATTCAGTATATGCTTATATATGCTTGTTATTCATTGGTCAGAAGCAACCATCCTTGTTTTTGTTTTTGTTTTTTTTTTTTGGTGTGTATGTGGCGGGAGGGGTTCTTTTTGGGCTACCCAGTGGTGCTCAAGGGTTACTCCTGGCTCTGCACTCAGAAATCATACCTGGCAAGCTCAGGTAACCATATGAAATGCTGGGAATCAAACCCAGGTCTATCCCAGGTCAGCCATGCACAAGGCTAACGCCCTACCACTGTGAGATCTCTCTGGCCCCTGGAAGCATCCTTTGGATGAGTGCCTTAGACCACCCTGTTTTCCACCCCAGGGTGTGGTCTGGCTCTTCCTAATAAAAACCCCTGGTCTTAGGAAAAAGCTCTCTCGAGTTTCCGGCTTTCCACTACTGAGCTATCTGCTTCTCAGGAGCAGAAGGCTTTTGTATGAGAGTTCTTGAAACTATTTTATCCCCTTAATCATATGTGGATTATTTCCTATGTTGGCTCTTGCTTCCAGACTTGCATCCCTCCTATTCCCTGGGATTGGGGCATGAGACTTCTGTTACCCCTGGCACCTGAACAGGGGCACAGGACTCAGGGACCCAAGAAGACCCCCAAAAATGATGAGTGCATTGACCCTCTGGTGGATAATCACCATCATGGCCTCCTTGAACTGAACTGAGTGTGCAGTGCCCGTCACTGGAACATCAGTGCACATGGCCCCCTATTCGAATGTGGCTGAGACCCCTTCAGGTGGAATAGAAACAGGAAGTGAAAAGGAGACAGCTAAAAACTCTGAGCAGCATCCCAGAGGCCGAAGCCGCTGGCTTTCTTCTACCAAAGGTACTTTCGGCCAATGAGTAACAAGCATATATCGAATAGGATGGAACCCCTTTAATCCAACATGGGTGTGAGGTCATCCCATACACCGTACCTCCAACCCCAGGGGAACAGGTCTGAAGAAACAGGGAAGTGGCAAAGAAATATTAAGCCAAGTTAGGAGAGAGCCATGGAGCCTGTCTGCTTTTTGCCCTGACAACTCTCAGCCTCCTTCCTTCAAAAGCTAGAACTGCCTTTCTTTATTAAACCAATATCCAACACACCATGAAGGGGGGAAGGTCAAAGGAGAGAGCAAATTATACAAAAATAAGTGACAAATTGAACTCAGAAGCCACCACCCAACCAGAGCTGTGCTCAGAAGTAGACTAACCTGGAAACATCTTTGAATGGCAGATGGCAGACACATGGGACTCATGCTACAGGGTTTTCTTCTCTGTGCATAAACACCCAAACCCCACTGAATGCCCGTAAGAACGGTTGCTCAAGGACAAAGGAGGGAGAACCAAAGAATTGGAGGGCTGTGCCAGGGAACTATGCCTTCCATGTAGTTAGCGCGATGCATCCATCATGTATCATGCTTGATGCATTATTATTATATTATTATTTTGGGTTTTTTGGGGGGTTACACCTGGCGGCGCTCAGGGGCAACTCCTGGCTCTGCACTCAGAAATCACTCCTGGGGGGCCAGAGAGATAGCACAGCCAGGAGCAATTTCTGAGTGGAGAGCCAAGAGTAACCCCTGAGCACGGCTAGGTAAAAACAAAACAAAACAAAGAAATCGCTCCAGGCAGGCATGAAGACCGTTAGGATGCTGGGAATCAAAACCACTGGTCTGTCCTGGATCAGCAGTATGCAAGGCAAACGCCCTATCACTGTGCTATCTCTCTGGCCCCGCATTATTTTCCTTTTAAGCTACCATAAAGTCTTCTGAACTGGTCCTTAACCAAAATCAGGTCAAAGCCCATCGAAGTCTTTAAAGTGTTTGAGGGATGGGCTGAGGAAGGTTTGTAGTATGCAGTGATAGTACAGGCATTTGTCACGCATGTGGTCGCTCAGTACCATAAGCACTACCAAGAGTGATTCAAAAGTAAATATGAAGAGCATTTCCTGGGAGAAAGATAGTGTAAAGGGCAAGTTCTGAATCCACTTGGGAAAGAGGTGAGGGGGTGTCCAACTTGAAGGCCTGTTTTCTAGGTATTTATTTGGTTTGGGGCCACATCCAGCTGTGCTCAGGATTTATTCTGCTTTGCGCTCAGAGGATACTCCTGGTGGGACCTCAGGGAGTGATATGGGGTGCCAAGGATGCAACCAGCATCTGAAGGGGTCTAAGGAAAGAGCCTAGTACACTGTATAGTCTCTGTTTCTGACCCTGGGGCCTTGGTAAAATAGCTACCCACCTTCCACCCAAGTTCTACTCCACATCAAAATTGCAATAAGGTACGTGCCAATGAAACAGAAAGCTTTCGAACTTTATGATCACTATCATGATTCCGAATGTGCCCAACAACTGCGAAGAAGATTGCTGGAAGGAGAAAAAGCATCTTGGCATCAAGGTGGAGACACTGTGCCCTGGCGGAGGGCATGATACTATCCTACCAGCTTCACTAATGTCAAAAATATAGAAACTGGGGGGCTGGAGAGATAGCATGGAGGTATAGCATCTGCTCTGTATGCAGAAGGATGGTGGTTTGAATCCCGGCACCCCATATGGTCCTCCGAGTCTCCCAGGAGTGATTTCTGCGCATAGAGCCAGGAGTAACCCAAGTGCTGCCGGGTGACCCGAAAACCAAATATATGTATAATAAACCGTTAAAATAAAAAGAGGAAGGTGTTGGGGTCCAAGCAGATAACCTGACCGGCGCTGAGAGTTGAAGACCACCTCTGATAATGTAAAATGCAAAAGAGAGTTTAATCATCTATAGCTGGGCCCCCCCAGCTTTTTGTCATGAGACAAAAGGCCCTGCATGAAACCAACACGCCACTTCCATAGGGTCAATAGGCCCTATGCTTAGCAGGACAAGCATTTCATTGGTTAATAGTTTAACTTCTACAGGTTCTCACATCTCCCAGTCCCAACTCCTGCCTCCTCCCACCTCCCTTATCTTGCACTCTTAGTAAAAAAAAAAAAAAAAAACCAGAACATCCTTTTATGACAAGGAGGGAGGCCTGGACCCCTCTAGAATGCAAACTGACATCTCATGTTCTCAGAATTCGGCCTGGGAAGGTGAGGGGGAGCAGTCTCTGGGCAGGGGTGAGCCAACTTTCAAGCTGCTACATATAGGCCTGTTGCTCACCCTAGCTTCAGGGTCTGGGGGTCCACCAGAGGGGCCAGAGCGATTGCAACTAGCGTTTGCCTTGCACGTGGGTGACCCCAGTTCGATCCCTGGCATATACTATGATCCCTGGAACCTGCCAGGAGCAATTTCTGAATGCAGAGGCCCTGAGCATCACACATTGGGTGTGGCCCGAAAAGACCCCAAAACACCCAAATATAAAATAAAATAAGAAGAGGGAAAGTTTGGACAAGAAAGACCCTCTTGTGCAAGTCCCAAGGCGCGGGTTCGAACCCCACCCCAGGCTCGAACCCGTGTTTCCCACTCCAGCCGGGCCTCCGCCTACCAGGGCAGGTTCCTGAGCTTGGCCCCCGTGAGCTCCATGGCGGGGAGACAGTAGAGTCGGGGTCTGCCCGTACACCCCGAAAGCCGCAAGAAGCAGCAGCCGGGATCAGAAGCAACCGCGGGGCCACAGCAGCCCTAGAGGATTCGCGCGCAAACCCAACTCTCGCGAGATCAGGCCGCCCGCTTCCGGCTTCCGCTCTGGGCCACGCCCCCAGTTGCGGTTGCTAAAGCGCCGTTGCTAGGGAGGGAGCCTGTTGCTAGGCAACGTGAGGATGCGCCAGTTGCTACGCAACGGGAGGTGGCGCCGGCAGCCAATCACGAGCCGGCGCGGCGCTTCTGGCCGGCAGCGGCGCCTCCTGGGCGGGGATGCGCCTGCAGTGCCGGAACCAGCGCTTGGCCCTGAGACTTGTGGCTTTTTTGTTTGTTTGTTTTTTCTTTACAGTTTTTTTCTTCTAAAAATGCATTGGTGGTTTTTTATGTTTTTGGTGACTTTTTAAAAATTTTTTTAAAAAATTAGAAAATATTTATTTTTAAGCACCATGATTGCTTTTTGGTTTTTGTTTTAGTTTTTTTTCTTTACTAATTTTTTATTCTAAAAACGCATTGGTGGCTTTTCTGTTTTGGGTCGCTTTTTTTTAATTTTCTTTTAAATAATTAGAAACATTTTATTTTTAAGCACCATGATTGCTTTTTGGCTTTGGTTTTTGTTTATTTTTCTTTACTGATTTGTTTTTGTTTTTCGAGCCACACCCGTTTGATTCTCAGGGGTTACTCCTGGCTAAGCGCTCAGAAATTGCCCCTGGCTTGGGGGGACCATATAGGACTTCAGGGGATCGAATCTCGGTCCTTCCTTGGCTAGCGCTTGCAAGGCAGGCACCTTCCCTCTAGCACCACCTCGCCGGCCCCTCTTTACTGAATTTTTATTCTAAAAATGTATCGGCGGCTTTTTCTGTTTTGGGTGGCTTTTTTTTTTTAATAATTAGAAAAAACTATTTTTACGCACCATGATTGCTTTTTGGGTTTTGGTTTTGTTGTTGGTGGTGGGTTTTTTTTTAATGTAGACCTATTTGTTTATTTTTGCTTTCAGTTTCTTGGCTAGTGATATTTCTTCCTTGAAGATGCTTTTTTTTAAAAATTATCTTTATTTAAACACCGTGATTACAAATATGATTGTAGTTGTATGATTACAGTCATGTAAAGAACACCCTTCACCAGTGCAACATTCCCACCACCAATTTCCCAGATCTCCCTCCTCCCCACCCCACCCACACCTGTACTCGAGACAGGCTTTCTACTTCCCTCATTCATTCACATTGTTTTGATAGTTTTCAGTGTAGTTATTTCTCTAACTGCACTCATCACTCTATGTGGTGAGCTTCAAGTCATGAGCTTCATGTCATTGTTTTGGGGCCACACCCGACAGCACTCAGGGGTTTCTCCTGGCTCTACACACATGTTTGTAATCATGGTACTTAAGTAAAGATATTACTAAAAAAAATTAATACATAAACCATGAAATTTGTAAGGCCAAAAGAAAATAATAAAATATAGACTCTAGTGGTCAGGGATAAACAAACAAACAAACAAAAAAAGAAATAGCTTTGTTATTTTGTTCTTGGGTCACACCCGGCAGCACTCAGGTGTTCCTCCTGGTTCTACAAACATGTTTGTGATCATGATGTTAAATAAAGATATTAGGGCCCGGAGAGATAGCACAGTGGCATTTGCCTTGCAAGCAGCTGATCCAGGACCAGAGGTGGTTGGTTCGAATCCCAGTGTCCCATATGGTCCCCTGTGCCTGCCAGGAGCTATTTCTGAGCAGACAGCCAGGAGTAACCCCTGAGCAATGCCGGGTGTGGCCCAAAAACAAAAATAAACAACAACAACAACAAAAAAGATATTATTTAAAAAATAAATACATAAAACATGACATTTGTAAGGCAAAAAAATAATAAAATATAAACTCTAGTGGTCAGAAATTTTAAAAAATTGCTTGGGGGGGGGGGGCCATACCGGCAGCGCTCAGGGGTTTCTTATGGTTCTGTGCTCAGAAATCATCGCTGGCAGGCTCAGGGAACTATATGGGATGCCCGGAATTAAATCACGGTCTGTCCTATTTTGGTCACTTGCAAGGCAAACACCTACTGCTGTGCAATCTCTCCGGCCCCTCATGACTCGTTTTTAACACACCAGGGTCCTAAGGCCGGGACTCCTCCCAACACACACACACACACACACACACACACACACACACACACACACACACACACACACACACATCTCCAAAGCTGAAGTGGTGGCGCAAGTGGTAGGGTATTTGCCTTGCACCCCTGGGCATCACCGGGTGTGGCCCAAAGAAACAAAACCATGAAAGAAAGAAAGAAAAAGAGAGAGAGAGAAAGGAAGGAAGGGAGGGAGGAGAGAGAGAGAGAAAGAAAGAAAGAAAGAAAGAAAGAAGAAAGAAAGAAGAGAAAGAAAGAAAGAAAGAAAGAAAGAAAGAAAGAAAGAAAGAAAAGAAAGAAAAGAAAGAAAGAAAGAAAAGAAAAAAGAAGAAAAGAAAGAAAGAACGAAAGAAAGAAAGAAAGAAAGAAAGAAAGAAAGAAAGAAAGAAAGAAAGAAGGATGGAAAGAAAAAAGAAAGAAAAGAAAAAAGAAAGAAGAAAGAAAGAAAGAAGAAAGAAAGAAAAGAAAGAAAGAAAGAAAGAAAGAAAGAAAGAAAGAAGAAAGAAGAAAGAAAGAAGAGAAGAAAGAAAGAAAGAAAGAAAGAAAGAAAAGAAAGAAAGAAAGAAAGAAAGAAAGAAAAGAAAGAAAGAGAAAAAGAAAGAAAGAGAAAGAAAGAGAGAAGAGAAGAAAGAAAGAAAGAAAGAAAGAAAGAAAGAAAGAAAGAAAGAAAGAAAGAAAGAAGAAAGAAAGAAAGAAAGAAAGAAAGAAAGAAGAAAGAAAGAAAGAAAGAAAGAAAGAAAGAAAGAAGAAAGAAAGAAAGAAAGAAAGAAAGAAGAAAGAAAGAAAGAAAGAAAGAAAGAAAGAAAGAAGAAATAAAATAAAGAATGAAAGAAAAAAGAAGAAAGAAAAGAAAGAAAAGAAAAAAGAAGAAATAAAATAAAGAATGAAAGAAAAAAGAAGAAAGAAAGAGAATGAAGGAAAGAAAGAAAGAAGGAAAGAAAGAAAGAAACAAGAAAGAAAGAAGAAAGAAAAAGAAAGAAAGAGAAAGAAAGAAAGAAAAGGAAGAGAAAGAAAGAAGATGAGAAAGAAAGAAAGAAAGAAAGAAAAGAAAGAAAAGAAAGAAAGAAAGAAAGAAAGAAAGGAAAGAAAGAAAGAAAGAAAGAAAGAAGAAAGAAAGAAGAAAGAAAGAAAGAAAGAAAAGAAAGAAAGAAAGAAAAGAAAGAAAGAAAGAAGAAAGAAGAAAGAAAAGAAAGAAGAAAGAAGAAAGAGAAAGAAAGAAAGAAAGAAAAAGAAAGAAAGAAAGAAGAAAGAAAGAAAGAAAGAAAGAAAAGAAAGAAAGAAAGAAAGAAAGAAAGAAAGAAAGAAAGAAAGAAAGAAAAGAAAGAAAGAAGAAAGAAAAGAAAAGAAGAAGAAAGAAAGAAAGAAAGAAAGAAAGAAAGAAAGAAAGAAAGAAAGAAAGAAAGAAAGAAAGAAAGAAAGAAAGAAAGAAAGAAAGAAAGAAAGGAACCCAAAGTTGCTCCAGCTCAATCATTGTCCCTAGAGGAGAAATGCTCCTTGGTTATAGAAGCCGTTGAAAGAATGTGGGTCCATCCCTTTGGCTTCAAGACTGGAGATGAATACTTCAAAAACAACCAACAAGCACAACTCCAAATTTCTGACTCAAACACAATGTAGGAAATCAGGTTCAAAAAACCACTCCTGGGAGGCAGAAAAAGTCCAAAGCCCTAGATCAGCATTCAAGGACCTTCCTTGCCTTCCTTGCATGCAACTGACCCAGGTTGGAGCCAAGGTGTCCTCCCTGCCTGGCTCCCCTGGGCCTGCCAGGAGTGATCCCTGAGCACAGCCAGGTGTGGCCTGGCCCACATATAAACACAAAAGACAGAAGCATCTCCAGGGCTGAAAACTAAAAATAAACTCCAGCCTGGTTAATGTGTAACTGAAAAGGGCTATTTAATGTGTGTGTGTGTGTGTGTGTGTGTGTGTGTGTACACTTGCGTGCGTATGTGTCTGTGTGTGTTTTAGCCATGAGCATGTACTGACTTTGCAAGAACAGCATATGACTTAGCTGCACTTTGGCCCTTATTGCTTTACTGCAGGGGTCTCAAACTCAATTGACCTGGGGGCCGCAGGAGGCAAAGTCTCGGGGTGAGGCAGGGCCACATAAGGGATTTCGCTTACCGAATATTCGTCATAAAAAATCGCATTAGTAAGAAAAAAATCGCATTCAACATTTGCATACCCCAAACGGAACTGCTCGGGGTATGCGAATGTTTAATGCGATTTTTTTCTTACTATTGCGATTTTTATTGCGATTTGTTCGGTAATAATGTGAATAATCGCGAATACTGCGATATTTGAAGGCGGCCGCGGGCCACAAAATGTTGTACGGAGGGCCGCAAACGGCCCTCGGGCCGCGAGTTTGAGATCCTTGCTTTACTGTCACCCAAGTTAGAGCCTTAATAGAATGGTGGCAGTTGTGGTTTCACCCTACCTCCCCTGTCTGAGTCCCACAAGAACTGGGAGCCAGGAGATAGATGCAAGATATGCCCAGACCTTACTCTCTGCTTTCTCCCCAGCAGTTCTATCCCAGGGAGTTCCTGATATGAGGGTTACTTCCCCTACTTGGGCAAGTCATTAGTAGCTTCTCTCTCTTCCTTAGTAGCATCCACTCTAGGAGGCTAGGAAGGATGAAGTAAGCCCACGTTTGTGAAGAAGTCGCCAAACTCTCCCCCTATTTCCCAGCCCTCACTCCCACCCCACTCTTCTTTCAAGGCTTCTTGCCACAAAACCTCTCAAGCATTGGCAGGAGAGATAATACAGAGGTGAGGCTCTTGACTTGGTTCCATCCCATCAGCTTGTGGTTTCTCCAGCACTGCCAGGAGCAACCCTGGCACACAGAATTGTGAATAGAACCTGAGCATCTCTGAATGTGAAGCCACCCCCCCATCCAATAAAAATTGCAGGGATGGGGCTGAGTGATAACACAGTGGGTAGGGTGTTTGCCTCGCGTATAGTCAACCCAAGTTCTATCCCTAGCATCCTATATGGTCCCCTGAGCCTACCAGGAGTAGTTCCTGAGTGCAAAGCCAGGAGTAACCCTGAGCACTTCCATATGTGCTACCCCAAGCCCCCAAAACAAACAAACAAACAAACAAAAAAGTTCATTTGAAATACCACAGCCTGTAAGCTAGAGTGATAGCACAGCAGTAGAGCATTTGCCTTGCATGCATACAACCTGGGACAGACTTGGGTTTGATCCCTGGCATTCCATATGGTCTCTGAGCTTGCCAGGAGCAATTTCTGAGTGCAGCAGAGCCAGGAATAACCTCTGAGTACCATTGGGTGTGGCCCCAAAACAAAAACAAACAAACAAACTAGCACAGTCTGGATGCTAAGTTGCAGGTCAGTGACAAACCACTTAGCTTGCATGTGTGAAACCCTGATTCTAATGCCATATAAATATAAAAAATTATATACATATACACACATACCCAGTATATGCCATGTATTTTTTTGGGAGGTCACACCTACCTGACAACTTTCAGGTGTTACACCTGGCCCTATACTCAGGAATCATTTCCGGCAGGCTCCGGCATCCTCTGGTATGCTCTGGCACCCTCTAGCACCCCTCCTTCTATGCTATCATTCCAGTCCTAGTATGTTTGGTCTATGTATGATTCAATACCATAATCTGGGTATCATGTTTTGGGGTATTTTTTTGTGTGTGTGTGTTTTCTTTGTTTCTTTGGGGGTGAAGAGTTGCCAGAGAGGAGCTCAAGGCTAATTCTTGGCTCTGCACTCAAAGATCATTCCTGATGAGCCAGGGGCGCCCTATGGGTTGCTGGGGCAAGCACCCTACCAGCTGTACTATCATTCCAGTCTCTCATCATCTGGGCTTTATCCACCCACTGTGAAACACCCTTTTTGCTCAGGACTTTGCATTTGAAATCTGATGCTCCCACCACCTCTCTCAGCTGCAAAATGCTCCCAGGCCTCAAAGGTCTTTGCACGCACCTGGCTGGTTGGTGTGTTTGGAAGTAGCATGGAGGAGGGGGTTCTCAAACACGCACCTCCCTAGTAAGTCAAACAGCTGTTCAGGGTGCCTAGCACAGTGCTAGGAGGGCTCAAAGGAGCCCTCAGAATAGTTTAGTGAATGAATGATCCTCACTTTAATACCCTGATAGAAGGCAGTGACAGCAGCCTGGATCTGTGAAGTGTGTTCCATAAGCGAAGCCCTCAATCACCGGCACAAGCACAGTCAATCTCACTGGCCCCTTCCCCAGCGAGACTGAATCACTCACCCAGGTTTGTGCAGGGTGAAAAGGGGGCAGAACAGGATTTCACTGCAACCCTGGGATTTTACCAGCCAGCAGCAGCCCCCCTGGGAATTTGTTAGAAATGCTAATGATTCTTTCTCCCACCCCAAGCCCTGAGAATCCGAAACTCTGGGGGTGGCCCCATCCGTGGGCTCCTGGCAAACAAGCCCCCCCAGAGAATGGTGGTGTTCTGAGGCGAGAAACATGGCCCTACTCCAAGGAGGGTTTTGTGCTGAGCACACCCAGGATTGCACTTTCGAAGAAAGAGAATGGCTCACAGTTGCATGTCTGCAGATGCAAAAGTGCTCGGTGAAACGAACTGTTTGGCTGTGCATGAAAGGGACAGCCCTTGAGACCTGGGTTTTCAGAGCTTTGTAAAAGTGGGCAACTTTGGGGGACCCGGAGATGAGATGTGGGGTGTGAAATTGAAAGCATTTATTTTTTTTTTTAAGATTACAGTGTCAGATCAATGACATTTGACTTCTGTTGCTTTTTTCGTTTTTGTTTTTGGGCCACACCCGCTAGCGCTCCTGGGTTACTCTTGGCTCTGACACAGAAATTGCTTCTCGCAGGCTGGGGGGAGTGGGGGGGGAATGACCATGTGGGATGCTGGGGATTGAACCTCAGGTTGTCTACCTGCAAGGCAAACACCCCATCCGCTGTGCTTTCACTCTGGCCCCTACATTTGGCTTCTGGAGATAAATTGTTGAAAAGCTTCGCAGATAATCCTTGCAATTATCCTTGAGGGGGGGGGGGCAGGAGACTATAGTTTTGATTGAACCAATCACAACAACCCTAGGCCCTCCGTTTTTGGGTTGAAAAGGTGAGTCTGTGGGGCGGAGAGATAGCATGGAGGTAAGGCATTTGCCTTTCATGCAGAAGGTCATAGGTTCGAATCCTGGTGCCCCATATGGTCCCCTGAGCTTGCCAGGAGCGATTTCTGAGCATGGAGCCAGGAGTAACCCTGAGCACTGCCGGGTGTGACCCAAAACAAGAAAAAAGAAAAGGTGAGTCTGTGATCCCTTTTGGCCAATAGAGTGGTGAGGAAATGAGACTGGTATATCTGGGAAATTTCTCATTAAGTTAATAACTCTTTAGACTAGTCCTTTCAGGTTCCACAATTCTATGGCTTTGGGGCTGAAGAGGTAACTCAGATGGGCTAAGTGCTTTGTGTGCTGGGAATCACCCCACCAAGAAGTCAAGAGTATAGCTTCTGAGTGACCCCCTTGGTGTGGCCCCCAAATCAGAAGAATAAAATAAAAATAATTTTATATATGATAAAATAATAATAATTCTGTTGTAATTTCAGAGAAAGAGAAAAATAACGGCTAAAGTTACCAGCTCATGTGTCCATAAGTAGATTGGAAGTTCATGTGTAAAGGAAGAATTGTGGGTTGAAAATCTGCTCTGTTTAAGGGGACAGAGTTTATGCTTTAAAATTGAAGGCTCAGGTACTGAGCGCTAGCACAGCATTTATCTTGTATGCACCTGACCCAGGACAAACCCAGGTTCAATCCCTGGCATCCCCTAGGGTCCTCCAAGCCTGCCAGGAGCAATTTCTGAGCACAGAACCCTGAGTACCGACAGATGTGCCCCCCAAACAAAAAACAAACAAACAAAAACTGAAGTAGCAGAGAGGTCTAGTATTGAAATATCAGAGCTTGTATCATTCATAGGAAAAAGGAGAAGTCGACCTGGCAAAGTGATAGACCAAGAAGTAGAACCAGAGTTAAAGAGACTCCAAAAAACCAAGCCAGTAAGGGAACAGTTACATTTCTACTGGCAGAAAGAACTCCCAGGAATCTGTGCCCATTTAAAAGCCTAAGGGGCTGAAGCAATAGCACAGAGGTAAGGCGTTTTCCTTGCTAGGGCCAACATAGGATGGCCTGGTTTGAATCCTGGCATCCCATATGGTCCCCCGAGCCTGCCAGGAGCAACTTCTGAGTGCAGAGCCAGGAATAACCTGAGCACCGTTAGGTGTGACCCCAAACCAAAAAAAATAAAAAAATAAAACCCGCCTGAGGAGACACAACCCATCAGCCAGGCCTGGCAGTGAGCTAGGGAATAGCTGGTCCCCGGGTGGCACTTAAAAAGGATCTCTACCTTCATCTGGACTTGTAAATTCGGGGGTGGGGGGCTTGTGGCCCATAAGAAAGGGAGGTAGGTGTTAGCTGCTGACCCCAAAACATCACAGAAGTCAGCAGTTCCACTCTCCATCTGTGCAGGACAGACAGCAAGCAGACAGAGGTCATTCCATCTTCTGATTTTCCCAAGGACAATCAACATTTGGATTTGACATACCTGTATGTTAAAAATTGTGTTTTGGTGGTAATACTAAGAATTAAACCCAGGGCCTCACACATGCAAAGGTTGTCCTACTGAGCTCCAGTCCTGGCAAATAATTGATGTGAAAAAGACTGTTAGAGGCCAGAAAGATAAGATAGCGAGTCAGACACCAGTCTTGCCCATAGTTGACCGGAGATAATCCCCAACACCCCCACCTAGTTCCCTGAGTCCTCCAGGAGTGACCCCTGTACACTGAGCTAGGCATAGTAAGCCTCACTGAGCTCAGCTGGGGGCAAAAACAAAAATAGTAAAGGAAAGACTGCTCCTGTAACAAAACCAATGCCGGATAAGTTTGTGACTTAATTTTTCAAAGGACAGATTATCGAGCATAAGAGAGAGCGACGGATGCCTTTTTATCTTCTGCCTCAATATCAGACCTTCCAGACAGAAGGACAAACCCAGCAGGTATATCTGTGTGAATTGTGGCATTGATGAAGAGTGCAAGCTATTGTTGGTGCCAGCATCCTGCACCCCCAACTGTGCTGGGGGCCAGCCTGACTGTGACCAGCAGTGGTGTGTGTGTGTGTGTGTGTGTGTGTGTGTGTGTGTGTGTGTGTGTGTGTGTGTGTGTGTGTGTGAGATGTGGTGCTAGATGGAGCCTATGCCAGGGCTGTGCTCATGCTACACAGGTACTTAACCACTTGAGCTGTGTCCCCAGCCCAAGGCACAAAGTTGTCTTATATAATATGCACCAGAATTAGAAATACTTTCATAGAACATCAGGTCCTGGGGACAGCGGGATCGTAGGTGACAAACACGATTACCAATGAAAAGCATTTGCTTCTACAATTAAATCAGGCAAAGGGAGTCCTGATTTTATTTCGCTCAGTGCTACTGGTAGAGCCAGCCCACTCTCATCTTTCATTTTTTTTGAAAACTGATTTTTCTTTTCTTTTCTTTTTTCTTTCTTTCTTTTTTTTTTTTTTCTTTTTTGCAAAGAGTGAGGCTGGGAGGCTGTCTTGGGAAGAGGCCAGCAGAGAAAGATTAAACGAAATCTTTCTCTTGAATGTGTCTGTCGTGGTGAGCTCATGTTTAAAGGAAGGGTCAGTGACTGGATGTGGCTTTGTGGGGATCTCTCATCTTGCATGTGTGAGGCGGCTGTAGGTCTGATTCCCAGTGTTGCCTGAGCACGTGTATACATGTACACATAAACACACACATTTTTTTTTTAGAGGTTGGAGAAAGAGGTCAAAGGGCTGAGCACACACTTGGCATGCAGAATGCCTGGGTACCAAACTGGGCAATGCAAAGACCCCTAGGTAGGGACAATTAGGAGCATGTCCTAAGCACATTGCTGGATGTGGCTTGAAAAATGAATTAATGGTGGCAACTTTAAGGAGGGGACATTTCCAATGGTGATGGTCAGAGAGGACAAGAGTGACATCATTGGGGCCAGAGAGATAGCACAGAGGTAAGGAGTTTGCCTTGCAAGCAGAAGGTTGGTGGTTCGAATCCTGGCATCCTATATGGTCCCCTGAGCCTGCCAGGAGCGATTTCTGAGCTCAAGCCTGGAGGAACCCTGAGCGCTGCATGTGTGACCCAAAAACCAAACAAACAAAAAAAGAGTGACATCATTGATCTCATGGAACATTTGTCCCCTTCATCATTCATTTATTTATTTATTTATTTTGGGGGTCCACACCCAGCAGTGCTGAGGGGAAACCATATGAAATGCCAGGGATTGAACCTGGGGAGCCAAAAATTAAGGCAAATGCCCTCCCTGCTCTAATCTCTCTAACCCCATCTTTTAATTTTTATTGAGGTGTTTTGTGTGTTTTTTGTTTGTTTTTTGGATTTGGTAGGACTCACACCAAATATAGCTCAACGGTCACTCTTGGAGTGCTCAGGGGCTCAGGGTCAGATGGGAACCAGGTCGGCCACATACAAGGCAGCACCTCCTCCACTTTATTATCCAACTCATGCGTGTGGTTTGCTCTGTGAGTCCTTCAACTTAAAGTTGGGGGTCGTGGCTTGGAGGACAGCTCTTCTGCTGACAATCACGTGCAACTCAGCCTCTCCAAAAAGCCCCCTGAAACTTCTCTTTCCTCCTCTTCAGCTCTGACTATTCAAAGTGGGGCACTCAGACCAAAGGTCTCCCACTCCCCACGAGCTTGCTCAGATAGTCTCCGGTTTGACTCCATACTTCCTCATTAGAGCCTACATTTACATTCTAAGTGGGGGTTCAGCTTTATTGGGAATATACTCACTGTTACTTAGGAGTTACTCTCAGTTTGTCGTTCAGGGGTCTCTCCTGGTGGTGTCAGGATGATCTAGAGTTCTGGGGATCGAACCTGGGGCCCCCAATGCAAAGCCGGCATTCCCACTAGGTGAGCTGGCTCCCCAGCTCTGGAATCTGCTCTCTGATAAGGCCTGCAAGCAGCGTGTGTGAATGTGTGGGTTCCAATGTGTATATGTGTGTTTGAGTGTGCGTATATGTGTCTGTATGTATATGTTTGAGTGTGTTTGAATATATGATGTTTGTGGAGTTTTTTGTTTGTTTGTTTGGTTTTGGTTTTGGGTCACACCCAGCAACGCTCAGTGGTTCCTCCTGGCTCTACACTCAGAAATCACTCCTGCAGGCTCGGGGAACCATATGGGATGCCGGGATTTGAACCACCGTCCTTCTGATGCAAGGCAAACACCTTACCTCCATGCTATCTCTCTGGCCCCCGGTGTTTGTGTTTTGAGAGTGTTTGTGTGTATGTGTTTGAGTGTATTTGCCCACACACATGTGTTGAGTGTATTTGCCCACACACACAGTGGGAAAACCCTAGAGGCTTCCTGCTTCCTGGTTTCCTCTCCTCCACCTCACTTCTCTCTGACATTATGTTCCCTCTAGGGACTTTTTGGGGGTGCTGGGTCACTCCTCACTCACACACTTCCCTTCTCCTCCCCCTAGGGAACTGTATTTGCTATCTCCACCCCATGTCCCAAAGTTCCCTGAGCTAACAAGCCTAGCTCCTCGAAATTTGAAGATGTAATTGCTGGGATGGGAGGGGTCTCCTTTAGTCTTTTGAAACAAATCTGTAATAAAAAAAATAAGTCCAGTTAAATTTTCAATCACATTATCCTGTCAGACTTGCAATAAACGATAGATTGTTAGGTGGTAAAACTGAAAAAAATATCTGTATTTTGTGCTGCAGAATAGACTCAAAGGGCCGGAATACATGCAGGGTCCCTGAATTTGGTCCCCAAAATTGCATTCTTCTGAAGACCCGCAGGAGCGCTCTGAGCCTAGAGTAGGGAGATGCCCTCCATACCCCACATGCAAACAAATTTCTTCTGGCATTTTTCCTTATTCCTCAGCTGCCCTGGGATACAATCTCCAGGTCCTCATGGCTGATAAGGAGAAAAGAGGTTCAGAAGGAAGTGGTGGAACCCAATTCCAGTTCTGGCTGCCTTTGACCTTGGTTCAACATTAGTCACTTGACCTCTGGGGCCCGGAGATTCCCCAGTTGCCCAGGTAGACAAGTAACAGTTGTCATCCAAGCTCCATGAGTTAACCAGGGATCACCTGGCATCTCTCAGACCCTGTACCAGGTAAGGAAGTGGGAGCAGAGACCTCATCGTGGGCCGAAGCCCATCCATCCCATCCTAAGATGAATAGTAATTAGATGCAAATCATTCCTCATTATTTACGACAGAGTTACCAAACTGGATCATACAGTAGCTGCTGTACAAAGAACTGCTATTTTTGGCCTGTCACCCCTTTCTCCAGTCCCCCTAAACTTGCTCTCAAATGTTTGGCTCAAGTTTAATGGCTATGGGGTTTTTTTCTTTTTAATTTAGTCCAAAGAGCTGCCGTGCTGAAAATGAAAAGGGAGAGCAGTGGTGAAAGGGAAATGGCCACTTCAGCCTTGGAACTTTCTCCACCCAAAGGTACTTTCAGTGTTTCAAAGATGAGCCCTTCAAAACCTTTCAAACTTCTTTCAGCTTTAGAGAAAAGGTGCGTCCTCCGTCCCCAGGGAGGCGCCGTAGAATTAAATGTTTTTCCAACTGAAGCCATTTGGCACCAGAGCAGGAAATTAGAATATTTGGCAAATTCCCTAAACTGAAGTTTGGACCATTATGTCTTGAAAAAGTCTTGAAATGTAAAGGTCACTTAAAAGTACGAAGTTTTGAGAAACTTTGCAAAAGCAAAATTTCCTTCCTTCCTTCATCCCTTCTTCCTTCCTGCCTTCCTTCCTTCCTTCCTTCCTTCCTTCCTTCCTTCCTTCCTTCCTTCCTTCCTTCCTCCTCCCTCCCTCCCTCCCTCCCTCCCTCCCTTCCTTCCTTCCTTCCTTCTTCCTTCCTTCCTTCCTTCCTTCCTTCCTTCCTTCCCCTTCCTTCTCCCTTCCTTCTTTCCTCCCTTCGTCCCTTCCTTCTTCCTTCCTCCCTTTCTTCCTTTCTTCTTCACTCCTTCCCTTCCTTCCTTCCTCCCTCCCTTCCTTCTTCCTTCCTTTTTCTTTTCCTTCCTTCCTCCCTCCCTCCCTCCAACCTTCTTCCTTTCTCCCTTTCTTCTTCCCTCCTTCCCTTCCTTCCTTTCTTCCTTCCTTCCTCCCTCCCTTCCTTCTTCCTTCCTTTTTCTCTTCCTTCCCCCTTCCCTCCCTTCCTTCCTCCCTCCCTCCCTTTCTTCCTCTCTCCCTCCACCCTTCTTCCTTCCTTCTTCCCTCCCACCACCCTTCTTCCTTCCTTTTTCCCTCCCTCCACCCTTCTTCCTTCCTTTCTCCCTTCCTTCCTCCTTCCCTCCCTCCCTCCCTCCCTTCCTTCCTTCTTTCCTTCCTTCCTTCCTTCCTTTCTCCCTTCTTCCCTTCCTTCCTTCCTCCCTCCAACCTTCTTCCTCCCTTTCTTCCTTTCTTCCCTCCTTCCCTTCCTTCCTTTCTTCCTTCCTTCCTCCCTCCCTTCCTTCTTCCTTCCTTTTTCTCTTCCTTCCCCCTTCCCTCCCTTCCTTCCTCCCTCCCCCCTTTCTTCCTCTCTCCCTCCACCCTTCTTCCTTCCTTCTTCCCTCCCACCACCCTTCTTCCTTTCTTTTTCCCTCCCTCCACCCATCTTCCTTCCTTTCTCCCTTCCTTCCTCCTTCCCTTACTTCTTTCCTTCCTTCCTTCCTTCCTTCCTTTCTTCCTTCCTCCCTCCCTCCCTTCCTTCCTTCCTCCCATTCTTCCCTCCCTCCCTCCCTCCCTCCCTCCCTCCCTTCCTTCCTTCCTTCCTTCCTTCCTTCCTTCCTTCTTCCTTCCTTCCTTCCTTCCTTCCTTCCTTCCTTCCTTCCTTTTTTTGTTTTAGTGCTCAGGATCAAACCCCTCACATCAAGAATTAGACTGTAGCATCCCACCCCTGCAAATTTCTTCACTTTTCTGTTCTTTTGGTTTATTATTTTTTTGCTGGTATATTCAGGGGATATTCCCAGTTCCATGCACATGTGACTCCTAGCACCGTATGTACCTACAGGACTCAAGCCAGAAGGACTCTTGGATGCAAAGCACATGCCCCAGTTATGGGACTACTCTTTGTCCACACATATATCTTTCTTGTTTTTATTTTATAATATCTTTATTTAAGTACACAGATCTCTTTCTTAAGGAGTTCTAATTAAAGTTTTCTCAATCTCACAGGAGTAAACTATTTTATACCCTCTAATTTCCTATTTCCCCCCTCCATCATTTAACAAAGAAGTATTGAATAAAAAACCAACACATTCAATATGTCCTTTTTTGGCAAATGTCAACCGGAACTGAAGTGTTACGATGTTGCTTCTCTCCAGTTGCTGCCAATTAATTAATTTTAAATCTTTCTTCATGCTCAATTTCCATGGGTTTTGATCCTTCTCTTTTACTCCTGTTGCTCAGGTGATTGAAATGATAATTTTGCCAAGAGTAACACATAAAAGAGCATCGCTGGAAACATTTTTATTGCATAATTCCAAATGCCTTGGAAGTGGTTGGTGGATTTGAAGAGTCCGGGGAACTTAATTCCATACGTACTTATTTCACAACGGTCCATCTGCTCAGCACCAGGAGGGGGTTTCGATGGGAGAAGATCTGGGTGTTCCTGCTTGTAAAGAACTTGGTGTTGATCTAATTTGCAAAAAAAGCAAAAAATCATGTCATTTCTTTAAAAACAATAAGTGGGATTAGAGAGTTATTCCAACTCTTCAATATGGTATTGGCAGAACAGACAAACAAGTTGAGCTATTTTCGAGTCTCTCTCTACTCACAAGGTGACGACAAGGGAGGTAGAAGAAATGCAGAGATAATGAGCAAAAAAAGGGAACCCCAGACTTGGAGAAAAAAGGAAATTTATTTATCTTTATTTGAATTTATTTATCTTAACTGTACTCAATAATTATATATGATTGTGCCCGCATCACTTGAAAATTTTATTTATTTTATTATTTTATTTATTTTTTTGGCCCAATGACTCTCAGGGGTTCCTCCTGGCTCTGTGCTCAGAAATCGCTCCTGATAGGCTCGGGGACCATATGGGATGCCGGAATGGAACCCATGTCTGTCCTGGCTAGGCCATGTGCTGAAAATAAACAGTGATATTCAAATCATTGCCCCAAATATCTTTATATTGAGAAAGTACTCTGGTATATTTAATTTAAGATTTTTATTTTTATTTATTTTTTTGGGGGGGAGCCACACCCATTAGATGCTCAGGGGTTTACTCCTGGCTAAGTGCTCAGAATTTGCCCCTGCTTGGGGGGGACCATATGGGATGCCTGGGGATCGAACCGTGGTCCTTCCTTGGCTAGCGCTTGCAAGGCAGACTACCTTACCTCTAGCGCCACCTCTCTGGCCCCTTAATTTAAGACTTTAATCCAAGGAGTAAACAATACTGAGCAGCTAGCTTCTCCTGTGATTCGTAGTAACTTGGTCCACAGAACAGGTATTGTTTCTTTTATTTGTTTTCCTGTTTGGGGCCATACACAACTGTATCTGGGACTTGCTTCTGGCTTTGGGCTCAGAACTCACACTTGGTGAAGCTTTGTGGGCCATAAGGAAGTACTGGGAATTGAACCCTGGTTGGTCACATTGAAGGATGCTCCTCTCTACCCAATTTGTAATGTCCATCTCCAACTCACGATAGTCATCCCCAATCCAGAACAGTTCATCCCTGACCTAGGATAGTCCATATCCCAGCCCTGGATAGTTTCTTCTTCCTTTGGAAATGAAAGGGGTCAGTTAAATTAGCAGGTGATTTATAATCAAATAAATACTAGCTAAATTTGGTGTCGGTTCACTAGAAAATTACATAAAAGAATAGTTGGGAAAGGAGACAAAAAAAAAAAAAAGGACTAGTATTAAGAGCCAAATACTAAAGAGAAAATTGTTCATACTGAGAGATTATTAGCATAAAGCATTTTGCTTCTGTACTGTATCTGTTTAAATATAAGATGCAGGAACAGAAGAAATATATTCTGTAAATATACAGAAAAGAAACATGAACAAATGATTTTGTTTGTGTGTAGGTTTGGGACCCACACTCAGTGGTGCTTAGGGGAATTCTCCAGGGTCTGCGTAGGTGGAGGGGCACTTCTGGTGGTTCCCTGGGGGGACCGTGTGCTGCCAGGGACTGAACCTACAATGCCAGTCCATTGGGCTTCTCTCTAGCTCAGCGGCGTAATGTGTGTGTGTGTGTGTGTGTGTGTGTGTGTGTGTGTGTGTGTGTGAGACACTCCATGGTGCTAAGGGATAATTCATGTTGGGTTAGAAGAACCCGCCTCATGTAAGGTAAGTGCATTAACCACTGTGTTCTCCCTTCAGGCCCACCATAATAGTAATTTATTTTTATATATACTTTATTTATTTATTTATATTTATTTATATATTTTATTTATTTGGGGGGGTCACACCTGGCGGCGCTCAGGGGTTACTCCCTGGCTCTGAGCTCAGAAATCACTCTGGTAGGCTCAGAGAAACCATATGAGATGCCCGGATTCAAATCATCATCCTTCTGCCTCTAGGCAAAAACCCTACCCGCTGTGCCATCTCTCAGGCTTGGGGGAACCATATGGGATGCCGGGATTTAAACCACCATTTGTCCTGGATCGTATGCCTGCATGGCAAATGCCCTACTACTGGGCTATCTCCCTGGACCCCCATAATAGTAATTTCTTTTGTTTTGTTTGTTTTGATTATTGGATCACACCCGACAGTGCTCAGGGGGTTACTCCTGGCTCCACACTCAGAAATCGCTCCTGGCAGGCTTGGGGACCATATGGGATGCTGGAATTCGAACCAATGACCTTCTGTATGAAAGGCGCTTTAGCCTCCATGCTATCTCTCCGGCCCCCATAATAATAATTTCTTTTTTTGGGGGGGGTCACACCCGACAATGCTCAGGGTTCTATGCTTAGAAATTGCTCCTGGCAGGCTCATGGGACCATATGGGATGCCGGGATTTGAACCACCATCCTTCTGCATGCAAGGCAAACACTTTACCTCCATGCTATCTCTCTGGCCCCATAATAATAATTTCTAACAGTTCAAATATCTCATAGTGTATCTCATAGTGAGAGGTATCATCTAGAAATGAGGAGTCAAATAGAACAAATACTCTTTTGTGGGGGTTTGGGTCACACCCAGCAGTGTTTAAGGGGTTACTCCTGTTCTGTGCTCAGAAATTGCTCCTGGCAGGCATGGGGACCATATGGGATGCTGGGATTCAGACCACCATCCTTCCTGTATAGGTTGCTTGCAAGGCAAACGTCCTAACGCTGTGTTCTCTCTCAGGCCTCAGAACAAGTACTCATACAATTTTTACATTTTTATTTATTTATTTGGTTTTTGGGCCACACCCAGTCACACTCAGTGTTATTCCTGGCTCTGCACTCAGAAATTCTCCTGGCGGGCTCAGGGGACCATATGAAATGATGGGAGATCAAACCCAGGTAGGTGCATGCAAAGCAAATACCCAACTTGCTAGCTGTGGATCACTCCGGCCCTCTCTAGATATTTTTAAGTTAGTTTTATTTTCAAATACCCTTTCAAAAATACTGACTTTTGTTTTTGTTTTTGGGTCATACCCGCAGTGCTCAGGGGTTACTCCTGGCTCTATGCTCAGAAATCGCTCCTGGCAGGCTTGGGGGACCATATGGGATGCCAGGATTCCAACCACCATCCTTCTGTGACTAAGGCAAACACCCTACCCGCTGTGCTATCTCTCTGACCCCCTTGACTTTTTTTGGGGGGGGTTGTTTATTTTAGAGCTACAATCAGTATTACTCACGACTTACTCCAAACTCTGCACTCAGGATGACGGCTGGCAGGGCTCAGGAGATCATAGTGGGTGTCTGGGATTGAATCTGGATAGGCTGGTCACGTGCAAGGTGAGCACACTACCACTGTACTTTCTTGCTGGCCCCTTACGAATTTCTTTTCCCGAATCTTTCCTTTTGGTGGTGTTTGTGAGCGGCACCATGGTGTGCTTTAATGAAGTGCCCTCACACAGGGTGGCCGTATGCCCAAGTTGATGCATCTGTCGTGGAGCTAGGTCTCACAGTGGCATAGGTGCCAGGATGCACTTGTCATATGTGGGGATGCAACTTGAGGCCCCACACTTGCAAGGCGGGGTGCTTAGCTACTGAGAGACACTCTCTATTCTCCAAACCCTATTTCTCTTTTTTGGCGTGCGGTGATTGTGCTAAGGTTTGAGTTGGCACCCAAGTTGGCACTGAGAGTCAAAGGCCACCTCTGATAATGCACGGCGCATAAGGCAGTTTATTCAGCTAGCCGAGGTCCAAGTCTCATCCAACCAAGGGAGTCTTGACAAGGGACCCAGAGTTAAACCTGCAAGCCTTTTATATAAATTTTTTTGGGCTTCCACAACTCAAGCATTTCATTGGTTAATACTGCAATGCAAGCATTTCATCCGCTTGAACAGAAATTCACATCAGAAATCACATCAGGCTTAGGGTGGATGCCCCAGTTATTGCTGACTCAACTTTCTGCCAGGGGGTCTTTGTCTGGTAGGACACTGGAACCCACCTAGTTCCTCTATTTCAGCTGAACAGGGAGGGTCCTGCCCTTTACAGGGTGGGTTCATTTGGCGGTTTTATCTTTGGCCTAACACCTTCTGCCTAGGGGGAAGTTGTAGAGTGGAAAAATACTTTACAGTAGCTTTACTGGGGGGGGGGGGTGCTTGGAACCAGCTTGATCCTAGGCCATGGGGGATTTGGTTCTCATAGTTGGGGCTACACCTGGCAGCACTCAGGGATTTCCTCCTGGCTCTGGGCTCAGAAAATGCCTCCTGGCAGCTCGGGAGGGAGACGGTAGGTTGAGTAGGCGGGGATCGGATCACGCAGGAGGAGGGAGGAGGAGGAGGACCACGTAGGAGGACGCGGTAAGCATCCGATTAGGGCGAAGACCTTTCCCGTCCTCCAGATGGGAGGGAGGGCCGCAGGTACCAAAATTCTGAGTAGGCGGCTTTCCCAGATCCCAGAAAGAACCCTTGCAGGCAGGGGAAGCTCCTGATGTTGGTCTGACCACCTCCCTCTCCTTCCAAGAAAGGGCACATAAGCAGAAAGGACAGGTGCCCCCCCCTCCACCCCCAAACGCGCGCAAAAACGCACTCACTCGAGTCCCCCAATTTGGGCGCACACCTGCTCCCATCCCGAGCGCACCTGCTGAGTCCCCGCTCCCACCTCGTCTCGCGAGATCGGGGCCGTAGACCCACCCCCCTGCACCCCGCCCCCCAGCCCCTGGGAGAGCTCTGGAGGGACGCTCAGACCCTCTGCAACCGTCCCCCGGGGAGCCAGAGCGCAAGAGCGCGCGCCTTCCCCAAAGCCCCCCGCGTCTTTGCGCACAGCGGGGGCGGCATTTCCCCGCGCCCCAGCAGAGGGACCCCTTGAGGAACCCCCCGGTAAAAAGCCTCGTGAGACCCCACAGGAGCCCATTAGGAACTGTCGGCTTCCCCTATGCCACCCAACCCCATGCCACCCATCCTGTGCCAGGTGCGCGCACGGTGACGCGCCACCACCCGCGGGCGCCCCCCCTCTCCAGCCCAGCAGGCTCTTCCCTCGTCGCCCGCCCCCCCCCAATCCCCATCCCCTGCGCCCCGCCTTTGAGTGGCAGGCAAGATGGTGAGCCTTGGGGCCCGGGCGATTGCAGCAGCCGTCCCCCCCGCAGCCCCAAGGCGGCCTCTCCTGCATCTCCACCTCCAGCAGCTCCTGCAGCAGCTCCAGCAGCAGAGCCCAGAGGAAGCAGCTGCCACCGCAGTGGCTACCGCAGCACCCATGCAGGCGGCATCTTGAGGACGCGCCAGAGCCCCCCTGGCACGGTGATGGACAATGCCGTGTCACTACAGCGGGGAAGGGGGCCCACCGAGCTCGTCTTTGGACATAAAAGCCCTCCGGTTAACCCCCTGCAAAAAAATAATATAGCTAAAACTCTTTGATTTTGTCCTTCAAGGAGCCTATTCCTCCTCCTCTTCTCCATCTCCCTCCTCCTCTTCTTAGTCCTTCTCCTCCTCCTCCTCCTCTTCCTCCTCCTCTTCTCCCTCCTCCTCCTCCTCCTCTTCCTCCTCCTCCCTCTCTTCCCGAAGTGTACCGACAGCATCACTTCACCTGGGTTTGCTTCTGAGAAAACAGGCATCTATCTATCTCTCCTTATCAGAAACCAGAGAGATCCAGGGAGAGGAGAGACAGAGAAAGAGACATTCGAATGGAGCCAGCTTCGATTCCCCCCAAAATAAAATAATAAATTTTGGAGCTTGCCCCTCCACCCCCACCCATCCCCCGCTTTCCTGCCACCACCACCCCCTCAAAGCCTATGTGAGATGTTAGGTTTCTTCTTCATGAGACATTGTGGAGAAGGCGCAGTGGTTTGGAGAGGCTGAGGGAGGGGGGGGGTTTAGACTCTACCCTCTACCGTTCCCCTCCCTCCTCCCCGGCCCCCCCTTTTTTCTCTCTGGGAGGAGGAGGAGGAGGAGGAGAGGGGAAGGGGGCTTGCAGAGCAAGCGATGGATGAGGAAAACATGACGAAAAGCGAGGAGCAGCAGCCTCTGAGTTTGCAAAAAGCCTTACAGCAGTGCGAATTGGTCCAAAACATGATAGACTTGAGCATCTCCAACCTGGAGGGGCTCAGGACCAAATGTGCCACCTCCAACGACCTCACACAAAAAGAAATCCGGACCCTGGAGGTAGGTGCCAGCTGCGGATAACAGTGATCTTTCTGCCTTCCCTCCCCACTGTCCTCCACTATCCCCCTTCCATCCCCCTGGCCTGGCTGCCACCTGCCGGTTCTGTTTGCTGGGGGAAGGGGGGTGGCTGGTGGTGGTGGTGGTGGTGGCGACAGGAGGGAGGGAGGGAGGGAGGAAAAGAGAGAGAATGGAGCGAGGTGGGCTTGGTGTGGCGGGTCTGAGACTGGTCTGGCTTGATCCTGCCAGCCGGCTGACCCTCCTCTCTCTGCCATGCCGCTGGCAAACGTTTCGCATGCATGGCCGGGTGGTTGTTGGTGATGGTGGTGGCCCTGGTAGTAGTAGCTAGTAATTGTTATTCCTTATTTATTATTATACTGGTGGCTATTATTACCGTTCGCTTCCTCTCCGAGGAAGGAGTTCTTTGGCTCTCTCTCTCTCTCTCTCTCCACTCCCTCACTCTCTCTCTCTCTCTCTCTCTCTCTCTCTCATTTTTTTCCCCTTGCCCTTCTCCTGGCTGGAGGATTTGTTTATGTGCTGGGGGGTTTGTATGCCCAAGAAGACATGAAGGCGCAGAGAACCCCCCACGTGACCGCACACATTCTGCAGGTGGTCAAAAGGTGGTTTGGGCTGGCCAAGGAGGACTGCCTTAAATATGAATTTGGGGCCTCCCTCTCCACCCCCAAGCCTTGGGCTCCTTGGATTGTGTTTTTCTTCTTCTTCTTCTTCTCTTCTTCTTCTTCTTCTTCTTCTTCTTCTTCTTCTTCTTCTCTTCTTCTTCTTCTTCTTCTTCTTCTTCTTCTTCTTCTTCTTCTTCTTTTCCTCCTCCTCTTCCTCCTCCTCCTCCTCTCTCTACCTTCCCTCAGTGATGTGCTATGTTGGGGGGGGAGCCCATAAAACTCCCCATTTCCAGTCTAGTCATTGTAATGCAGGGGTACTCTTGAAAGGCCTAAAGTGTACCAAAAGCTTTTTAAAAAGAAATATATGTGCCTGGATTGGCACATGCTACACAAGTAGAGGGAATACTTAAATCAACTCCCCCTCTTGGGACCCAGGGGTGCTTGTTCTCTTTGGTACTTTGTTATCTTCTTCCAAAGAACTTGAGGGCCAGTTGCAAGCAGTTGGGGGTGTGTGGGGGTGTTGATAGAGGCAGAGTTACTCTGAAAGAAGAGGCAGAAATGACTTCTTCCCCCTGGGTCTGAGGAGCAAATGTGGCAGGAGCTTTCTCTCCAAAATAACCCCCGCCCCTGCATCCATGGAGAACCATTGGGGAGCCCCAGGCCTCCCCCAGTCTTTTCATGGCCCCAGTTTGATCCAACTGGGGACCTCCCAGGAGCTGGCTGTGCCCAAAGCAGTAGGAGAAGATTCCTCCAGAGGCCAAGAACCCTTGTGCTGGGGGAGATTCACTCTTTTTTTAGGACTCCCCCTACTCTCTAAGTTTCCAAGGCCCCAACTCTGGGGTGCTGGCTGAGTCTGGAAGTTGGCCTGCCTGCTTTCCCCAGAGAAAGCCGCCTCCTTCCCTCTGGGGTTTCTTCTCTAAGTCTGTCCCTCCAACCCTCCTTGGTGGTTTTAAATTTAGCCTGATGGCAGCAGCGTGCAAGAAGTAGGGTTTGCATGTGTCCGTGTGTCTACTGTGGCTTTGGTACCCTCAAACACTCTTCGTCAGCGTATCCTGGCCTCAAGGAAAGCTGAGACATAGAAATGAAATAAGATCCTTCCCCAAGGTGTCATAGGGGAGGGAAATCTGCTGGGAAGCTCTGGCTTTTCTAGTCTGGTTCTTTCCTGGAGCTTTGCTGGAGCAAGACTGACCTGGAGGCCCAGTTTTGTGTGTGTGTGTGTGTGTGTGTGTGTGTGTGTGTGTGTGTGTGTGTGTGTGCATGTGTTGGGGGGCATTGCTTGGTACTGGGGAATCACATTGCATTCAGAACTGCTCATCCTGGAGCAATAACCCCAAAGGACCATCTGGGGGTCTCTGCTGATCCTCCGAGTCAGGAGTTCCCCCAATGTTTTGCTAGTCTGGCAGCTGGGTTATTCTCTCTTCATCCCTCTCTGGCCCACATATATGCTCTCATCTCTGTGCTCCATCTGAATCTAGAAGGGGTTGTGGGTCAACCATAGTTCAGGGGTGCAGCCCTTTTTGCTACTTTTTTTCTCTAGTGTAGTTTTCCATGGAAGACAGGGGAGGAGGAGAGAGGGGTAGGTTGTGGTAAGTGGGGCAGGATGGGAGGATACAGCTGCTGTTTCTTTCTTTCTTTTTCTTTTTATTCTTTCAGTTTTTGGGTCACATCTGGCAGTGCTTAGGGGTTACTCCTGGCTCTGCGCTCAAAATTGCCCCTGGAAGGCTCGGGGGGGGGACCATATGGGATTCCAGGATTCTATCCTGGATTGGCTGCATGCTTTTTCATTTTCCAGGACCACCACAAACCTCCTCATGTATATTGCCCAGGTCTCCAACCCAGATGAATTCCCATTTGGGTTACCCTAGTGAGTTGGGGTCAAAAGGCTGGGGAATTTGGGGTTCTGCTAGGCTTCATGCGTCTGGAAACTATAAGATTCTTTTTCATAATGTCTCTTTTTTAGGCCACAATCTGCAGTGTTTAGGGGTTACTCCTGGCTCTGTGCTCAGGAATTACTCCTAGCAGTGTATGGGCAACCATATGGGATGCCGGGGATTGAACTGAGGTCGGCCTCATGCACTCTACAGTTACTGTCATCCCAATTACTGTCATCCCAGTCCCTAGGATTCTTTTTTTTTTTTTTTTTGTGGTTTTTTGGGTCACACCCAGCAGTGCTCAGGGGTTATTCCTGGCTCCAGGCTCAGAAATTGCTCCTGGCAGGCACGGGGGGACCATATGGGACACCGGGATTCGAACCGATGACCTCCTGCATGAAAGGCAAACGCCTTACCTCCATGCTATCTCTCCAGTCCCTAGGATTCTTATAATCCCCAAAAGTTGTCAAATTTTTATCTGTCATACCCCCAAACCCTGCTGGCTCCAGGGGACTTGTAAACACACACACACACACACACACACACACACACACACACACACACTCAGCCTCTGATCCTAGATTCAAAATAATTGGAGGAGCCTGGGGGGCAGGGAGTTTTGCATTTAGGACCTGGTCGCAGATGTTTCTGAACACTTTCCAGTGGGGTCTTGAAGAACCCTGGGCCCATTTAGAGGCAGGTGTCACTTTTGAGCAAATTATGATGACATGAGTGATCTGCTCATGAGCACTGCTGAAGGGATGATGTTGGACATGAGACTGTCCCCATAACCTCACCCCTAGACAAAACTTGGCATCCCCCTAGATAGCAAAAATCCATGAGGCAAATGAGGCTTTCAAGAGCTCCAAAGTTAGGGAAACAAGGCAAGGCAGATGCGGTTGTGGGGACCTCCACCCCCATTGATAGCAAGCTTGTGTTAAGCTGCTTTGCTTTGATGAAAGACTTCAGTCTTCCCTGTTGTTGCTAGTGGAAAGAAATCTGAAGGGGATTTTCCTATTCCATGACAAAAGGCAAATAGTGAGGGAAAAACAAAACAAAACAAAACAACAAAGTAGCTGTACCTTGGAGGTCTTATTCAGTATTTGTTTTGCAGCAGCCTTTCCAGAGGTGACTTATACCCCAAAGTGGCATTGGGAGCCCCCACTCCTCTTCCTCAGGGAAACCCCCTTCCAACAGTGATGGAGGACATTTCAACTTGATCCTGTACCTTTGGTACTGAGTTAGGTTTTAGGTTTGATAGGATGTGGGTAGATTATTTTCAGGGTATGGGAAAAACTTAAATCTTTTTCTTTCTTTCTTTCTTTCTTTCTTTCTTTCTTTCTTTCTTTCTTTCTTTCTTTTCTTTCTTTCTTTCTTCTTTCTTTCTTTCTTTCCTTTCTTTCTTTCTCTTCTTTCTTTCTTTCTTCTTTCTTTCTTTCTTTCTTTTCTTTCTTTCTTTCTTTCTTTCTTTCTTCTTCTTTCTTCCTTCTTCTTCTTCTTCAAATTTATGGCTCATATTTTCTTTCAGGCTTTTTTCACTATTAGAGAAAGTTTCATAGGCAACTTTAGGAAGTGGCTGTGTGTGTAAGTTTTGTGTATGTGTAGATGTGTGTGTGTGCCTGTGTGTGTGTGATCAAGTTCCAAAAGCAAATAGCATCAAGTTGGCGTGTCAATTCACTAGGAATTTGTTTCACTTGTCAGATCACAATAGTTTTGTGCTGGAGGGGGCTTAATCATTAGGAGCTACCCATTCTGCGTCTTTGCAGATTCTGAGGCCATCTCCCCATCTCCCACCAGTTACAGGATGCTTCTTGAGGTGTTAGCCCATCTCTGCAAGGTGCAAGGCAGGAAGGAGGAGACCCCAAGCGTGCAAAGGACTTTAGTTTCTTTCTTTCCATAGTCTCCCTCATGTCTCAGCAGAATGAAGGCTACTGACCAGGGGCAATGTGGAGAGTAGGCTTGCTGGCCACTCCCTGTACCAGTTGGGGTTCTGCAGGGCCAATGTTAGACACCCCTCTGGTAGGGAAGAATGATCTGGAGAATAACAGCTTGATGCTAATGTTTTGACCAGTTCTGGAAGTCTGGAGCTAGCAAGGTTTGCAATTGTGGATTCCCAGGTTGATATTTTTGGAGTGCAATGGCCATACTAGAGTCCACCACCCTCCATAGAATTAGTGCTAAGAGAAAAGAGAAGTATGGTCAAGGTTGGGGGTCCTCCTTAGACAGTGACAAAAAGAAGGAGGACAGGGACAAACCTCACAGGGAGTGAGATTGACCATGTGGAAGGAAATAGCTTAGCCCCAAGAGCAGAAAGAAATGTCCTCAAAGAACATTTCCAAAGCATGTTCTGGAACATGTTTGCCTGCAATTCAGACACAGCCAAGAACCAAAAGTGCACACACAGGGTTTTTCAGACCTCTTTGCTCTTGCAGGGAATATGTTTGGGATGGAGTACCAACAACCAGACAGTTCTCTCTCTGAGCCAGGCATGTTCTTAGCAGGGCAGCTCAGACCTACCACAGGGGCAAGGCAACCTGAAAAAGGACAGTTTTCTGCATTCTTTTATTTATTTATTTTTTGTAACCAAAGTTTTTTTGGTTTTATTTTGATTGTTTATTTTCCCCTTGGTCTTGGGACTGACTTTTTGATGACAGTGGTTATGATGGATCTTCCGTTTGGAGTCTGGGTGCGAGTCCCCAGAAATCTGTGAGCCCTCCATCATCCGGCCTGTGCTCATCATCCGGCCTGTGCTGCTCTGTAGGCAGGAAAAGGTTGAAAAGCATCAGGGGCAGGAGCAATAGCACAGTGTGGGGCAAGAGTGGTGGCACAGGCAGTAGGACGTTTGCCTTGCATGCACTGACCTAAGACAGACCGTGGTTTGATCCCCAGGCATCCCATATGGTCCCCCAAACCAGGAACGATTTCTGAGCGCATAGCCAGAAATAACCCCTGAGCATCACAGGGTGTGGCCCAAAAAACAAAAAAAAAAAGCATAGTAGGTAGGGTGTTTACCTTGCATGCGGCCAACCTGGTTCAATCCCCAGCATCCCATTCCCCCCTTCCCCCACTGAAAAGGCATCAGTTTAGGTCCTACCAGGGTGACCCATGGGGACATGGTAAGAGAGCTGGGGGACCCTGTGTAACTGTCAGGCTATGGGATGAAGGTGTGGAGACTGTGGTTGTCTATGAATCGTGAGACCAATGAAGATGTGTTGGTACCTTTCTGGGGGCTCCTTAGAGCCTTGTGTGGCCAGCACAGAGGAGTGCTGAGATGAATGTCGGGGGACCTGATGGAGGGCACTAGCTCTTAGGCTTGACTTAGGCTGGGACCACAGCCAGAAACATGCCTTTGGGTCAGGGGGCAGAAGTCTGCAAAGTTTTTTTGAATGAACAGGAGTGAAAAGATGCATTAGAGACCAGGCTGGCTGGCATTCCTGGATGGGGCCCATTACGCCACTGGGCTACTATGCATTTCCTAAAATGGGAAATCAGCATGACTTCCACATGTTATGAAATGTTATCACTTTCCTTTAGTGTTTTGGGAATTTATTATTAGTTTTTCGTTCAATTTGGGATCACACCTGGGGGGGCTCAGGGATCACTTTTGGCGGTGCCTAGGGGACCATATGGGATGCTGAGGGGTTGAACCTCTGTCTGTTGCATGCAAAGCACTACCTGCTATACTAGCTCTCTGGACTTTGTTAGGGGTTATTTTTATTTGGGGGGGGGGCTCCTAAGCTGGGCTTAAGGGAGCCCTGGGACTCCTCTTGGTCATTCTTTTTTTGTATTTTTGGTTTTGGGGTCACACCCAGAAATGCTCAGGGGTTACTCCTGGCTCTGCACTCAGAAATCGCTTTTGGCAGGTTTGGAGGACCATATAGGATGCCAGGATTTGAACCACTGTTTGTCCTGGATTGGCTGTGTGCAAGGTAAACACCCTACTGCTTTGCTATCTCTTCGGCCCAACTCCTGGTCATTCTTGGCCAGTATTACTAGCGATTAAATACAGACAAGAAGGTTGCGGTGCTACTGGGGCCCTTGCAGTGTCAAAGATGATCTGAACTACACTCCAGAGTAGTGTAGGGGGGGGGGGGCTTATAGGACTGTATTTGGTGATATTGATGCCATGCAGTTCCAGGCCTCATGGGTCAGTCTAGCCCCTTGTATTCACTCTTTGTCCCTGACATTTGTCTGTGTAAAAATCGTTTGTGATTTGGGGTCTTGCGTAAGAATGGTGTTGGATCAGGTTTGGCTGTAAGCTGTAAGATTTTTTTTGTTTTACTTTGTTTGTTTGTTTTCCCTTGGTCTTGGGACTGACTTTTTTGATACAGTGATTATGATGGATCTTCCGTTTGGAGTCTGGTGCGAGTCCCCAGAAATCTGTGAGCCCTTCATCATCCGGCCTGTGCTCATCATCCAGCCTGTGCTGCTCTGTAGGCAGGAAAAGGTTGAAAAAGCATCAGGGGGGGCCGGAGAGATAGCATGGAGGTAAGGCATTTGCCTTTCATGCAGGAGGTCATCGGTTCGAATCCCGGTGTCCCATATGGTCCCCCGTGCTGCCAGGAGCAATTTCTGAGCGTGGAGCCAGGAGTAAACCCCTGAGCACTGCTGGGTGTGACCCAAAAACCACAAAAAAAAAAAAAAAAAAAGAAAAGCATCAGGGGCAGGAGCAATAGCACAGTGTGGGGCAAGAGTGGTGGCACAGGCAGTAGGACGTTTGCCTTTGCATGCACTGACCTAAGACAGACCGTGGTTTGATCCCCAGCATCCCATATGGTCCACCAAACCAGGAGCGATTTCTGAGCACATAGCCAGAAGTAACCTGTCAGCTTGCAGGTTTGGGGTCTAAAGCTATGGGTCCCCATGTTCTCAGCCCTGCAGGCCAATAGTGTAAATTCACAGGCCTAAAAGTTAGATGGCTTCTGCTTTGGTTAAATAGTAAGAAAGGAGAAGGAATTTGATTGGAGGGGCAGATAGATACAAAATCTCTTTATTTCTCAAGGATCTCTAGCTAGACACATTTATTGGTTCTTTTTTTTGGTTTTTGGGGCCATACCTGGTGACCCTCAGGGGTTATTCCTGGCTCTGTGCTCATGAATCACTCCTGGCTTGGGGGATCATCTGGAACGCCGGAGATCGAACCAGGTCTATCCTGGGTCAGCCACATGTAAGGCAAATGCCCTACCACTGTGTTATCGCTCCAGCCCCTTATTGGTTCTTTTTAATCTACCATCTCAGTGATTGATAGTGGGATTACAAGCCATACCTAGATTTAATTATATTTTGGTTTTCATTTTTTTTTCATTCACACCTGGACGCGCTCTGAGCTCTATTACTGTGCTATTGTTTCTGTCCAATTTGGTTTTGGTTTTTGGACCACACCCAATAGTGCTTATGGATTGCTCCTGGTACTTTGCTCAGAGACTACTCCTGACTACTCAAGGGATCCTATGAGGTGTTGGGGATTTAATCTGGATCTATCTTATGCAATGCAAACACCATGATGACTGTATTATATTTCTCTGACTCTGTACACTTTGGGCTTCAGACAACCATTCATCACCTCCCATAAGTCTGTTAGCTGGAATTAGCTGGGCGATTCTTCTGTCAGTCTGGTCTGGATTCCTGTTCCATAGACTGTCCCAGTGGGAGAACATGGAATTTTTGATCTGGTCTCAGTGTTCCCAAGAGGGGCCAGAGCAGAAGGTCCAACGCTTCTTGAGAGATGGACATCATCCCCTTACTTGCATTGCATGCTGGGAGCCAACATAAGTTATGTGACCAGCCTGAAGGTAGATGAAGAGGTGGACTTAGCCTCTTGGTTGGAAAGGTGCAAAGGCAATGGCAAAGATCAGCACTTAGTGAGGACTCATGTGAGCCCAACATTTATTTAAGCACTGTTTATGTATCAGGGAGAGCCAGAGAAATGAGGCCTTGGCTTTGGCGGTGCCTTCTGTTATGTCTAGATGTCAACAAGGTGTAGGGTCAGACAGGACAGCAAGCAAGAAACTGGAGGATGTTGGTTAGGACATTAATGAGGACAGGCTGTGAGGGGGAGAGATCCCTAGAGGTATAAGTGCTCTAAAATGCCAAGTTTTGTTCTTGCTCCCCAAGCAATTCAAGCTGAGGAGGAGTTGTAAGAAAAAGCTCTGGGTTTCTTGCCTCCCATAAGCATGGACATTGTTTGTTTGTTGGTTTTTGGTTTTTGGGGTCACACCTGGCAGTGCTCAGGGTTTACTCCTGGCTCTGCACTCAGAAATCACTCCTGGCAGGCATGGGGGACCATATGGGATGCAGGATTCGAATCACCGTCCATCCATTCTGGATTGGCTGTGTGCCTGGCAAATGGCCTACTGCTGTGCTATGTCTCTGGCCCCAGGACATCACTTTTTCTAAAGGGGAAAAACTATAGAGAATATAAGACCTTTCCAAAGACTCACCCCAAAAGGGAGGGATTGTTCCTTGCTAAGATTTAATTCCAACCCTGCAAGGAAGCAGGCAAGTGTGCCTGAGTAAAAATACTTGAATGATTATTCAGAAGACCCAGCCACAGTTAAGAATGGGTGTTATGATGGGGCCGGAGAGATAGCATGAAGGTAAGGGCATTTGCTTTGCATGCAGAAGGATGGTGTTCAAATCCCAGCATCTCATATGGTCCCCCGAACCTGCCAGGAGCGATTTCTGAGCATAGAGCCAGGAGTAACCCCTGAGCGCTGCTGAGTGTGACCCAAAAACCAGAAAAAGAAAAAAAAAAGGGAAAGAAAGAATGGGTGTGTTATGGGCCAGAGTGGTAGCACAGCAGTAGGGCATTTGCTTTGCAGGCAGCTGACCTGTGATAGACTCAGGTTCTACCCCACAGCATCCCATATGGTCCCCTGAGTCTGCCAGGAGCGATTTCTGAGTGCAGATCCAGGAGTAACCCCTGAGCACCATCGGGTTTGGCCCAAAGTTCCCTCAAATAGTAAGTTGTTGATGGATCTTGGACTGATAGCACAGTGAGGAGGGCACTTTCCCTACATAGGGCCAACCGGGGTTTGATCCCCGCACCACATAGGATCCCCTGAGTCTGCCAGCAGTAATCCCTGGACAAAGTTGTTGTGTCTGTTTTTACATTGCGGCCACCCAAAGTGTGTTGACTCTGAACAACCATCATCTTGCTTGTTGGGGCGCTTCTGTTGTTGGGTTTGGGTATTGCTAGTGGTTAGGTCTTCTGGTCTTCCCTGGCCCCCACTGGGGGTGGGCAGCATTGCTCTATCTGATGGTCCAAGCTGGATTGTGGTTCTGTGGTGGTGGGTTTGCTGCTGATTGATGACCAGGCTCAAGCCTTCCTCTCAAGACCTCCCCAGGCAGGAATGGTGGAGTTCAGCTGAGTTCTGTGGGAATAGGTCTTAATGTGCATCTCTCTCTCTCTCTCTCTCTCTCTCTCTCTTTCTCTCTCTCTCTCTCTCTCTCTCTCTCTCTCTCTCTCTCTCTCTCTCCCACCCCTTTGGAGTCACACCTGGCTGTGCTCAGGGGTTACTCCTGACTCTACATTCAGAAATCGCTGCTGGCAGGCACAGGGGACCATATGGGATGCCGGGATTCGAACCATCGTCCTTCTGCATGCAAGACAAATGCCTTACTGCTGTACTATCTCTCCGCCCCATGACATGCATCTCTTGGAGGCGCTCTGCATCTGTACCTTTTCTGCTATCTCATTGGCCCGAGCAGGGTTGGTGGATGAGGCCAGGTTCAGTACTGTTAGTCTCCAGGGGTAGGAGTCTGGCCAGTGAGGTTCACTGGGGCCCAAGAACAAGAACCTTTGCAGTCAATCACAGCTCTGAAGGGAAAAGTCAGCAAGGACCCAGAGAGATTATGCAGGAGTGAAGGTGCCTATCTTACATGTGGCCCTTTGTGGTTATCTGTGGCACCACAAAGGCCCAAAATGAAGCTGGGGGGTAGTCCAGGAAGTTCCTGACACTGGCCCAGGCAGTCCTCAGCATCTTTGAGCTGGGAACCTTCCCCTCAGACTCCTGAGTACAATTTGGAGTTCCTCTTTAAAATAAAAATGAACAGACTTGGGTTGGATTCCTGGCATCCCATATGGTCCCCTGATCCTGCCAGGAGTGACTTCTGAGTGCAGAGTCAGGAGTAACCTCTGAGCACTGCCACGTATGACCCAAACCCCCCAAAATTAAAATAAAATATGTAAATTAGAAAAGACCAGAATGGGGCCAGAGAGATAGCACAGTGCTAGGGCGTTTGCCTTGCATACAGTCTACCCAGGATGGATGGTGATTTGAATCTCAGCATCCCAAATGATCCCTGAGTCTGCCAGGAGTGATTTTTGAGTGCAGAGCCAGGAGTAACTCCTGAGCACCGCCAGGTGTGACCCAAAAAACAAAAAACAAAAAACAAGAGAAAAAAAAAAAAAGGAAAGGTCAGAATGATAACTAAAAGTGTTACATGTAGGAGGCCCCGGCTTCCAGCACTTCATCAACTCTGAGCACTGAGCTAGGAGCAGCCCCTGAGCACCAACGTGTGTGGCCCAAAGCCGCCCCCCCCCCACTTTGAAAGTATTTATGGGGCTGGAAGAAACTGCACATGCCCCAAGCTGGGTTGGCACCTCAAGGTCCCCATGCACTCCTGTAGAGCCCCCAGGTGGGCTGGAGTGACCTAGTGTGACCACAATACTACAGGACCTGATCAGTACCAAACTCTCGAACTCTTGGACCAAACATCCTATGCCCAGCCTAATTGAATTCACCCCAAGTGCTTCTCCTTGTTTCCCCTGAGTTCCCCCTCCCCCCACCAATAAATCAGGGTGTGAGGCCTCAAGAGAAGGTGTTGCTGACTGCAGGAGTGAGCAGAGCAGAGGAACATCTGGGGAGCGCCCCAGGCTGAGGGAGCAGCAGATGATTCTGGGGTGGAACTTGGCACTTGGCTTGGTGTGTTGTTAGCACAGAGTGAGGGGTCTGCAGGGAATGGAGACAGAGGGGCAGGGAGGAGGCAGGACCCTGGGCAGGGAGGTCTGTGGGTGGGGCTGGCCAAGACGACTGCTCTGTTATCTCTGAAAGACTGACCCCTGTCCCCCTGATTGCGTTGGGGAGAAGAGACAGTTGGGGGCCAGCTGTGGAAGTTGGAGCTGTCCAGATCCTGTTACGTGTGTGTGTGTGTGTGTGTGTGTGTGTGTGTGTGTGTGTTGCACAGGGAGACAGGCTAGAATGGGGTGAAGGGGTGCTCACCAGTGAACTAAATGTGTGGGACACTGGAAGTGTCCTGACTGGGACAGGTGGACTGGAAGTTGTGTCCTTTTGTTTGTTTTTGGGTCACACAAGCGACAGGGGTTCTTCCTGGCTCTGTGCTCAGAAATTGCTCCTGGCAGGATTGGGGAACTATATGGGATGCTGGGGATCGAATCACCGTTGGTTCTGGGTGGGCCACATGCACGGCAAAAGCCCTACCACGTGCTATCACTCTGGCCCAGATTGTGTCTTCTTTGTGGGGCAAAACAGACCCTGGGCCACTCAAGTGGCCTATATTTTAGTCCTATTAGAAATGATTTATATTGGGGGCCAGAGCAGTGGTGCAGTGGTAGGACATTTGCCTTGCATGCTAACCTAGGATGGACCGCCGTTCGATCCCTTGACGTCCCATATGGTCCCCCGAGCCAGGAGCCATTTCTGAGCGCATAGCCAGGAGTAATTCCTGAGCGTCACCATGTGTGGTCCAAAAAAACCCAACTCCCCCAAATAAAATGACTTCTTCACTATGAAGCTCACCACAAAAAGTGGGGAGTGTAGTTAGAGAAATAACTACACTAACAACTATCATGACAATAGCAGTGAGTGAGAGAAGTAGGATGCCTGTCTTGAAGATAGGCAGGGGGTGGGGGAGGAGAGAGTTGGGGGGCATTGGTGGTGGAAAGGTTGCACTGATGAAGGGGGGGTATTCTTTTCTATAACTGAAACCCAATTACAAACATGTTTGTAATCATGCTGCTTAAATAAAGATATTCAAATAAAAGAAATGACCTCTTCAGGGGACCAGAGCAATAGTCTAGCAGGGGTCCTCAAACTTTTTAAACAGGGGGCTAGTTCACTGTCCCTCAGACCATTGGAGGGTTTGACTATAGTAAAAACAAAACTTATGAACCAGTTCTTATGCACACTGCATATATCTTATTTTGAAATGAAGAAACAAAACAGATACAAAAACAATATGTGGCCCGAGGGCCATAGTTTGAGGACCACTGGTAGGGGGTAGGGTGTTTACCTTGCATAAAGTTGACCTGGCATCCCACATGATTCCCTGAGTCTGCCAGGAGTTATTACTGAGTACAGAGCCAGGAGGAATCCCTAATACCAGCAGGTGTGGCCCCCAAAACAAAACAAAAAAATAACCACGCAAGACTTCAAGGCCACAGCCATAAGACTCTGGGGATTCCTTGCACGAAGATGACCTAGATTTGTTCCCTAGCATTCCATGTCCCTCCAAGAGTAATTCCTGAGCACAGAACCAGGAGTCTACCTTGAGCACAGCCAGGTAGTGGCCAAAACACTAAAAAAACCCAAAAAATCAAAGACTTTTGCAGGGTGTTTGCTTTTGGGCCACATCCTTCATTGCTCAGGGCTCAACGTACAGCCTATGAGATGGAGCCCAGTTTTCTAGTAGTGGTTCTAGGACGCCCCCAGACTGGCTGAGAGCTTGTCCCTTCCTCCCCCACCCACACACATACATAAACTGCAATGAAGGCCTATGCTGGTCACGACTTAAGCTCTAATGACAAGGTCTCAGTTGGGTCTTAAAATTCCTCCCCCTGTGGTGGAGAGAAGTCTCAGAAAGTGGGACCCACAAGCATTTCTTCATTGTCAGGGAACCCCCTGAAACTTGGCTAGACCCAGTCCCTGCCCTGGGTCCAGCATCGACCCTGTGATGTTTGGGGAGATAGTCATTTATTTACATGTATATGTTTGTGTGTGTGTGTGAGTGTGAGTGTGAGTGTGTGTTGTGTGTGTGTGTGTGTGTGTGTGTGTGTGTGTGTTGTGTGTGTTGTTTCTGGCCCCATAATAGGCTATACTCCTGATGATGCTCAGGGAGCCATATTGGGATGCTGGATTCACCACTTGCAAATCAAATGCACTCCCCACTATTCTATTCCTCAGGCCCAATTAACTTCCTTTTAAAAATCCCGTTGTTTTTCCCTTCTTTTTATTTATTGTGATGCGGCCTCTGACACAAACCATGTCCAGGCCATTGGCATTAAGTTCACTCACAGTTTTGTGCAACTATTAGTCTCAACAATTCATCTCTGGAACCTTTTCCTCAGTCCAAACAAGAAACCTTCCACATTCAGCAATAACTCCTCCCTCCCTGGAGGACAGAAATCACTCCTAGCAGGCTCTGAGGACCATATGGGATGCCAGGGATTGACCCCTGGAATTAAACCCAGGTCAGCCATGCACAAAGCAGACATCTTACTCACTGTACTATTGCTCTGGCCCCAATGTTCCTCTTCTTTCACATCAACTGTTTGGGGGATCTTAGACAAGTGGAATTGTGGTGTTTATCCTGGGCGTCTTACTTGGTCTGCTTTCTAGCAGTTATTTTTTTGGGGAGAGGGTTTGGGCCACACCTGGTGATGCTCAGGGGTTACTCCTGGCTCTGCACTCAGAAATCACTTCTAGCAGACTCAGGAGAACCATATGGGATGCCGGGAATCGAACCTGGGTCAGTCCCAGATTGGCTACGGTATACCTGCTGTCTACCTGCTGTGGTATAACTCCAGCCCAACTTTCTAGCAATTTTGGACTGCTCCTGCTATGTAGTGTAGACATCTGTAACTGGTGGTCATGGCCACGTTTTTGCTCCTCTGCTGTGGATCCTTAAATTGTTTCCATCTCTTGGCCCTTGTGAGTGCTACTATGACATCAACATATAAATATCTTTTTGAGTCTCTGCTTTTTTGGGGGCGGGTGGAGAAGTATTTGAGCCACACTGGCAGGCAGTGTTTAGGGGTTGCTCCTAGCTCTGCACTCAGGGTTTATTCCTGGTGGGCTTAGGGGGATCATATGGGATGCTGGTCATTGAACCTGGGTTGTCTCCATGCAAGGCAAGTGGTCTACCCTTTATTATCATTCTGGCTCTGAGTTTTCTGCTTTTCATATCTCTCTCTCTCTCTCTCTCTCTCTCTCTCTCTCTCCTCTCTCTCTCCTCTCTCTCTCTCTCTCTCTCTCTCTCTCGTTTTTGGGCCACACCCAGCTACACACTGACTGCTCAGAAATCATTCTTGCAGGCTTGGGGAACCATATGGGATGCTGGAGATGGAACTTGGGTCTATCCCAGGTCATCTGCGTGCAAGGCAAACCCTACTGCTATCATTCTGGTCCTCATTTTCCTTTTCTTCCTCTTCTTTCTGTAGCTGCTGTTGATGATGGGTTCAGGGGTGTGTGTGGCTGCACTGCTTTATTGTGCTCCGGGCTTCCAGATTCAGTGGCAACTCCGGTTCCTAATAGCCATGTTCTGGCTATTTACACACTTCATTCTGGGGCTCAGGCAGGAGGTGCCACAGACAGTCTTGTTGCTCACTATGGATGGCACTCCCATGGCACACACTTGGCTGCCATCATAGCCCAGAGACTTTGACTTCCTTGCTTTGAACTGGAACCCACTGGTGTGTTATCTGGGTTTCATCTGGCAGCTTGGAACACGCTTGGTATGGAACTTGTAGCCTCATACCAGCAAATCAGAGACTCTGCCTCCAAACCCCATTCCTGGTTGGTCTGGTCACCCCTGGTTCTTCGGAGATTATTGTCAATGAGTGGAATGACTGGGTGGTGTTGACAATGCTGTATTGTGTTTTGGAGGAAGCTCCATCCTGGTGTCCCCCGCATGTATCAGTTGTCCTCGCCCGCATCCTCGCTGCTCCGGTGCCCCTTCTCCCTGCCCTGCTCTGAGGGATGGCGTCACCCTCCAGCCAGCTCTGAAGTGGTGATTCACTCCCCCTCATGACCAGAAGAGTGGAGTATCTCTTTCCACATGTGAACTGAACACTTGTAGGTTTTTAGAGCAATTGTCATTCTTTTCTGTTTTTGTTTTTGGGCACACCTGGCAACAGCTCAGGGGTTACTTCCTGGCTCTGTGCTCAGAAATCACTCCTGGCTTGGAGGACCATATGGGGTGCTGGGATCGAACCTGGGGTCCATTCCGGGTCAGCCATGTACAAGGCAAATGCCCTACTGTTGTGGGTATCTCTCTGGCTCCTAGAGCAATTGTCATTTTTTTTTTCAAGGCCTTTCACCAGGCAGCTTTGGATATGAGGGTAGTTGCTTTCAGCTTTTGTTGGTTGGTTTGGTTTTTGTTTTGGGGGTCATACTCAGTGGTACCCTAGGGCTTTCCTCCTGGTTCTGTGCCCAGGGGAATCTATGGGGTGGTGGGGATCAAAGCTGGGTCAACTGCTGCAAGGACAACCGCCCTACCCGTGCTGAGCTAATGCACTAGTAGTATTCCCTTCTGTTTTATTCCTTCTTGGGGCCACACCCAGAGGTGCTCAGGATTTATTCCTGGCTCTGTGTTTTGGGATAAAATAATCCTTGCGGTGATGTATGGGGGGACTGAGGGTCAAAACAGGATTAATGTTAACGCCTGTACTGGTCCAATTTGAGTCTTCGTACTTAGAATCAATCCTCTTTCAGGGCTGGAGAGATAGCACAGCAGTAGGGTGTTTGCCTTATATGCAGATGACCTGGAATGGACCCTGGTTCTGATTCCCAGCATTCCCATTGGCCCCCAAACCTACCTGAGTGATTGAGCGCTGGCAGGTGTGGTCCCCACAAAACAACAACACAAAAATTGAATTGTGGGGCTAGAGAGATAGCATAGTAGTAGGGCATTTGCCTTGCACACAGCCTACCTGGGAAGGACCTGGGTTCAATTACAGGCATCCGTATGGTCCCCCAAACCTACCAGGAGTGATTTCTGAGTGTAGAGGCAGGAGTAACCCCTGAGCACTGCTAGGTGTGGCCCCAAAACAAACCAACAAAAAATTGCGAACATTTCTCAGTGCCCATTGACAGCAGTGGCTGGCACTTGGGCAGGGCTGGTAGAAAAGGAGGAAGTGGGGAAGACATTTGCCTTGCATGTGCTTGACCTGGGTTCAATCCCTGGCACCTCATGTAATCCTTTAAGCACCACTAGCAGGGGTCCCTGAGTGTACTTGAGCTCTAAGCCCTGAGCACCACTGGGTGTGACCTGAAAGAAAAAAATGGAGGCGAGGAGGTGCATCCGTGGAACCCTCCCTCCCCGGGGAACTCGAAGTTCCAACTGGGTAGGAGGCAGAGCACGTTTCCAGCTTTGCCACTGTTAGCATTCGATTCCTTCTCAACTTTGGAGAAAGGGGGATTTGTGCTAAGCTTAAAAAGCAATACGTTTAAGATCTGGGGTATCCGTTAAAGCCCCAGCAAGACTGGATTTCTTTTTTGTTTGTTTGTTATTTTGTTTGGGGGCCACACCTGGCAGCACTCAGGGGTTACTCCTGGCTCAGAGCTCAGGAATCACTCTTGGCAGGCTCAGGGAATCATATGGGATGCTGGGGATGGAACCCCAGTCGACCACATGCAAGGCAAACACCTTCTTGCTGTGCTATCACTCTGGCCCAAGAATTTCTTACTGAGTCCAGCTTCTGCCTTCCCCCAGGATCTCTTGCTTGGTGGTTGTTTCCTTGCTCGCTGATCCCAATACTCGTGTTAGAAGCAAATACTAAATAAATTTATTCTCTCCCCCCCCTTCACGTTCCATTATTTTATCATGATGGATGAAGAAAGAAAATTTAAAATGCTTTTCTGAGGGCCAGAAAGATAGCACAGCTGTAAGGGCATTTGCCTTGTATTCAGTGGACCCATGATCATATGGTCCCCTGAGCCTGCCAGGAGCGATTTCTTCATGAATTTGCATGTCATCCTTGCACAGGGGCCATGCTAATTTCTCTGTATTGTTCCAATTTTAGTATATGTGCTGCAGAAGCGAGCACTGCCAGGAGTGATTTCTGAGCACAGAGTCAGGAGTAGCCCCTGAGCACAGTCAGGTATGGCCCAGAAACCAGATAAAATAAATTAAAGACCAAATAAAATGTAGTCCAGTGGAAAAATGAGTCTTCAGTGTATATTCACTGAGTTTTGACAAATGCCAATACTAATGCAATCGAAACTTTGACCAACGTGGAGAACATTTTCATCTTCTCAGTGAATCCTAAGTGCCAGCCAATTTTTTCCTCAACTTTCGCCTCCATCAGAGCTGAGTTTGGCCTGTTCTTGATCTGTGTGTGGGTGGCATCTGTCCTCTGCTCTTCTGTTTTTCTGGCAGTGGGAAGGGAGGTGGAGGATGTCCTGTTCTTAGAGCTTTAACTCAGATATGCTATTACAATTAGGGCTATTGACTGATTGATTCTTTTGTGTGTTTGCTTAGGGCCACTCCTGGAAGTGTTCAGAGCTGACTCCGTCATCGCTCTGTGCTTAGGGATCAATCCTGGTGAGACTTAGGCCAGCGAACACATGGGATGCCCGGGATCGAACCTGGGTCAGCTGCGTGCAAAGCAAATGCCTTCCTCACTGGACCCTTGCCTGGCTCTATGGGAACAATTCTTTTTTTTTTTTTTTTTTTAGTTTTTGGGGTCACACCCGGCGTGCTCAGGGGTTTCTCCTGGCTGTCTGCTCAGAAATAGCTCCTGGCAGGCATGGGGGGACCATATGGGACACCGGGATTCAAACCAACCACCTTTGGTCCTGGATCGGCTGCTTGCAAGGCAAACGCGCTGTGCTATCTCTCCGGGCCCATATGGAACAATTCTTTCACTCAGCTACTCTAGTGATTTCAACCTTTTATTCGTTTTATTTATGTATTTATTTATTTATTTTTGTGGTTTTGGGCGGGCCACACCCAGCTGCACTCAGGAATTCCTCCTGGCTCTACACTCAGAAATTGCTTCTGGCAGGCTTGGTGGCTGCATGCAGGGCAAACGCCCTACCGCTGTGCTATCTCTCTGGCCAATTTTCTACTTTTTAAATAAATCTCTCCCCTGCCTACTAACCCCTGCAGAGCCATTGATCTGTCGTATTGCTTTGTCTTTTGGAGAATGTTATATAAGCTTATTCTAGATAGCTTTTAAGATGAGTTTCTTCCACTTAGCAGAGTCCCTTTGAGATTTATCCAAGCGGGTATATGTATCAATATTTTATTCCTTTAAATCACTCAGTATTATTCTATTGTCAGTATGTTTGCTTACCCATTTGCCTATTGAAGGATTTTTTTGTTGTTGTTTGATTTTGCCTCCGGTGCTCCAGATAAGGATATATATAACTTTTCCTTTCCCCAAGCCCTTCTTCCTCATTGGATATCTTGAGGAGTTTCTACCTTGTTAATAATGTTGGTGAAAAGGGGCTGTTTAAATATTTTTATTTTATTATTTTATGAATTTAATTTTTAATGTTTTTTTGGGGGGTCACACTGGCAGCACTCAGGGGTTACTCCTGGCTCTATGCTCAGAAATCGGCCCCTGGCAGGGCACGGGGGACCATAGGGATACTGGGATTCGAACCCACCATCCTTCTGCATGGAAGGCAAACACCTTACCTCAGTGCTATCTCGCCAGCCCCTGTGAATTAATTTTATTGGTGAATTAATTTTATTGGTTCTGACCAAACTGTCACTAACAATTTTGTGGGGGCGGGTCACACCCGGTGGTGCTCAGCACTCAGAAATCGCTCCTGGCAGGCTTCGGAGACTGTATGGGATGCTGGGGAATCGAACCACCATCAGTCCTGGGTCGGCTGCTTGCAAGGCAAACGCCCTTCTGCTGTGTAATCTATCTGACCCTGGAATTTTATTTTTAGACGTACTTTAAAAGGCTAGGAAAAATTCTCTTTCCAGTTCATTAGGGATTTTTATAATGACTGGCTGTTCAATTGTCGAATGCACTTTCTGCATCATTTGTTGGGTCAAGCAGTTTTATCTTTATTCGGTTATTATGTGGGTGGGTTACACCATATAATATTAAATATTTGAATTACCCCTGCATTCCTGGGATATAGCCCTTATTGTTGCACTAGCCTTCTTATGTTGCTATATTTGTTTTATAAGTTGTGTTTTTTTTTTTGGGGGGGGGGGTCTCACTCAGCTGCTCTCAGGTGTTACTCCTGACGCTGTGCTCAGAAATTGCTTCTGGCAGGCTCGGGGGATCATATGGGATGCTGGGGATTGAACCTGGGACCATCCCAGGTTGGCTGTGTGCAAGGCAAATGCCCTGTCATTGTGCTATTGCTCTGGCCCAAGTTTAATTAGTATTTTGAAGAAAAGTTTTGTGTCTTTGTTTATGAAGGATTGGTCTATGCCTTCCTGGTTATATTTTGGTGGGGAGGGGCATATCCTGCAGTGTTCAGGGTTTATTTCAGGCTCTGTGCTCTGAATCACTTCTGGTGGAAATGTGGAACCATATGGGGGTGCCAGGACTTGAACCCGGGTAGGCTGCATGCAAATTAAGTGCCTGTCTGCTACCCCGTCCTGTATCTCTAACTACCTTTCTTTGTGGTGCCTCTGTTCAGTTTTAGATTCAAGGTAATAATGGTTTCATACTAGGAGTTGAGAGGCCGGAGCCCTAGGATAGCAGGCAGGGAGGTTGCTTCGCACATGGCCAACCCAGCTTTGATCTTTGGCATCCCAGATGGTTCCCCTAACACCAGGAGATAGTAATTCCTGAGGGCAGAGCCAGGAATAATTCTGGGTGTGGCACACACACACACACACACACACACACACACACACACACACACACACACACACACGCAGCTGAGAAAAAGCTTCCTATCCTGCTTTTTAGAAGAAATAGTAAGGATGGATATTACTGTATTTTTAGTATCATAAGACACCCTTCCCCCTGCCCCAAAAGATGGGGGGAAATGTCTGTGTGTGCTTATGGAGTGAATCTGCCTAAAGCTGAAGCCTGAGTGTAGGGGTGGGGAACAGATACTAACCACTTGATATCCGCAGTGTGACGCCCCTTTTATTGTGTCGATATGCCACAAAGGGACAAGCAATCAGGTCAACAACGCACTTTCACCATCACATAGAGAGCTTTCGTTTAAGACTATTGGATTGCTGCTTGCAACTTTTTATATGAATGAAAAAGTATTTAAAATGTTTTGTTTGTTGTTGTTTTGTTTTTGTGGGTCACACCCAGCAGAGTTCAGGGGTTACTCTTGACTCTACACACTCAGAAATCGCTCCTGGCAGGCTCGGGGGCCATATGGATGCCGGGATTCGAACCACCGAATTTGCATGCAAGGCAAATGCCCTACCTCCATGCTATCCTCTCCAGCCCTAAAAATGTTTTTTTTTTAATTTTCGTGATGTAAAAAAAAAAAAAGAAGTGAGGTAAAATGTGTTTAACCAATCTGTGGACTGGTGTATTGTAAATACACTTGGCCTCAGCCCGGCTGGTTCCCCAAACGCTGTCTCCTAAAGGTCTCTTATATTTCCTTGTCTAAAAAACTATGTGCAACTTATGGTCCTGGTGCGTCTAATAGAGCAAAAAAAAAAAATGTTATTTCTTTACTTTAGATGCTTTACATGTGTTTAGAATTCGTCAGTGAAACTATCTGAATCTTACTTTTTTCCTTTTTTATTTTTTATTTCATTTTATTTTTTAATTTTTTGGCCACTTATTGGTGGTGCTCAGGGGTTATTCCTGATTCTGCAGTTCAGAAATTGCTCCTGGCTTGGGGGACATAGTGGGGATGCTGGGAATTAAACCTGAGTCCATCTGGTGTTGGGCTGTTTGGCTTACATGCAAGGCATATGCCCTACTGCTGTGTTAGTTTCTCCATTCCTGGATCTTGCTTTTTTTTTTAATGCATCATTTAAAACTATAAATTCAATTTCTTTATTATTTTATTTTAATACTTGGTGTTTTCAAAGAATCGGTTCATTTTATGGGAGTTGTTTGCAGGCTAGTTAGATTCCCTTGGTCCTTCTGTGTCTGGAGTGTCTGCAGTGATGTCATTTTCTGTGACCTTCTCTTAGAAGGACCCTGTCAAGAGATCCATGCTCTGGGCTTCATTTATTTCAGTGCTCGGATCTCTCCTGCAGAACTCGGGGGACCCTATGGGGTGCTAAGGATTGAACTTGTCTCGTGCAAGACAAGTGCCTTACTCTATTTTTTTGTTTTGTTTTTTGGGTCCACACCCAGCCGCTTCAGGGGTTACTCCTGGCTCTATACTCAGAAGTCACTCCTGGCAGGCTCGGGGGACCATATGGGATGCCAGGATTCGAACCACTGACCTTCTGCATGCAAGGCAAACGCCTTACCTCGTGCTATCTCTCCGGCCCGATTGCCTTACTCTTTGTACTGTCTGGTACCCTTATCTCTAATCCATATATGTATTTATTTTCATTTTTTGAGGGGCATACCCAGCAGTGCTCAGGAGCTACTCCTAACTCTGTACTAGTGGATTTGCAGTTTTGGGGATCCAACCTGAAGCTCCTGCCCATGGTTTCACGGGCTCAGTCTTATGTGCCATCTCTGTGGCCCTTTAATTTACACACTGCCATCCCTTTATTTTCTTAGAGGTCACATACAGCGGTGCTTAGGGACCCATGAGGTGCTAAGGATCAAAGCCAGGACTTGTCTGACCTCAGAGCTGTGTGCTTGGTGCTTTTCTAGTGACTGCTTTGAAAACAGAATCTTTGGGGCGAAGAGATAGCACAGCAGTAGGGCATTTGCCTTGCATGCCGCTGACTGAGGACGGATCCGGGTTCAATCCCCGACATCCCATATGGTCCCCTGAGCCTGCCAGGAATGATTTCTGAGCACAAAGCTAGGAGTAACCCCTGAGTGCTACTGAGTGATCCAAAAACAAACAAAAAAGAAATCTATGTGGGTCTTCAATAGACCAAGAGAAAAACAATAAAGCTCTTTTCCTTCTCAGACTGATTTTTGGAATGGGCGGTGGTGGCAGTAGTTTGGGGCCACATCTGGCTGTACTTGGGACTTACTCCTGGCTCTCTGCTTGGGGTTCATTCTGGAGCTCAGGGCTGGGCTGCTCAGAACTGAACCCCAGGACAACTATTCCAAGACAAGCAGGAGCATTTGGCCCAGACCAGATCATTTTGTGAGAGGGGGAGATTTTGCCCTCTCTAGCTCTATAAGAGCAAAGGTGGCATTCAGGAAGAATCAACAGAAATTGGTTAACTGTTTCGCATAAATCCAGGACTTAATAAAAAGATGTAAAGCCATTTTACTCCGTCTGTGAAGCGGCGTGTGATGAGCTAAGTGACTCAGGGAAGGCTTGATTTTCTTCTTTCTTTTTTGTTTCTTTGAAAGTACACATATTTCAATTGAGTATTAAAGAGTGTATTGAATCATGCCATTGACAGGGAAGCCTCATTGGAGTGGATGTTAGTGTTTGTGGACAGACTGGCAGAAAGGCCTGTGATTTCTTTCAGGTTTAGGGGCCAGGCTAATTTCTTGGGATCTGGCCAGAGAGGGTAAAAGCCATGTGAGGGGACCATCACCAGTGGTAAACACCAGAGAGCAGAAGTGTCACCGTCCTCAGAAGCCTGTGTGGTTGTTGGTGGAGTGTCAGCATTTCCATTTCGGGGTGTGGACTCAGAGGGATCTGACCAGGGAGCTTACACCTATGGCCCCTGCCATCGTGACTGTCCCTTTTAAAAAAATGATGAAAGGAAGGAAAGAAAGTGAGAATACTTGATGACATAGAATATGAATATGCAAATCTGTACCAAATTGACTCCAAATCTTCTATGTCTGGGTAGGGGGAATCCAGGCTCCCTTGTTAGCCAAGAGAGATGGGCAGATAAATAATTGTTGATTTTAGAATGGTTAGTTATTCCCCCACCCACCTATTCCCCCTTTTGGGAATTTGGCACTGCTCAGGGCTTATTCCTGGCATTGTTGTACTTGACTTAGGGATCACTCGTGGTTGGACTTGGGGGGGGGGACAATGTTTAGCATCTCAGATTGAACTCAGCTTGTTCATGTGAAAGGTAGGCAAGTGCCCACCTATCTGAGGACCAGTCTTGCACACACACATACATGAGAACACACACATGTACAGGATCTCTCTCTCTCTCTCTCTCTCTCTCTCACACACACACACACACACACACACACACACACACACACACACACACACACACTCAAATACTTGCCACCTTTCCAAAAGTCAAGGGAGCCAGAGAACTGGTCCATGTTTTAAGGCTGTTATGACTGTTCATGGGGTAATAAAATCAGTTCTAAGGATGTCCTGAAAGTCAGAGGGAGAGAGAATGAACTCACTCATTTGTGGGATTTAAGAAAAAAAACATTATTGTAATAATACCTGGAGACAATAGAGATAAGGGCTGGAAGGTGCAGTTCACGATATGAAGCTCACCACAAAGAGTGGTAAGTGCAGTTAGAGAAATGACTACACCGACAACTATCATGACAACGGTAGTGAGTGAGAGAAGTAGAATGCCTGTCTTGAAGACAGGCAGGGGGTAGGGAGGAGAAAGATGGGGGGGATATTAGTGGTGGGAAGGTTGCACTGGTGAAGAGGGTGTTCTTTTTTAAAACTGAAAGACAGCTACAAACATGTTTGTAATCACAGTGCTTAAATAAAATATTAATAAACAACAACAGGGTGGAGCAATAGCACAGCGGTATTGCCTTGCACATGGCCAACCCTGGACAGACTCCGTTCGATTCCCGCATCCCATATGGTCCCGAGCCTTCCAGGAGCGAATTCAGAGCACAGAGCCAGGAGTAAGCCCTGAGCGCTGCTGGGTATGACCCAACAACAACAACACAACAACAACAAAGGCAATCTTGTTTGCCACATCAACAAAAATCTCTGGTTCTGTCTGAAATCTGGTTTGAGAGCGTAACATGCATTTATGGGTCCCCTAAAAATGGAGGCATCTTCCTTTGCTCCTGACCTGAACACAGCTTTCCCCTCCTCCTCATCCTGTTCCTCACTAGACAAGACTTTGGGGAGGAGGGTGAGATTGGGGAGGGAGAGGGCAATGAAATGAAGAGGGGAGAGGTGGTGAAATGGAACAGTGAAATAAATTCCCCCGTGCCTGTGGCTTATTATTAACTGCGGGGCAGAAAATGTCTTTACAGTGTTATGAAAAATTCACTAGCAGCAGGCCCCAGGCCCGCGAAGCTGGTCCTTGTTTGATGAGATTAAAGATCCTGAGAACCAACTTAAATGAAAGCAGATAAGGGAACGGTTGTTCCCCACCCCCTTGCTTGTCCTTCACCCCCACTAATCACCAGTCTGTCTAGTCACAGTTCCTCATGGCTAGGTGCCTCCTGAACTGACTTCGAGGCTGAGAGCTAGCATTCCTGCAGCTGGAGCACTGAGAGCTGAACCCAGAGTTTACATGAAGTCTCCCTGGACACTCCAGCTTTGGGCCCCCAATACAGCCTTTCAGATCACCCCTATTTCTATATCTTTTGCATCCCTAATGCCTGCTTTCTCAGGGCTGAGCCCCTGTAGGGTGACACATTAGTGTTCAAGAGGGATGCTAGAGACAGAGTCATGAATGAAACCCTGCACATTCTCTTTCAGTGGGGGGTGCCAGGGACCCAGATCATATACACAGAGGCATGACAGAATCAGGAAGCCGAATTATGGTAGAAAACAGTGGGTCAGAGAAAACAGGACAAGAAGGCTTCCTGGAAGAAGAGGCATTGAGCAAAGACTTTTTCTTTTTTTTTTTGGTGAGGGAGCCACCGTCAGCAGTGCTCAGGGTTTACTCCTAGCTCTGCACTCAGAAATTACTCCTGGAAGGCTTAGGGGACGATATGGGATGTCAGGGATTGAACCTGGGTCAGCTGCATGCAAGGCAAATGCCCTCCCTGCCTTACTATCACTCTGGCTCCTGAGCAGACTTTTCAGTGAACCAAGCAGGTGGATAGGGGCTCCCTGAAAGGCCTGAGTACCTGGGTTCAATAGCCCTAAAGTTTTGAAAGAACAAGCCTGACCACTATTGTGATGGGAGTGGAGAGGTAAGGATTTGGGGCTTGCAGCTCAGTGGTTCCACAACAGAGGGTCTTTCAGCTCAGCAGAAGATCTTGTCCCTTCCCTGCATGACAGGAGGTGTGGGAACAGCTCCTAGCAGAGGAATCATGTGATCTGGCTTGAATTTGAATGGTCTCCTTCCAACTGGTGCTGCAAAGCAGTAGGGGTTTGGGGAGATAAGACTTGGGGCCAGAGTGGTGGCGCAAGCAGTAGGGCATTTGCCTTGCACGTGCTGACCTAGGACAGACCACAGTTCAATCTCCTGGCATCCCATATGGTTCCCCAAGCCAGGGGTGATTTCTGAACGCATAGCCAGGAGTAACCCTTGAGCATCACTGGGTGTGGCCCTCCACCTACCAAAAAAAGACTCTGCCGAGTTGGAAGATGGGTTGGGGTCTTAGAGGACTGGTTCGCTGGGGTGAGATTTGGGGTTGTGTTAAGAAATGGAAGCTGAGGGGAGTTTAGCCCTTGCTGGTGGATGTTAGCAAACCCCAAAGAGATGTTGTTTGCCAATTGCATTGATCCAAACGTGCTTGATGGCAAGCAGCTGAAACCTACTACAAATTGTGGACGAGGAAAGTGAATTCTTGAGTTTCCATGACAGAGACATTGGGGAAACAGAGCTTGCAGCTCAAGCAGACTGGGTGCAGGTGCCTGGAGACCAGCGACGAGACCCTCTCACCCCATTTCTGTGCCCTTGATGATGATGATCCCTGTGTTCCTTTATTTGTGTCCCTTTCTGTTTGGCCACCTTTCTCTTTCTTTCTTTCTTTTTCTTTCTTTCTTTCTTTTTCTTTCTTTCTTCTTTCTTTCTTTCTTTCTTTCTTTCTTTCTTTCTTTCTTTCTTTCTTTCTTTTCTTTCTTCTTTTCTTTCTTTCTTTCTTTCTTTCTTTTCTTTCTTTCTTTTTTTCTTTCTTTCTTTCTTTCTTTCTTTCTTTCTTCTTTCTCTCTCTTTCTTTCTCTCTCTCTCTTTCTCTCTCTCTTTCTCTCTTTCTCTTCTTTCTCTCTCTTCTTTCTTTCTTTCTTTTTTCTTTCTTTCTTTCTTTCTTTCTTTCTTTCTTTCATTCTTCCTCTCTTTCTTTCTTTCTTTCTTTCTTTCTTTCTTTCTTTCTTTCTTTTTCTTTCTTTCTCTCTTTCTTCTTTCTTTCTTCCTTTCTTCTTCCTCCCTTCCTCTCTTCCTCCCTCCCTCCCTCCCTCCCTCCCTCCTTCCTTCCTTCCTTCCTTCCTTCCTTCCTTCCTTCCTTCCTTCCTTTCCTCCCTCCCTCCTCCCTTCTTCCTTCCTTCCTTCCTTCCTTCCTTCCTTCCTTCCTTCCTTCCTTCCTTCCTTCCTTCCTTCCTTCCTTCCTTCCTTCCTTCCTTCCTTCCTTCCTTCCTTCCTTCCTTCCTTCCTTCCTTCCTTCCTTCCTGTCGCACCCAGCAGCGTTCGGGGTTACTCCTGGCTCCACATTCAGAATCACCCCTGGTAGGCCGGGGGACCATATGGGATGTTGGAATTAGAACCAATGACCTGCTGCATGAAAGGCAAACACCTTACCTCCATGCTATCTCTCCAGCCCCGACCACATATCTGCCCCGGCCACATATCTTTCATAGGTGTCAGCTTCCTAGCAGCCAAGGGAGGAGGTGCTGATTGTTTCTCAGGGCCCTGATGAACACCCGCCCCCCCCTCCCCCAAGAAACCTTGGCCTCTGGTCAACCCTGATTGACTTCTCCCCGACTGGGGCCACTGGTCACAGTTGTCTCCAGGGGGAATGATTCTGGAGACACACAGGTTGAGGAGCAGTAAGGAGGTTCTCCAAAAGAAAACCAAACCTGGGTGCGGACATTTACCAGGAAAACAGAGATTCTGCCTTAGTGCAGCTCAAGCTATTTCCTGTGGGTGTTGGTGGGGATGGACACGGGAGATGCGGAGGATCGAAACCGGAGCCTCTCCCTTTGAACCCTGAGCCACATCCCTGCCCCCTGGGACTCTTGATCCGGTGTTTACCACCTGCAGGGAACAGGGATCAGAGGACAGTGGACTCTTTTAGGTGTTCATTGTAGGGTATTGCCAAAGACTTCGGAGTCAGTGTTTACTAAGATAGCTGAATTACTTGATTCTGTCACTGCACCCATCAGCTCTGGGACCAGCATTCTCTGCTGTCATGAATTTTTTTTAATTTAAATTAAATTTAATTTAATGTTTTATTTATTTATTTAAGCACAATGCTTACAAACATGTTTGTAATTGGGTTTCAGCCATGAAATGCACACTCCCCCCACTTCACCAGTGCAACTTTCCTGCCACCATTGGCCCTCCATTTCCTATCTCTCCCCACCCCCTGCCCTGTCTTCAAGACAGACACTGTTAGTGTAGTTATTTCTCTAACTGCACTTAATACTCTTTGTGATATTCATATCATGGGCTGATCCTTCTAACCCTCATCTCTCTTGTCTCTGGGTATTATTATTATATTGTCCTTTATTTTTCTGAAATCCCACATATGAGTGAGACTATTCTGTGTATCTTTCTCTCTCTTGGACTAATTTCACTCAACATAAGAGTCTCCAAATTCATTCATGTATAAGTAAATTTCATGACTTCATTTCTTCTAACAGCTGCATAGTAGTCCATTGTATAGATGTACCACAATTTCTTTAGCCACTCATCTGTTGTCAGGCATCTGGGTTGTTTCCAGAGCCTGGCTATTGTAAATATCTCACGGATTTCTATTTGGGCGTTAGGGCCACAATGACTATGATCAGGGCTCACTCCTAATGTGCTTGGAGGACCACATAGGTGCTGGAATCAAACCTGTGTTGGCAGCATGCAAGGCAAGAACCTTACATGTTGTGTTGATTGTTCTAGCCCAGGATTAAGCATTCCCCAGCCTGTTCTTGCTTCTGGCTTCTTCTTGGTGATGATTGCTGGTTGCAGCATCATAACTGACCTCCCTGTGTCTCAAGGGATGCCAAGAGGATCCCTGACCCCCCAGAGCATATCTGGAGGATCACAAGGAAGGCTCTGAATGTATTGGGGGGAGTTGGATGATTAGCAAATCTAATCTAATCCCAGCTCTGCTGATCATGGGGATACAACATGGGTAGTTGAACTTGAGTTTTAGCTAAATGGAATATTTTTTCAGTGTTCCCCAATATTATTTTTAATATCACTCCAACATTACATGGGATATGTTTATATTAAATTATTATATAAAATTTATATAAAATATGAATATATTAAAATGATGTGTGTGAAATCCCATTGTTTACAGAATCTGAGTGGCTAAATAATGATAATAAGAGGGGCCAGAGAGATAGCACAGCGGTAAGACATTTGTTTTATATACAGCCAACCAGAGATAGACCCGATTTGATTCCTGGCATCCCATATGGTCTCCCAAGCTTGTCAGGAGTGATTTCTGAGCACAGAGCCAGGAGTAACTCCTGAGCATCACTGGGTGTGGCCCAAAAACCAATCAATTAATCAATCAATAAACTGCTAAAAATGATGATAATAATAAGAGAAATACATTATTTCTGGTCAATCCAGAACAATCTTCAATTGAGTTTACTGCTCGGATTTTAGCAATCTGGGTTTTGGGTTTTTCTTTGTTTTCTTTTCATTTTTGATTATGGATTTGTGATTAAGCGACTACATTTTGTTGCCCTGATTCTTTTGAGAGGGGCAAATCCAGTTGTATTCAGGGCTTGTGTTTAGGGATCATTCCTGGCAGAGCTCAGGGAACCATGTGGGATGCCAGGGATCAAATTGGGCCAGTCCCATGCAATGTAAGCGCTCTACCCACTGCTCTATTTCTTCAATTCCTATGGCAGAATTTTAATTTTTTGGGTGATGGGCTTGGGAATTTGAGTCACACCCCAATGTGCTCAGGGGTCTCTCCTGACAGTGGTTAGGGGACCATCCATAATCTCAAGAATCAAACTCACAATGGCAGTTTCTTTGAAAACTTTTTATTGATTGATTGATTGATTCATTGATTGATTGGCTCTGGGCCACACTCAGCAGAGCTCAGGGGTCCTCCTGGCTCTACACTCAGAAATCTCTCCTGGCAGGCTAGGGGACCATGTGGGATGCTTGGAATCGAACTGGGTCCCTCCCAGGTCGGCCACATGCAAGGCAAATGCCCTACTGCTGTGCTATCTCTCTGACCCTCACGTTGGCTGAGTTTAAGGCAAGTGTCCACTTCGCTGTGCTTCTCTCAGGCTCCAAGTATAAATCCTCAAATTTGGAGACATTGATTAATACTACGAACAACTCACTTCTTAATATTCTCTGGAAGTTTCCAGGCTGGTTAGGACTAAGGGTGTGGCCTGGGCCTCAAGTCCTGACAGCAGGACACAGTCTTGATCTTGATCTGTGTGGACCACCTTCAGAGGCTCAGTAAGGGATGAGAAGGGCGGGACGGGATAGGGATAAGGTTCGGGGAGGGAGCACTGACTGCTTTCAATGATCTGGACCCCTGTTTTTTTGTTTGTTTGTTTGTTTGTTTGTTTTTTGTTCTTTTTTGGGTCATACCCGGCAGCGCTCAGGAGTTACTCCTGGCTCTATGCTCAGAAATCGCTCCTGGCAGACTTGGGGGACCCATATGGGATGCCGGGATTCTAACCAATGACCTTTGCATGAAAGGCAAACGCCTTACCTCCATGCTATCTCTGCGGCCCCTGGATCCCTGTTTTGAGCCTTTTTCTAGCTAGGCCCCCTCTGACCTTGTTCCCAGCCTTCCTGTGGCCCTATGCTCCCAATTGGCCCTCTCACTTCAAGCTGTGCTCCTCCCACTTATGCCAGCTTCTCTATTGTTTGTTGTTTGTTTGTTGCATTTTGGGGTCACACTCAGCTGTGCTCCAAACTCACTCCTGACCCTGCTGCACTCAGGAATCTCTCCTGGTGGTGCTTGGGTAGGGGCCCTGTGCGGTGTCAGAGATCCAACCCGGGTTGGTTGCATGCAAGAGAGGTGTCCTACCTACTGTACTATTTCTTCGGTCCTATGCCATTTTCCTTAATGGGGGAGGACATGGGTCATAGCTTTGATGCTCAGGAATAAATCCTGGCTCTGTGCTTAGAAGTGACCCCTGTCAGTACCAGAGATAGAACCCAGGGTCAGAGGAAGGTAAGGCAAGCTCCTTATGCTCTATGCTCCTTAGTCCCTGTATTCCCCATTTATGTAATTTTTTTGGCCACACCCGGTGGCACTCAGGGGTTACTCCTGGCTCTGCGCTGAGAAATAGCTCCTGGCTCAGGGAACCATAAAAGATGCTGGGAATCAAACCTGTGTCCATCGTGGGTCAGCCGCTTGCAAGGCAAAGGCCTTACAGCTGTGCTCCTGCTCTGGCCCCATTTATGCAATTTAAGTCTGTCTCTCTTGGAGTATCCTGGGGTTTACTTAGAATATACTGGAGGGCATGCTTTGGTACCAGTTGAGAAAAACTGATGTAGATGCTTCTTCCTGCGCGCTGTGCACATGATACTAGGTGGGGAGCTACACCCACCTGCTGCTCAGGGGTTACTCCTGGCTCTGCGCTCAGAAATTGCCCCCACTAGGCTCTGGTGAACCATATGGGATGCTGGGGATTGAACCCTTGTTGGTCGCATGCAAGGCAAATGCCCTACCTGCTGTGCTATCGCTCCGGCCCTGATATTATCAGTCTTGTTTGGTTTTGGGAAAACATTAGGTGGTGCTCAGGGATGGCTCCTGAAAGGTTTAGGGCAGGGTCTCAAATTCAATTTACCTGGGGGCCGCAGGAGGCAAAGTCGGGGTGAAGCAGGGCCGCATAAGGGATTTCGCTTACTGAATATTCGCAATAAAAAATCGCATTAGTAAGAAAAAAATAGCAAAAAATCGCATTAAACATTTGCATACCCTGAACGGAACTGCTTGGGATATGCGAATATTTAATGCAATCTTTTTCTTACTAATGAGATTTTTATTGCGAGTATTTGGTAAGCGAATAATCACAAATACTGTGATATTTGAAGGCTGGCCGCGGGCCACAAAATGTTGTACAGAGGGCTGCAAACGGTCCGAGGGCCTCGAGTTAGAGACCTCTGGTTTAGGGGATTATATGAGGTGCCAGAAATTGAAACTAGATCAGTTGTGTACAAAGCATGAGATCTTTCCTGATATACTTTCTCCCTACCTCAGTTCTGGTGTCTTTTTGTCTGGGAGGAGGGTGGGGGGGCACACCCAGTGGCGCTCAAGAGTTAATCCAGGCTCTGCACTCGGAAATCACTCAGGCAGGCTCATATGGGATGCTGGGGATTGTTTTGTTTTCGTTTTATTTATTTATTTATTTGTTTATTTTGGTTTTTGGGTTACACTCAGCAGTGCTCAGGGTTTACTTCTGGCTCTATGCTCAGAAATTGCCCCTGGTAGGCACAGGGGACCATATGGGATGTTGGGATTCGACCCACTATCCTTCAGCATAAAAGGCAAACACCTTATATCCATGCTATCTGTCTGGCCCCGGATGCTGGGGATTGAACCTGGGTCCCTGCTGTGTGCAAGGCAAACACCCTACCTTTGTGCTATATAGCTTCGGCCCCAAGTTCTGAAGTCTCAACTCCGAAATTTGCCCCAAACCGAGGTGGCACAATCATTGGGCTCTGGAGGGCCACTGAGTGAGCGTTTATTTGCTCAACTCCCCCAGCCCAGCCCTGATGGGTGCTGGGTAGGTTCCCCCTGGGCCAGCTGTATGTGCAGCTCTGCACAGCTGCTGTTCCAGTCACCGCCTCCATCCATCTGTGCTTCTTCACTCCCTATATCCATGGCGAGAAAGGGAGGCAGAAAGGCGACGGGAATGGACGCTCAGCTGCTTGCTGGGCTTCTGGTTGCTTCTGGGCTCTCCCTGTGCCAGATGCCGGGAGCTTTGGTGTTCAAAGAAAAAGTGGGGGCAGGGGTGGGTGGGTGCAGGCTTCCCTTCCTTTCTCAGGGGCTGATGGGAAACCCTGGCATTGGCCCTGGCCAAGTTTGTTTGGCATTTTGGATCCACTTTCTATCTAGTCTCAGGCTTCTTCTCTCCTCCCCCATCCACAAAAATCAAGACCAAGATTTTTGCTGCCTGGGAATAACTGTGAGGCTGAAACGAGACCCAAAATAAAAGTGCCTCCTTTGTAAATATTCAACATGGATCAGTGACCATAAAAAATCCTAGGAGGTTGGGGCCGGAAAGATAGCACAGCAGTAGGGCATTTGCCTTGTACGTGGCAGACCCGGGACAGACCTGAGTTTGATTCCCGGCATCCTATATGGCCCTCCGAGCCTGCCAGGAGTGATTTCTGAGCCTAGAACCAGGAACATCGCTGGGTGTGACTCCAAAACCAAGAACAGAACAAACAAACAACCCAGGAGGTTCCTTAAAGAGGTAAACTCATGTTGCCGCCTGGGTCAGTGGCTTCCCTCCCTGGTAACTCCCATACCACATGTGGCATCCAGTGAGGCCGAGTGTCCCCTGGGGATCTTCAGCTAGTGATGGGTGGGTACCTTATAGAGCTGCTGAGTTTCCTGCCTCCGGTTCATGTTGAGTTGTCTCTGGAAAACACCCCAAAGGCAGTTTACCAGGGCACCCTTAGGTCATTATGCTCCCTTCCCCTTTTCAGGGAGAGGGGTAGGTGATGGGCTGCTACTACCAATAACGTGGTTGGCTCATTGTTTGTGTGGCCAATCAGTGACTTGTGTGGCCAGATCCTGGCTTGTGTGGCCAATCTGTGCCTAGTGTGGCCAGTCAGTGGCTTGTGTGGCTAGTCTGTGGCTGGTATGGCCAATCCATGGCTTGTGTGGCCGATCAGTGCCTTGTGTGGCCAGTTCATAGCTTGTGTGGTCAATTGTTTGGCTTGTATGGATGATCAGTGACTTGTGTGACCAGTCCATGGCTGTGTGACCAGTCCATGGCTGTGTGGCCACTCCATGGCTTGTGTGGCCAATCTGTGGCTTGTGTGGCCAATTCATGGCTTGTGTGGCCAGTAAGTGCTGAGTGCCTGTCCCCCACTGGATAGAAGGAAACCTAAAACAAGGAGAAAATATGTTTAGGGAAATATGGTCAGCTTCAGGACAGGATCTGGGAAAGGCCACGATGGAGGGGGGGTGATCCCCAGCTCCCTTTGCCTAAAGCTGCCTTGACAGGTGCACATCAAACATGTCCGCCACCTACCAGCTTCCTTGTGGATGATGGTGAGCTAAATAGAAACCACAAGTTGATCATCGTCCTGGGGCAGAGGCGGGGGCTTAGCGCCTGAGGGTCAGGACAATGTGCTCCATGCTAACTTAATAGGGTTTCTGTTCTGGTAGCAGAAAGGTGGGTCAAGGAGGCTCTGCAGGGTTTGCTGAGGAAGGAGCCCGGTTGGGGAGGGGACAGTTTCCTCGTCTTCTTTTTTCTCTGTCTCTTGATGGAGTCCTTGTTTGATTTCTGTAAGGCACTCCTGGGGGCCATGTCCAGTGGCAGAGGGCCTCCCCTCTCCTGGAATAAGTCCTGCATCCAGAATCAGCTTTGGTATTCATTGGGTGTATCTTTGAGGAGCCAGAGCACATCAAGTAGGGTGTCTACCTTGCAAGAGACCTGCCCAGGTTTGATCCCCAGCATCCCATATAGCTCCTGAGTACCACCAGGAGTAATTCCCGAGCATCGAGCCAGGTGTCACCCCTGAGTAACCCAAAAGCCTTTTTGGATGTAACCCAAAAAACCAAAACTTTTTTTCTTAGTCTTTTTTTTTAGCAGGCTTGTAGAACTAATATTAATAGTCGCTGTCACTGTCATTAATACATGCAATTATGTAAAATACTACCATGTGTTAAAAATCACTGACATCAGGACAGGGGAGATGGAGAAAGGCCAGAGCCCATATGGGAGGAGCAGGGTCAAACTCTGGCAGCATGTTGTCCCCCTACACCCACCCAGCACGGTCACTGGGTGTGGCCCAAAATCTGAAAAATATTTATAGTTCAGAGGTCAGAGCGATAGTGCAGTGGGGAGGGCATTTGCCTTGCATGCCACAAACCTGAGTTCAGACTTTGGGATTCCAGATGCGCCCCCCCACCCCCACCCCCACCCCCGCCATCCCTGCCAGGAATGATCCTTGAGCACAGTGGCAGGAGTAAGCCCTGGTGTGAAGACTACCAAGTGTGGTTCAAACACATCCCCCCTGTATATATTTAGAGCTTCTAAAGACTTTTCTCTTTCAAGGAGTGAGGTTGATAGGAAACCATTTTTGGTTTGTTTTTGTGTTTTGGGCCACACCTGGTGGTGCTTACGGATTACTCCTGGCTTTGTGCTTAGAAATTACTCTTGGCAGGCTCAGGGGACCATATGAGATGCTGGGGATTGAGTCTGGGTTGTCCATATGCAAAGCAAATGCCCTACCCACAGTGCTATCGCTTCAGCCCTTGATCAGGATAGGATTTTTATCTGAGAGTTTGGTTGGAATAGTATTTGGTCTATATATCCTAAATTATTTATCTTAATAGTTTCTGTCCTTTTTATTTTCCTTTCAATGTTTGTTTTAATTTTGGGGGCCACACTCTGGGATGCTCAGGGCTTTTTTCTAGCTCTGTGTTCAAGGGTCCCTTTTGGCAGTGCTTGGGGGACTTTATGGGATTGAATTTTATGGGGTTGAACCTATGTTGGCTGTTCAAGGTAAGCATCCTTCTCACTGTACCATGTTTCCCCATATTTTACCTCCATTTTCACTATTTTTTTTTTTTTTTTGGTTTTTGGGCCACACCCATTTGACGCTCAGGGGTTACTCCTGGCTATGTGCTCAGAAGTCGCTCCTGGCTTGGGGGACCATATGGGACACCGGGGGATCGAACCGCGGTCCGTCCTAGGCTAGCACAGGCAAGGCAGGCACCTTACCTCTAGCGCCACCGCCCGGCCCCCATTTTCACTATTTTTGGGGGGGGCCACACTTGACAGTGCTCAGGGATTACGCCTGGATTTGCACTCAGGAAACGCAAAAGCCCTGCCCACTATACTACCTCTCTGGCCCCCACTGCAATGTTAAACAAATGTACTTTTCCCAATTCCCTCTTTATGTGTATGGTACTTGGAATCAAGCCCAGAGCCTTGCACATGCAAGCTAAATGCTCTGTTGCTGAGTTATATTTTCCAGCTCCATAATAATGTTGCTTTTGCAGTTTGTTTGGAAACCACTGTTGGTAGTGCCCGGGGCTTAGTCCTGACCCTGAGCTCAGGGATCACTCCTGGCAAAGTTCAGGGGACCAGAGAGGGCACTGGGGATTGAGCTCTGGTCAGCCCCCTGTTTTTCTTTTGTGGAAATATTTAATAGGCAATGCTCTGGGCTCAGTACTGATCACCCTAGATTTGGAAGCTACCATTTTTCTAAGAAGCCCTGATCTCCCTTTGGAGAAGGAATGAAGAAGAGCCACAGGTGGGCACTAGAGAGACTATCAGGTTGCTATCAGGTTGTTGTTGTTAACATTTTTATTATAACACTACAATTTACTCAGTTGTTCATATTGCAGTCTTTCCAGGCAATGTTCAAACACCAATCCTTCCGCCAGTGCCCCCCAATTCCACCCACCATCATGGCTTGCCTCCCTGAAGGCACAAACAAATTGACTTCATATGATGTGTTACGACACACAGGCAAACGAAATGAACAAAAATTAGATCAACTAGTGTCAAATTGAATTGATTGTTCTGTCTCTCCATGGTGTTACTAAAGTCAGTGTCTAGGTATTTCCTGGGTCGTCTGTGGTACTGTTTAGGCTCTCTGAGCTTGGGAGAAATTTGCATCTTTATAATTTTATAATGTTTTGTAATAATAACTTTATTTAATAAGCACCATGATTACACACATGTTTGAAGTTGGGTTTCAGCCATAGAAAAGAACACCTCACTTTACCAGTGCAACTTTCCCACCACTAATGCCCCCATCTCCATCCTCCCTCACCCCCTGCCTGTCTTCGAGACAAGCATTCTACTTCTGTCACTCACTGTCATTGTCATGATAGTTGTCGGTGTAGTTATTTCTTTAACTGGACTCACCACTCTTTGTATTAGCTTCATATCATGGGCTGGTCCTTCTAGTCCTAATCTCTATTATTACAATAACGTCTTTTATTTTTCTAAAAACCCATAGATGACTGAGACTATTTTGCATCTATCTCTCTCCCTCTGACTTATTTCACTCAGAATAATTGTTTCCATGTCTATCCATGTATAGGAAAATTTCATGATCTCATCTCTCCTGATGGCTGCATAATATTCCATTGTGCATATATACCACAGTTTCTTTAGCAACTCATCTGTTGTCAGGCATCTGGGTTGTTTTCAGATTCTGGCTATTGTAAATAGTGCTGCAATAAATATATGTATGCAGAAGACATTTTTCTGTTGTGTTTTTCTGTTCCTAGGGTATATCCCTAGGAGTGGGATAGCTGGGTCATATGGGAGCTCAATTTCCAGTCTTTTGAGGAATCTCCATATTGTTTTCCATAAAAGCTGGATGAGATGGCATTCCCTCCAGCAGTGAATGAGAGTTCCTTTCTTCGGGAGAGCTTTCTATGGAACTTTCCCATCAGATCACCTAGATTTTTCTTTAAACTAGGAACGAGGCTTGGAGAGAGGGCGTCCAGGGGAGTTAAAGTCTTGGCCTTGCCTGTGACTGATCTTGGTTTCCTGGGCACCATTATATTCCCTGAGCACTACCAGGATTTACACACACCCCTGAGCACAGAGCCAGGAGCGGCCCCTGAGATGTGTTGAGTATGCTGTGGGGTTGTGCAGTGTGGGCTGATGTCTCTCTGAGCAGAATGTTGCTGGCAGGAATGTTCTCTCAGAGGCGTTGGTTTTCTTCAGCGCACACCTCCAGCCCTGAACTTGAGTCTGCGAGGGAGATTTTCTCCAGAGAAGGAGTTAAAAGCATGTGCTCGAGGTTGGCAGAGGGGCTGTTTGGGGTGGGATGTTACTAATTCCAGACGCGCTGGGTTTGCCCCGTCTCCAGATAGGTGGGAACGGTTCTGAGTGTGATTAGCAGCCTAAATATACCACCATCAACAGGCCCGCAGAGGCGCTAAGCTTGCAGAGAGTTGGGGAAGGAGCCCTGGTTTCGGGGCCTGGGGGACAGTTTCTGTTCCAATCTTCTTCATCAGGTTCTGTTTACATCGGGCACATCATTTTCCAGGCAAATAAAAAGCATAAGCCTCCAGAAATAACTGCCACACAAACATACATTTGCAACTCTTTAGGGATTTGCATTTCTATATGGAAGAGAAGCGTCTGCTCTTGACTTGGTTGTCATTCGAACGCTTCGAACCTCTGGGCTGGCTTTGGTGTCATCCTGCAGCTGATTTGGTCCCATTCTTCATGGTCAGTGCTGCAGCCCGGGCCCACCTGGTTGACTAGATTTAGGATGCGCCTGGTACAAGGGCTTCATAGAGATTATGACTTTCAGTGTTTGGGGTCGAAATGGAGCAATAGCACCGTGGTAGGGCATTTGCCATGCATGTGGCTGACCCAGGACAGACCAAGGTTTGATCCTCTGCATCCTATATGGTCCCCTGAGCCAGGAGTGATTTGTGAGCGCAGAGCCAGGAGTAACCCCTGAGCGTCACCAGTAACCCCTGAGCATGGCCCAAAAACAAACAAAAAAGACTTTCAGTGTTCACAGGCTGAGAGCTAAATTTTCTTAGATCTGTAATTTCAGAGGGGGTGAAGCCAACACCCCAGATCACACAATCACATAGCCTGTTAGTGGTGGCAGAGTCCACCAGGCCAGAGTATCTACCTTCTACGTATGTCTCATCTTTACAACAGGTAGGACCTTCCTAGGGGGCGGTCTCCAAGGAAGACAACTTGGCCAACTCAGTTCCTTTTGGTGCCTGTGTTCACCCTGGCAGTGAAGGTGGCAATCCCGGGTAAGGTTGTGTCACCCCTTGGGGCTGAAGAAATAGCTTAGCGGGCAGGACTCTTGCCTTACACTCCTCAGCCAGGGTTCAATTCCCAGCATCTCAGCGGATCCCCTGAGCACCATTGCGAGTAATTCCTGAGTGAGGAATCTGGAGTAACTCCTGAGTATTGCACTTTGTGGCCCCCAAAACTATGTGGTTTTTTTTTTTTTTTAAGATCTTTATTCACTGAAGGTTTTCTGTCTACTTCCATGTGTTAGATGATGCCTGGCTGAATTATAGACGTTACAAATGCTATATTGAATGGGCCTGATAGGTGAGCTGGCAGATTGCCCAACAAGTGTGCAGTTTCCAGTTCTGGTTTCCAGTTCAAACATTTTCTTTTGAGGGGCTGGGCAGTGGCACAGCGGTAGGGTATTTGCTTTGCACGTGGGTGACTTAGGACAGACTGCAGTTCGATCCTGCGGCATCCCATATGGTCCCCCAAGCCAGGAGTGATTTCTGAGCCCAGAGCCAGGAGTAACCCCCCGAGCATCACTGTTTCTTTCTTTTGAAAAGTGAGAACTCTCAGGCTGGGGCAATAGCACCGTGGGGGGGGGGGGCATTTCTCTTCCATGCAGTTGACCTGGGTTCAACCACCAGCATCCCATATGGTGCCCAGAGACTACTAGGAGTGATTTATGAGTGCAGAGCCAGGAATAACCCCTGAGCATCACCGGGTTGGCTCTAAAAAAACAAAAAACAAAACATCAGCTGCTTTCATCAGTCTTTTTGTTTATTTGTTTGTTTTGTTTGGCGGTCATACCTGGCAGCGCTCAGGGGTTCCTCCTGGCTCTATGCTCAGAAATCGCCCCTGGCAGACACAGGGGACCATATGGAATGCTGGGATTTGAACCAATGACCTTCTGCATGAGGGGTAAACGCCTTACCTCTGTTGTGTATGTAAACATTTTTATTATGTTACTGAACCTACCCTGATCAGTGATTGTGCCCTACCCTAGGGTGTGACCTGGCATTTTGCTCCCACGCTAGGGTGGTACCTGATTCTGCTCCCACCATTGGGTGGTACCTGATTCTGGGGCATTAAAGCAAGGGTCTGTGGAAGGTGAGGGGATTTTTTTCTGGGGCCTATTCTTAGGCCTTTTGGCTTCGGCTCGGACCATGCGTCTGTTACCCTGTTCAGCCGGTGGTTCTGAAGTGAATGTGGTGGGAAGAAAGCCAACAGGCAGTCAGGCTTCCGAAGAAAACAGCTCTTTATTCCGTGAAGAGGCTGAAGCCAAAAGGCCTAAGAATAGGCCCCAGGAAAAAAGCCTCTCACCTTCCACAGACCCTTGCTTTTATGCCTCAGAATCAGGTACCACCCTAGGGTGGGAGCAGAATGCCAGGTAGGGCACAATCACTGATCAGGGTAGGGTCAGTAACATTATAATCCCATAAAAATGTTTACATACACAACAACCTCCATGCTATCTCTCCAGGCCTCTTTCATCAGTCTTATCCAACATTTGCTCCAGCCAGGTGCTGAGCTAGGCTCAGGGTTGGAAAGGAAAAAGAATCAGGAGATGCATAATCTTTCTTTGTAATCCCACAAATATGATGGGCATGCCCACTCTGCATGAATTCGCAAATAACTTCCAGATGGTTAAGTTATTGTGAGAATCAAACAAATTGCAACTTATAAATTAAATTAAATTAAATATAAATTAAAGTTTTTGGGGGCCAGGGCACAGTGGTAGGGAGTTTGCCTTGCATGAGACTGACTTGGGACACATTCCTAGGTTCGATCCCCAACATCCCATCTGGTCCCCCGAGCCTGCCAGTAATGATTTCTGAGTGCAGAGTAAGGAGTAATCCCTGAGCACAACACCAACACCAACAACAAAAGAAATTAGTTTGCTGACCAAAAGGTGGTAGGTAGCATTTTGGAAATTTGTTATTTAGCCACTGCCAGTTTCTACCTATTTGCCAGGAAGCCTAGAATCTTGTTTTTTTTTTTTTTTTTTTTTTTTTTTTTTTTTTTTTTTTTGTGCTGTTGAGGTTAAGAAGAGGAGCTAGCAGAAGGGGCATAGACTGCTAGGGACAAGCATCATTTACTTAACATGGCAGGTAAAGTCTGCAGATGTCTTCTGTAGCAGGCGCTGTGCAATAAAATGCTCTTTGCAGACACCTCAGGATGCTCGTAAATGAGAAGTAGATCCCTGGAACATTGTCTGTCCAGGTTCAGGTGGAAAATAATAAGATGTTCAGAGAATTTGTAAGAATAAATACCTCTTCCGGGCCCGGAGAGATAGCACAGCGGTGTTTGCTTTGCAAGCAGAAGATCCAGGACCTAAGGTGGTTGGTTCGAATCCTGGTGTCCCATATGGTCCCCTGTGCCTGCCAGGAGCTATTTCTGAGCAGATAGCCAGGAGTAAACCCTGAGCACTGCCGGGTGTGACCCAAAAACCAACCAAACAAACAAACAAACAAAAAAGAATAAATATTTCCAGTGTTACCCAACTGCTAAGTGACAGGGATCCTTGCAGCCTTTTGTTTATATATATATAAACAATTATCTTTATTTAAGCACCATGATTACAAACATGTTTGTATTTGGGTTTCAGTCATAAAGAAGAACACTCATGCAACCTTCCCGACACTAATGTACAACATCTCCTTCCTCCTGCACCCCATGTCTGTATTTCAGACAGGCATTCTCCTTCTCCCACTCACTACCATACCATTGTAGTTGCTATGCTAGTTGTTAGTGTAGTTATTTCTCTAACTGTACTAACTATTCTTAATAGTAAGCTTTATACTGTGGGCCAAGCCTTCCAGCTCTTATCTCTATTGTCTCTGGGCATTATTACAATATTGTCTTTAATTTTTCTTAAAACCCATAGATAAGTGAGACTATTCTGTGTCTATCTCTCTCCCTTTGACTCATTTCATTCAGCATAATAGTTTCCATGTCCATCCATGTATAGGAGAATTTCATGACTTCATCTCTTCTGATGGCTACATAGTATTCCATTGTGTTGATAGACCACAGTTTCTTTAGCCATTCATCTATTGCTGGGTGTCTGGGTTGTTTCCAGAGTCTGTCTATTGTCAATAGCGCTGCAATGAATATAGGTGTGAGAAAGGCATTTTTATATTGTGTGTTTATGTGTCTAGGGTATGTTCCTAGGATTGGTTTAGCTAGATTCTTCCCACTTCTAAGGTCAGTTGAAAATCTAAGTTCAGGGTACCTGCAGACAAGCCCCCTGAAAGCTTCAGGGACCCTGAAAACTTCCTCCCCTTGCAGTCCCCTGTTTGCCCTCCTAGCTTCCCTGGTCGGTCATGGTGCTTCCCAGGGCTGCCTTCTCTCTGTGCCCTATTTCTGTCTTTTATGAGGACATTCTGTTTGGATCCACCAGTCACCCCAGTTTTAGTCTGAACTCGTCTCAATTCTTTACAGCAGCTGTATCTGCAAAGACCCCATTTCCAAATAAGGTCACATAAAAAAATGTGAATTTGGTAAAGACACTTCAGCCCAGGGGTGGAGGATGGGCAGCTCTTAAGTGGGACCTGCAAGAACTGGTGTCACTGCTGGAACAACAAACTGGCCTGATGGTGACCGACCACTTTGCAGGGGTAGGGACAGGGAGGAGGCCTGCAGTGGGAGTGGTGGAAAGAAACCAGGTCCCTTCGTCCTGGTCGAGAAACTCATCATAAAAGTCTCAGGATATTTCTCCATTGGGGTCACCAGGGAATCAAGCTTGCTGCTGCTCCTGCAGCCTGGGGAAGCAGCTGGGGAGGAACCGGCCTTGCCTTCCATTTTTGAGTTTGGGGGGCTGCAGCCATGAAGTAAAGGGGGGCCAGCCCTGCCCCCACCCACCCACCCATTCCTGTTTCCTCTGCCTGGGTACAGTGTCTCACTTACAGGTGTGCTGCGGTCTCTGTTCAAAAGGTTAACGTGGAATAAACTGTTTTTCGAGACTGCGGCAAACAGTGTCTGCCCCAAGGGAACGGATGACCAGTGAATAATTTTTTTTCTTTTTATAATAGATCAATATCTCTAACTCAGTGTCTTCACCCACTCAGCATGTGGTTTCTTGGACTGAAAAACATTTGGGGGCCATGAGAAAAAGCTCTGATTTTTCAAGGGGTGAGCTCCAATCAAGTATTTTTCCTTCTAACTCCATTCTATGTTTTTTTTCTTTTCTTTTTTCTTTTTTTTTTATTTTTTTGAGGGGTCACACCTGGCAGCACTCAGGGGTTACTTTTGGCTCTGCACTCAGAAGTCACTCCTGGCAGGCTCAGGGGACCATATCATGGGATGCCAGGGATTGAACCAGGGTCTGTCCAGGTTGGCCACATGCAAGGCAAACTCCCTACCGATGTGCAGTCTTTCGGGCCCCCAGTCTGTTTTTCAACATCAGCCTCCACCCTGCAGAGTGGGACCGAGGGCAAAAATGAGTTCGGCCCTCAGGGCCCGAGTGATATCATAGCACTTGCACACGGCTGGCCCAGGTTTGATCCCCAGCATCCCATATCATCCTGGATCCCATAGGGCACAGAGTCAAGAGTAACCCCTGAGCACAGATGGGTGTGCCCCCTAAACAAAAACACAAGCCAAAAGTAGTTTAATCTAACCCAAAGGGCAGGAGAAAAAGATCTTGGTAGGCTAAGTGCAAGCTTTGCATGCAGGAGGGCCAGGTTTAAGCCCAGGCATCACAGGGCCCTCTGAGAACAGAGCTGGGGGGAGTAGACCCCCTGAACACAGGGCTAGAAAGCCAAGGTAAAATAAAAGGCCAAGGCAGTTATACGCTCGCACCCCCCAGAAGCATTTATTACAGCATCCAGGGTGCTGTGTGCTTTGCTTTGCTTGTTGAAACTCCTCAGCATTTCGCTGTCCCTGCCAAACCCTTCTTGAAGTCCTCTGGGCAAAGAGAGCTACAAATTCCCAGAAGAATATATTCCAGTACTGGCATTTTTAGGGTTCCAAGTGGCCTAAGATGCCAAGTAAGTGTGTGTGTGTATGTGTTGTGTATAAGTGTGTGTGTGTGTGTGTTGTGTTGTGTGTGAATGTTCCAAATAAATATAAAATGCCTTCAGTTCTTTTTTCTCCTTTTAGAGCTTTTAATTTTTTCTTTCCAATTTTTGGGCCACACCCAACAGCGCTCAGGCATTACTCCTGGCTCTACTCTCAGGAATCATTCCTGGCAGGCTTGAAGGCTGCATACAAGACAAATACCCTACCCACTGTGCTATTGTTCTGGCCTCCAGTATTTGTTTTTTATTTATTTTATGATTTTTTTTGTTTGTATTTTTGGGTCACACCCAGTGGTGCTCAGGGGTTACTCCTGGCTCTGCGCTCAGAAATTGCCCCTGGCAGGCTCGGGGGACCCTATGGGATGCCAGGAATTGAACCTGGGTCTATCTCAGGTTGGCTGACCCTGACGGAGACCAACTGGCCATTGGTATTTGTGTTTTTATGGCAGGAATTATGTTTAACAGCTTCATTGCAGGGAGAAATGATTTAGGGCCTTTGTGATGACATTTGGTATCTGGATTGGGACCTAGTCCCAGTGACCTTCCCAGACTAAAAAGAGTAAAGCCCAGCTTCTTCTCACTGGTGTGTTTGGGGGTCCCACCCCCTCTTTGTGTTGGCTGTGTTATCCCCACAGTGACTGAGAATCAGTGATTGTCATGGATTATGGTATTTGGGCAGCCCTGAAATGTATTCAGCGAACAACATACATTCCACATACCACACATAAACTACAGATGACACACGGTCGCTGCTCACAGATAGCCGTTTGCTGAGGTCACAGCTGGTAGAGAGAAGAATCTGGAGGCTGATAGGAAGTGCTGGGTAGGGTAGACAGATGAGTTCAGGTCCTGCATGGCAGAGGAGGGAAGTTTTGTCCTGAGATCATACTAGTCACAGTTTTGCTGCAGAGATGCACAGCATCTCAGCTGAGTGACTTCCTGCAGCAGACACTCTGGTCCTGGTTCTCCTGACCTCACTCAAGGTTCTGCAGTAGGCTGGGTCTCTGAGAAAAGCCTTGGGTCCAGGCTGTAGGAATAGCAGCATCTCTCTCCTGGTCATTCTCTGGCCAGAGGAGTGATGGAAGTCAGATCAAAACAGGTGTCACCCAGGCTCGGATGCGGTGAGCATCACATCTCATTGGCCAAAGCAAGTTGTTGGACCACGTCTACCATTAGAGGAGTTGATAGGATTGTGTGTGTGTGTGTGTGTGTGTGTGTGTGTGTGTGTGTGTGTGTGTGTGCATGACTGTGTGCATGAGAGAGAAATTTTGTAAACCAGTGGTACAACCTGCCATTGGATTTCAACCTTGTTCTCTTACAACAGCCTGCAGATTCAGAAATATGATCCCCAAGAAAAACTGGCCCTATAAATAGTCTGTTTGTTTGTTTGTTTTTGTTTTGGGATTACACTTGGCAGTGATCAGGGGTTACTTGTGGCTCTACACTCAGAAATCACTCTTGGTAGGCTCTGGGGACCATATGGGATGCCAGGGATCAAACCCAGGTCCATCCCAGGTTGGCAGCATGCAAAGCAAATGCCCTACTGCTGTGCTATAGCTCTGTCGCAATAGTTAGTCCTATAAGAACAAGCAAAGCACAGCCAGAACTTAAGTGAATGAGTTTACTGGTTATTTTCTTCCCGGTTTGTTTGGCAATGCTCGTGAACAGATATACGACAAGTGTCTTTAGATATCGCCAAAGCTTTGTTCTTCTATAAACAAATATTTTTTTGGGTACAAATCTAACTGCAAGCTGTTGATTCCCACACTGGAATGGATTCTTGTCAAATCCTATCATTCTGCTCCCTCCCAAATATTTCTTCTTTTCTTATCATGATCACTTTCCTGGCACCCTGCTCCAATCTTCCAGAATTTTCCAGCTCTCTCTAGGATCTTCCATTTGGTTCTTTTTCTCCCTAGAAGAAAGAAAGGTAGTGTGATTAGATTGAATACCATTCCCCCAACCCCCTAACAAAGTTATCACTTCCCAAATCAGGGCTGGGCCAGAATGAAAGAATGATCAGGGAGTCCATATTTCTTCAAGACTTCCAAAGGATCTCTAAAAGGGGGAAAAGCTCTAAACACAAGGACAGGGAAATGACTCCCACTAATGTCTTCATTTGCATTTCATGATGGGCTCCAGGCTGACACCTTTTAACCTCGGGTGTTTACAGGTGGTTGGCTTGCAGGTTGGGTTTTATTTAAAAAAAAAAAAAGATTATTTTCCATTCGCTTTTTTTCTGCTTCTCTTTCGCCTCTGTGCTCTTTTAATCTCTAACCAGGTCAGGGCAGGGGAGAGAGCGCCCAAGCCTGGTTGACGTCAATCTAGCCTGCAGATTAACCAGCCCAGGGTGCCAGGAGAGTGGCACAGCTGTTGTCCCTTCACCGGGAGACCAGATCTCACCGGAGATACCCGCTGGTGTCATCTTGCACTCTCAGCCCTGGCACCTCTGGCCTTGCCGAGTGGAACCTGGGGGCTGAAAGAAGGACTTGTACTTGCTCCCTGTTGCCTGGTGCCCTTGTAGGCCCAGACAGGCCACCCCCACAGCTGATGCCCTTCGTCCATGATCCCCAGAGGCCCAGGGGGAGGAACCAGCATCTTCACTGAACTGTTTATTTGATCATTTGATATCCTGAGTTCGTCTCACCCAGTGAGGAAAGTACAAGGATGGGTCTCTGGGCGGGGAGATAGCTCCCAGGATCAGAGTGAAGGCTTCATGTGACAGGGGCTAGGTTCGATCCTGAGCATAGCCTGGTCTCTCAGAACCACTGGGAGTGATCCCCAGGCATGGAACCAGGAGTGCTCCCTGAGCACTTCTATGTGTGGTCCCTTGAAAGCGCCTGCCTTAGGGTCGGAGGGAATGATAATAAAAGTGATGGTATGATTGCCTTGCATATGACTGCTCCCCTGGACCCCACATGGTTCCTCACCAGGAGTGATCATTGGGAGTGATCCCTGAGTGCTCAGCCAGGAGTAAGCCCTGAGCATCACTAGGTACACACACACACACACACACACACACACACACACACACACACACACACACACACTATCTATTGATGATTGAACATTGGCGATTGCCAAAATAGATTTCCTGGGCAGAAGTGGGAGTTAGTGTTACCTTGGATACCTCTTAGAATCGCCTTTAAAATGCCAGAGAGATAGCACATTGGTAGGGCGTTTGACTTGTATGCAGCCGACCTAGGATGGACCCGGGTTCCATCCTTGGCATCCCATATGGTCCCCGGAGCCTGCCAGGAGCAATTTCTGAGAGCAGAGCCAGGAGTAACCCTTGAATACCTCTGGGTATGGTTCAAAATGAAAAAAGAGAACAGCCTTTAAGATTCCACTCAGGATCTAGGGTGCAGATAAGACCCAGATGTCTGTGTTGAAGACCTTTGGGGGCAGCAAAAGAACTCAGACCCCTCCCAACCCCAGGCTGGCTGCTATGTATTGCCAAATTCTGCCACAGCAGTGATTTTTATTTGATTTTAAGCCATACCTGGCAGTTATTCTGGTTTACTCCTATCTCTGTGCTCAGTGATCACGCCTGGGGGGGCTCAGGGAACCATAGGAGTTGCAATGGTGCTGAACCCTAGGTTGGTGGTGGACAAGACAAGTATCTACTGTTTTTCCTCTCTGGCCTGGTAAGTGATTTTTAATTATCTGTCACTCACAGGGTCTCAGTACCTGGCCTAATCCGCCACATAAGTGCTTCATGGAAACTTGTGGAAGGAATGAATGTTTCTTTGTTGGTTTATTTTTGCTGCTGTTGTTGTTGTTTAGCTGGTTAGTTTTTGGTTTTGGGCTACACTTGGTGGCACCCAGGGGTTATTCTTGGCTCTGTGCTCAGAAATTACTCTGGGATGCCAGGGACTGAACCCAGGTCAGCTGCATGCAAGGCAAATGCCTTCCCTGCTGTGCTATCACTCTGGCCACTCTTCGTTGTTTTAGTGCTAGTCATATGGTTATAATAGCACTAATGTTTATAATAGTGCTAACATGCTAATAACAGTGTTGGGATTGAACTTGGGTTGGCAGAGTGCAAGGGAAATGTTCTACCCCCTGTTCTGTTGCTTTTGCCAGCTGTGAATGGAACCATACTCTGACTGGAAATCACCCACAGTTACCAACGCTCCTGGACATCTCTTTGGCAGCTCTGGTTCAGAGGGGTGTGTGTGTGTGTGTGTGTGTGTGTGTGTGTGTGTGTGTGTGTGTTGCATATGTGCACTGTTTTCTCCCACTTGCAAGGCTAGAGTTCTAGAATGAGTCCCAAACAGATCTGGATGGATCTATCATTAAGAACATCAGGCCGCCTCTGACAGGGAATGGGGTCACATAGCTTTGTATGTTCCAGGTATTGGAGGCAGGTCCTGGGGGCACTCCACACTCAGAGGGGATGGTTGTACTCAGAGAGGAAGAAGTTTTGGGGCCCTGCTAGAGCCCAGCCACCTTTGCCTCCTTGGAAAAAGGATTCGGGCGGTGGACTTTGAGAAAAAACTGCCTCCTCCTACTTCCATGGTGTGTTCCAAAGCAAGGAGACATAGGAAAAGTAGGGCCTTTGCTATGCTTATGGCATGTTAAGCCTCCATGCTTGCCAGTAGGATCTTCCTAGAGCTCTTGAGATGCTCTGTGCATCCAAGACTTTGGAGTGAGTCCTCAACCTGGTCTCAGGAAGTGCAGGCTTTGACTCTGGGCCACTCTGGGCCAAGCAAGGTCTTTTCTGTGTGTGTGTGTGTGTGTTTTTTTTTTTTTAGTTTATAATTTAATTTTGGGGGGCATCACACCCGGTGGTGCTCAGGGGTTACTTCTGGCTCTGCACTCAAAAGTCACTCCTGGCAGGCTCAGGGGACCGTATGGTTTGCTGGGATTTGAACCATCGTCGGTCCTGGATCAGCGGTGTGATCCAGGCAAGGCTAATGCCCTAATGCTGTGCTATCTCTCTGGGCCCCCCTTTTTTGTTTTGTTCTGTATTTTTGCAGTGCTGAGGAGCAACCCAGATCCTCTGCCTGCAAGAAGTGTCCTACCCTCAGCCTTCCTAGTCAGTATAGCAGGAAGTGATTGTACCAAACAGAGCTCCTCCTTACCTCAGCCCAAGAATCCAGAAAGCCCCAGTAAAAAGCTACCTCCTGTTGTTTTATTTTTTCTTTGGTGTTTGGGATCACACTTGGCAGTGCCCAGGGCTTACTCCGGGCTCTGTGCTCTAGGTCACTCCCGTTGGTGGTTAGGGGACACTAAGGTGCGTGAACAAGGCCCATGTCAGCTGAATGCAAGGCAAGAGCCTTAACCCGCTCTGCTCTCTTTGGCCTTGTCCTCCTCCCTTTTGCTTAGAGAAAGTAGAAAGACAAGCACAGCAGCTCTCCTGAAAGGGGAGAACTTTCCAAGTGTTATGGCAGTGGGCTGCTCCTCAGGCGGCTGGGAAACTGTGGAGTGGGGGAGTGGAGATGCTTGGAGTTTTCTGCGCCTCCCCAGCAGGGAGGAGAGGGGGGCAAGGAGGTTGATAAGTGGGGGCTGCAGCGGGCAGAGCACCAGGCGGAGGTGTGAAGTTACTGGGTGCTGGTTGACACATGGCTATCTGCTTTGTGAGCGAGCACACACACACACACACACACACACACACACACTCATACACACATGCTCACAAACTCACATACACATACTTACATACAACATGCTCCCACACACCTGCTCACACACACACTGCCATACTCCCACTCACACACACATGGATTCACAATAAGTTGCCAACCCTTTTATGTGGGTGGCTGTATTCTCAAACCAACTTAAACTTTTGCAGGGTGTTTGTTTTTTTAAGAAGAGATTTCAAAATCAAATAATATTCCCCACCGGGTGGGGGAGACTGGAGCCCAATAATATAGTTGCAGGGTGCTTGTCTGCTAATTTGCTAATTTTTCTGCTATGTTGGTGATGTGGCCCCACTGGGCATAGCAGAGAGTTTGCACACCAGCCACCTAATGAGAGAGAGAGACAGAGAGAGAGAGAGAGAGAGAGAGAGAGAGAGAGAGAGAGAGAGAGAGAGAGAGAGAGAGAGAGAGACAGAGAGAGAGAGACAGAGAGAGAGAGAAATGGCCAGTTCTGTCTTATTTCTGTATGAAAGGGGATTTGAGAGAGAGAGAGAGAGAGAGAGAGAGAGAGAGAGAGAGAGAGAGAGAGAGAATAGGAGAGGGAGAGGGGAGAGAGAAATGACCAGTCCTGTCTTATTTCTGCACCAAAGGTGATTTCAGAGAGAGAGAGAGAGGGAGGGAGGGAGAGAGAGAGAGATGACCAATCCCGTCTTTTATTTCTGTACTAAAGGGGATTTCCAAGGAGTGATGGGCTCTCCCCTTCCTTGTGTAGTTCGTCACCACCTCAAAGGTGTCTCTGCTGAGGCAGCTAATGGGGACAGCAGCGGGACAGAAAGCGTCAGAGGTGGCCTGTGCTCAGCAGTCAGTCGCAGGAGACCCCCAGCTGCAGCTTTGATTGTATTTTGGGATTCTGTGAAGCCTCACTGGTTTTCTAGACGGCCTTTTCTGTGGTGGTTGCGTTGACCAGGGGCCCCTTCTTGTTGTTCCCAGCACTGCGGGGTCAGGATTTCGTATTTTGATATTCTTACTTCCCCTGCCTTTCCCCGGTACCCAGACCTTTTTTTTTTTTCCTTTTTAATTTTTCCAGATCATCATTTTGGGGCTGAAAACTGGCATCTGCCACCACATAGGGGATGGTGGCTCAGGAGAGAATCAGGCCTGGGAAGGAAGGAATGTGTGGGTGAAGCTGTCCACCTTTGTACCCCTTTGTTCCCCAGACCCAGCACCAGGCAGTTGCCATTGACTTGGATTGAGAGGTTCAGGGCAGAGGGGAAGAAATGGTTCCTTTTCCTACTTCCTGTCTCTTGGAGGAAATGTCCTGGCCCTGCTCTGCCAAGTTCTCTCTTTCTGTGGAGCCTTGATCTTGTTGATTTGGGGGGTGGTATTTGGGGGCACACTGATGGTGCTCAGGGGTTCCTCCTGGCTCTGCTCTCAGAAATCCCTCCTGGCCTTTTAATTAGATGTTTCTCTCTCTCTTTTTTTTTTTTTTGGTTTTTGGGCCACACCCAGTGACGCTCAGAGGTTACTCCTGGCTATGCGCTCAGAAGTCGCTCCTGGCTTGGGGGACCATATGGGATGCCGGGGGATCGAACCGTGGTCCGTCCAAGGTTAGAGCAGGTAAGGCAGGCACCTTACCTCCAGCGCCACTGCCCAGCCCCAGAAGAGAATCTTTTTTTTTTTTTTTTTTTTTGATTTTTGGGCCACACCCGTTTGATGCTCAGGGGTTACTCCTGGCTATGCGCTCAGAAGTTGCTCCTGGCTTGGGGGGACCATATGGGACGCCGGGGGATCGAACCTCGGTCCGTCCTATGCTAGCGCTTGCAAGGCAGACACCTTACTTCTAGCGCCACCTTCCCGGCCCCTAATTAGATGTTTCTCACTTGGTTCCTTTGGTTTTTCTTGTTAAAAAGATGTTTCCCCATTGCCTCCTCATCTGGCTTTTCCCCTTCCCCTTGGGGATGGGCTTTGTTTATCTTTGGAGGCTGCTTTGGAGGCTTGAAGGGACAGTTGCCATCTTGGCTCGTGGTTCCATCTTGCCATCTTGGCTTATGGTTCCATCTTGCCATCTTGGTTCTACATGGTGTAGCAACTGACTTGTGGGTGAATAGCTTGCAGTGTGAGTCTCACTATACCTTCCCAATGGTGTGTGGATTATTTCCTGCGTCGGAGTTGCTGTCAGACCTATGTCTCTTGACTGCCTGAATTGGGGGCATAGGGAATCCCTCTCACTCACTGGGGATTGTGGAGTGGAGAGGGTCTTGGGGCCTATGAGGAACAGCACTTCTGTGAATCCCTTGATTCTCATCTGAATAATTTAATTGGTTTCATTCCATAAGTTAGATTTTTTTTGGGGGGACAGTTCTTTGTTTAGCTTTCAAGAATATATCAAGATCCCCCCACTCTGGGGCCTGAGCAGTGGCACGGAGCAGTAAAGCATTTGCCATGTTGGTGCTAATCTAGGACAGACCGCAGTTCGATCCCCTGGTGTCCCATATCCCCAAAGCCAGGAACGATTTCTGAGCACATAGCCTGAGCGTCACTGGGTGTGGCCCCCCAAAAACCAAAAGATTCCCCCTCTACCTCTTCCCCATTCATTCTCGCTAGCAGCGTGTCAGGGTCCCAGACCAGCCAGCTGCACCCATGCCTGGTGCCTCCTGGTTGTAAAGCCTAGTTGGTGGAGACGGTATGGACACCCTATTGGCTGCCTCTTAGCATCTGTCCATCTCGGGGCTTCCTAGCAGTGCTCTGGAGGTCCAGACTTTTCACAAGCGATTCTTGGCCAACTGGGCTGACAGTTTAAAGCAAGGGCCTAAGGGTGTGGTACTACTTAGTTTCAGCTATGTGGGGGTACCCCAGGCTCCCTTACTGGTGCTCGGGGGCCTCTGGGTTGATGCTTGAGGGTCTATATGGGGCTGAGGATCAAATTCAGGTCAGACACATGGAAGGCATAAATCGTGACCATCTCTTTGTCTCTCTGTCTCTCTTTCTCTTCTAGAGTCCTTTAAACTACTACATGTCTACCCCCCTCTCCATTTTTATTGGTGTAGGGATTGGGGATGAAAGATTGGTAGCATTATAGGATTGGAGTAGGAATACGGGAGTAGACTTTGGTTTAACTATGGCTGCATTTTATTTATTTATTTATTTATTTATTTATTTATTTATTTATTTATTTATTTATTTTGGTTTTTGGGCCATACCTGGTGGCACTCAGAGGTTACGCCTGGCTCTGCACTCAGAAATTGCTTCTGGCAGGCTCAGGTGACCATATGGGATGCCAGGAATCAAACCTGGGTCCATCCCGGGTCAACAGCATGCAGGGAAAATGCCCTACTGCTGTTTTATCTCTCCAGCACACATTTTATTTATTTATTTATTTTTATTTTGGGCCACACTTGATGGTGCTCAGAATTACTCCTGGCTCTGCCCTCAGAAATTGCTCCTGGCAGGCTTGGGGGATCATATGGGCTGCCAGGATTTGAACCACCATCCACCCCAGGTCTTGCGAGCAAGACAAATGTCTTACCTCTGTTCTATCACCCCAGCCCACCTTTTATTTTTTTATTTTTTATTTTTTTGTGGTTTTTGGGTCACACCCGGCAGTGCTCAGGGGTTATTCCTGGCTCCAGGCTCAGAAATTGCTCCTGGCAGGCACGGGGGACCATATGGGACGCCGGGATTCGAACCGATGACCTCCTGCATGAAAGGCAAATGCCTTACCTCCATGCTATCTCTCCGGCCCCCCACCTTTTATTTTTTAATTTAAAAAACAAAGCACATTGTTTTGATTCTCTCAAGCTGAGTTCAGTCCTTGACATCCTATTGAGTCCCCTGAGCCTGCCAGGAGTGATTCCTGAGTACAAAGCCAAGAGTAACCCCTGAGCACTGCTAAATGTGACCCCCCTCCACAAAAAAAATTATGGTTTGTAGTTAAGGGATATTTGGGGCCATGGATGGGGCTCAAGGGTGCCTGGCTTGGGTGAGGCTCTGCATTCATCACCCCATCATAACAGTCAGGCTAACTCCACCAGCCCAGACATCCTGGCAGGAACCGTGTTCTCCCGCCCCCTATCAGCATTGAGTGTGACCCCAATAAGGAAGAAATATTGATCCATCAACAGTGAGGGTAAGATGGCTGCATGGTTCTAGCATCTTTGCGGTGAAAGACCAGCTGTGTTTCTTGCCTGCTAGTGGTGGAGAATCACCTGTTGAGTATGGGTCTGGCCTTGTCCTTCTCTGTTCTGTGGTCATGTCAGGCACACTCAGGCCTTCTGTGTTGTGGGCACTTGGGCACTTTGTTGCATCTAATTATCATCTGTCGCAAGGACAAGAGCCCTCTGTGTAGGCAGGTAAAATTCTGAGTGCTTTAGCATGACCGCAATGCTGGGTTTGAACCTGCTGACTCTGCTCCTGGCTAGACCTTATGCTGCCACCACCACCTGGATTGGTGATTATGGTCAAGGTTGCATCCTGGCAGAATTCAAAGTGCGGGAGGTGGGGGCTGAAGAGATAGCACAGTGGCAGGTCATTTGCCTTGCACTCAACCGACCCAGGACAGATGGTGATTTGAATCCCTGCATTTCATATGGTCTCCTGAGACAGCCAGGAGTGATTTCTAAGTGCAGAGCCAGGAGTAACCCCTGAGTGCTTCCAGGTGTGGCCCCCAAAACAAACAAACAAACAGACAACAACAACAAAAAACAATTAAGTGTGGAAGATGCTGTTAGTCTCCCCTTGGCAGCCAAGAAGCGATTCCTAGCCTCTGGACACCAACTTCCAGTGAACAGGGAATTTTCATTTGCTTGGACTCTCTCTCATTCTCTATTCCCCTTGATTTCCATTTGTTTCTGTGGCTTAGCAAGTAATTACTGACTTCAAGGCATGCCTTCTGCTTCTTTGGGGACAGGTGACAGGACCTGGAGAAAGATCTCAAATTTTTTGTTGAAAAAAAATATGGATTTCTTCCACCTACCTGTTCCTCCCTTTGATGCTCCCTTTATGAGGTTATGTTTCTCCATGGATCCACCGTTCATTAGGGCTGCTTCTTTGGTTTCTTTTAATTTTTTTTTCTTTCATTCATTGTTGTTTTAGGTCCATACTGGCTGTGCTCAGGGGTTACTTCTTGCTCTGTGCTCAGAAATTACTCCTGGCAGGCTTGGGAGACTGTGTATGGGATGCCGGAGATCGAATCTGGGTCTGTCTCAGGTCAGCCATGTGCAAGGCAAATGCCCTACTGCTGTGCTATCGCTCTGGCCCTAGAATGAGTGTATTTTATCATACCTTAATATTTTTTAAATAGTTTTTTACATATTATTGGAAAGAATAGAAAACTACTCTTTTATTTTATTTTGTTTTATGGGCCACATCCGGTGACACTCAAGGGTTAATCCTCTCTCTGTGCTCATAAATTGCTCTTAGCAGGCTCAGGGGACCATATGGGATGCTGCATATTGAACCTGGATTTGTCTCGGGTTCTACGCATGCAAGGTAAACGCCCTATCGCTGTACTATCACTCCAGTCCCTGCTTCTTTGGTTTCTGTGTGTAAACACTTGACTTGCTGCCTCAAACATTCTGTTTGCATGTACTCCAGAAGGTGCACTGTTTTGTGGGGGACTCCAGTGACACTGTCCATGGTATCAGGGAGGGGTCAGTCTGGCAGCTTCACACATGCAAATCAGGAGCAAATGTACCATAGAGCAACATCCTGGGGTGGAAATTGATTTTTTTTTCCTCCTATGTAAATCAGGAGTCTGCCAACTTTTCTATAAAGAAACAGATGGTAAGGATCCAGGTTTTTTTTTCTGGGTTGTCTAGTCTCTGTTGCAACTACCCAGAGTCACTATTGGAGCATACAAATCAGTATATACAAATTATTGATGTCTGTGTTCCAATAAAACTTTATTTACAACAACAAGCCAAGGGCCAGATTTGGCCTGCTTGCTGATCCTTGTTGTAGAGCAGGGGTCCTCAAACTTTTTAAACAGGGGGCAGTTCACTGTCCCTCAGAACATTGGAGGGTCTGACTATGCACACTGCATATATCTTATTTTGCAAAACAAAACAGGTACAAATACAATATGTGGCCCATTCTTATGCACACTGCATATATCTTATTTTGCAAAACAAAACAGGTACAAATACAATATGTGGCCCGCGGGCCATAGTTTGAGGACCACTGTTAGAGGAAGATGTGTCTTTACCAGAAGCCAAGATGAGAAAAAAAAATGCTCAGCAAAGTTTTGATGACCTTGGGAGATACAACTGTAGAAGGCTGGAAACACAATGAGAAAATTTTTTCTAAAAGAAAGAAATAGGAGGGGTCAGAGCGATAGCACAGTGGGGTAGGGCCTTTGCCTTGTATGCAGCTGATCCAGGACTAGACCTGGGTTCAATTCCTGGCATCCCATATGGTCTCCCAAGCCAGGAGCGATTTCTTAGTGCATAGCCTCAGGGAGTAAACCCTGAGTGTCACCAGGTGTGGCACAAAAATAAATAAATAAATAAATAAATAAATAAAATAAAACAAAGAAATAGGGGTCAGAGATATAATATGGCAGATAAGGTTCTCGCCTTGCATGCGGCTAACCTTTGTTCTATTTTTGGCATCCTATGTGGTCCACCAAACACTTCCAGGAATGATTCCTGTGTACAGAGTCAGGAGTAAGCCCTGAGCATCACTGGGTGTCACTTAAAAACAAAGAAGGGAAAGAAATAGAAGTGCAAAGACTGTTTTGAAAGTGTCCTTTGTCTGAGAGGCATGAGGAGAATAACAGAAACAAATTATATATATCATGTATAATACATATATATATATGTTATATATAACACATATGATTATATATATCAAGATGGGCTATGCGTGTGCCTATATTTGTAAGCTATATATGCCAGCGATGGAACCTAGAACCTTACACATGCAGACAAGTGTCCTAATTGAATCTAATCCTTGCTGAACTATAGCCCTGGTCTGGCAGGTTTTGTTTGTTTTATTTTGGTTTTTGGGCCATACCTGGCTGCGCTCAGGGGTTACTCCTGACTCTGAGCTAAGAAATTACTCCTGGTGGGCTCTGGGAACCACATGGTATGTTGAAGACTGAACTGGATCAGGCATGTGCAAGGCAAATGCCCTCTCTGCTGAACTATTGCTCCAGTCCCCTTTTTAAAAATTGGATTTAGCCTTTATTTTGTTCTTGAAACTTGAGAAGAAGACCAAGAAGACAAATCAGATGCGTTTAAAAGCATATATAAGCAGCTTTTATTTTGCCCTTTGGCATTCAACTATTTATTTATTTATTTATTTATTTATTTATTTATTTATTTATTTATTTATTGGTTTCTGATCGTACTTGGTGGTGCTCAGGGGTTACTCTTGGCTCTATGCACAGAAATCACTCCTGGGAAGCCTGGGAACCATATGGGATGCCAGGGATCAAACCTGGGTTGGTCACACGCAAGGCAAATGCCCTACCAGCTGTGTTATTGCTCCAGCCCTGGCATTCAACTTTTTATTGTGTGAAGAACAATTTAACTCAAGATCTATCCTCTGAACAAATTTGTTTGTTTTTGGCCAGACCTGGCAGTGCTCAGGGGTTACTCTTGGCCCTGTGCTCAGAGGCATTGCTTGGGATCATATGGGATGCTGGGGATGGAAACTGAATTATTTGAGTGCAAGGCAAACACCCTCCCCTCTGTGCCATCACTCTGGTCTCTGAACATATTTTTGTTTCTGGTGCCAGGATGGAGCTCAGGTCCTGGAACATGTAACCCTGAGCCACAGACCCAGGCACAGAAGAGAGTTTGAAGCATGCAATGCACTGTTTGGCATCTCTAGGCTGAATATTGTACAACAAAACCCTGAAGCATATTCATCTATTGAATCTGACAAGTTAGAATTTGAAGAGGTAGAGGAAGAGGAGGTGTAAGACTTGTAAGAACTTGGTTTGTCATGCTTCCTGTTGCATCACTTCACTCTTCCATCCAACGTGCTTCTCTGTCAACTAAGGGTCTTGTCCAGCTAGGGAGTTCTTTTTCTTCTATTCTCTAATAAATTTTATTTTCTAAAAAAAAAAAAAAGAAGGGTTAGCACCTCGTTTTTCTCTCCAGGCCACAAGCCACCTTCGAACCCCCAACCAAATTTCAGACTATTGCTTTAGATGTCAGAAGACCTTCCTAGTAAAAGGCGTCAACTGGTGACTTTAGGGAAAGAGCTAAGAATGGAAGGAGCTTCCCCTGGGACAAGTGTATGACGTGCTTTGGACGAAGGGACTGGTGACCGTGTTTCTCCACATAGCACGGTGGACCAGGGCTTGTCTGTCAAGGGAGCACGCGAGCCCTTGGAGGTAAAGAGGGGAATGTCGCAATATTCCACTCTGAGACCTCCTTTTCCCATCTGCTGGAACCCAAGTCTCCTGGCTCCTACTCCTGCGTTATTTCCATTACACCATTCAAATGTGATGCAAGGTTTGGCAGCAAATTGTCCCGCGGTGGATCCAAGTGGGAAGGGGAGGGAAAATAAAATATAAAATAAAATAAAACATGATGGTGTATGGCGAGATAAACAAGTCCAAATGCAGTCAGAGGAGATGTGAATGGAACACTGGGGAAAGGGCCCCCTCCGAGATGAACTGAACGTCAAACCTTGGGCAAAACGATTCTGCCACCGAAACATGTAGTAGCAGCTGGGAAGGAGGGGTGTAAAATAAATCCCACATTGTGAGATCACCCCCATGTAGCATATTTCCACCCCCAGAGGAATGGATCTAAAGAAACGGGGTAGCTGTGAAGGATTAATAAAGCAAGACAGTCAGGAGAGAGTCAGGGAGACAGTTGTTTCTTTTTTGTTGTTGTTTTTGAGCCACACCCGGTGACGCTCAGGGTTTACTCCTGGCTATGCGCTCAGAAGTCACTCCAGGCTTGGGGGACCACATGGGACGCCGGGGGATCAAACCGCAGTCCGTCCAAGGCTAGCGCAGGCAAAGCAGGCACCTTACCTTACCTTTAGTGCCACTGCCCGGTCCGGAGAACAGTTGTTTCTTGCCTCGTGCTGTCTCCAAGTGCCAAAGCCAGACTGACCTTTTTAAAAATGTTTTAAATTTATTTTTTAAAAATAATATCTTTATTTAAGCACCATGATTGCAAACATCTTTGTCGTTGGGGTTTCAGTTATAGAAAAGGACACCCCCCCTTCACCAGTGCAACTTTCCCATCACCAATGCTTCCCATCTCCCTCCTTCTCTTTCCCTGTCTATCTTCCAGACAAGCTTTCTACTTCTCTCACTCTCTACCATCCTCATGATTGCTGCAGACTGGCCTTTCTTTATCAACACAGAACTTGCCAGGGTGGGGAAGGTCCAGTGATCTGGGAGGACTTTTCCATATCAAAGGGCTAGGTTTAAAGGAAAGAGGAAGATGGGGGACTGCCTTTGTTTGGGATTAATAGTGGGGGGTGTCATTTACAAGGGGGTTAAAGCTCTGAGGGTCTGGCCAGCACAATCTGGCATTTTTTTTTTAAATTTTTTTTATTTTTTTTTAATTTATTTATTTTTTTTACAATCTGGCATTTTTGCTGGAGGATTTCTCCCCCCTTGTTTTTATTTACTGTGATTGATTAGTGAGCTCATTCTGGGGAGTGTGCAGTATCTTCTTCAATCATGAGTGACTGACAATATTTTTTTCTTTTAAATAATATCTTTATTTAAGCACCATGATTACAATCATTTTTTTTCTCTTATAAAATCTTTATTTAAGGGCCTGGAGAGATAGCACAGCGGTGTTTGCCTTGCAAGCAGCCGATCCAGGACCAAAGGTGGTTGGTTTGAATCCTGGTATCCCATATGGTCCCCCGTGCCTGTCAGGAGCTATTTCTGAGCAGACAGCCAGGAGTAACCCCTGAGCACCGCCGGGTGTGGCCCAAAAACCCCCCCAAAAAAAATCTTTATTTAATCACCATAATTACAAGCATGATTGTAGTTGGGTTTCAGTCATAATCAGATGATTACAATCAGGGTGGCCCTGAGCTGTAGGTCCCCAGCTTTCTGGCCAATGCAGTTTGGAGCAAATGCATTGTGAGGTGCTCCCAGCACTCAGAAGAGTGCCTGCCCTTAAGAGGCTTGAGGGTGGGGACTTCTGGGTTTGAATTTTTAATAATTTCTTGTTGTTTTACTTTACTATTGTGTTATTTTATTTATCGTTGTTCACTTGTTGGTGTTGGTTGGCTTGATATTTTCTTTAGTGTTTTTATTATTTTTTGTTTTTTTTTGGGGGGGAGGGGGCACACCCAGCAACATTCAAGGGTTCCTCCTGGCTCTGCACTCAGAGATCGCTCCTGGCAGGCTGGAGGGACCATATGAGATGCCAGGAATCAAACTCGGGTTCATCCTGGGTCGTCTGCATGCAAGGCTAACACCCTACTGCTGTGGCATCACTCCAGCCCAGGTTTATTGTTTTCTAGGAAGGGGACTTCCATATAATGCTCAAGGGGTCCCCAGGTTCACACTGGCCCGGCTTAGCTCAACAGTACTTGGGTGCTGGGGTTTGAACTGGGACAAAGGGGTGTGTGTGTGTCTTGATATAATCATGGACCGGAAGCCAGTTTCCAACAGATACTCCAACAGATAGATGCTCACTATGGAGAATCCCTGGTGAGGAGAGGGTTTCGGGGTGTTGGAAGGGGCTGCTCTGAGTAGCTGCTTTGGGATGGGGGCTTGTCCCTTGTGCTGGAGTCTATAGATTTAGCTTCCCCTCCCAGCTAGTTGTGACACTCTACAGAAGTGTCCAGACTTTGGATCTTTGTGGGTTGACAGTCACAACCCAGGGTGGAGGGAGGGAGTCACTGGATCACTTGTAACGGGGATTCAATACATGCAAAGCAATTCCCCCACCCCCCCACCCCCTTTGCAGCATAGCATCCTTGTATTAGAACAGGGACCTGCAAGGAAGGAGCCAGCCCAAGGTTTAATTAAAAATAGGCCCGCCCTTAAAACTTTCGAACAATTTTTTTTCCTTGGGGTTGAAGCTAAACATGGAAAATCTCGACCCAGGGGACCCCAGTTAATTTTCCCCTCAGAGGCCAGTCTTACGCGGGTGGGGATTTGGATGGAAAATTTGAGGTCACTACCAGCACTGAGCTGGCTGGTCAGGTGCATGTCCTGCACCTCATTTCGAAGCCTCCTCCTGCTCTCCCTAGAACTATCCAGTTGAAACCTTCCCCACCTAGGCCGCCCCCCTCCCTATTAATCCATCAATCCCCCAAGGTTTGCTTGCTTTCCCCCAGAGAGTCTCCTGAGCTCTGATTTCTCCTCAGGCCTTGGGCCAACTTTGCTTTGGCTCCTGAGATTGAAGGTTGATCCCGAAGGGTCCCTCAGATGCCCCTCCCCCGCCTCCAGCTGTCCAAGCAAATGCACCTGGTCCTCTCTCTGTGTGCCTCTCTGTCTCTGTCTCTCTCTGTCTCTGTCTCTATGTCTCTGTCTCTGTCTCTCTCTGTCTCTGTCTCTCTCTGTCTCTCTCTCTCTCTCTCTCTCTCTCTCTCTCTCTCTCTCTCTCTCTCTCTCTCTCTCTGTCTGTCTCTTTCCTGCTGCTAAACAAATAGACCCTCGAATCCCCGGGTTTTCTCTGGTGGAATATCCTGTTGCAGTGGTAAAATCTGGGGAACAGGACGTGGGCTGTAGCTTCATGGATACCATTGGGGACCGGAGAGATAGCACAGTGGTAGGGCATTTGCTTTGCATTCAGCTGACCCTGGATGGACTCAGATTTAATCCCCGGCATCTCATATGGTCCACTGAGCCTGCCAGGAGTGATTTCTCCTGGCAGGAGTAACCCCTTGAGTGCCACTGAGTGTGACAAAACAAACAAAAGAATACCACTGGTTGACTTGGAGCCCCTGAACTGGGCTGTCATCCATACACTTGTCACTCTCTGAAACTTTTTTCCTGAGAGGAATCTTCATCTTCTTGGGAAAACAAGCTCCCCTTTACTCCCAGGCTTCATTTTTAGCTTCCCAAATGAGTACTGCAGAGGGAGCAGGGAACCTGTAAGCATGCCCTCCCAGGACCAAGATGTGGCATGATCCATTTGGGGTGAGCACCCTTTTTCCTGGCTTCTCACTGTGGATTTTTGTTGTTGTTATTATTTGTTTTGGGGCCACACCAAAATTTCTATCTCTGTGCTCAGAAATTATTCCTGCAACTCAAGGGAGCCAAGGGGATGCCAGAGATCATCCCTGGGTCTGCCCCATGCAAGGCAAAGGTCCTGCTCACTGTGCTATCTCTATGGCCCATGTGTTTTAAATTTTTTCTTTATTGTACTCAGGGACTACTCCCAGCTCAATGCTTGGAGGGAGGGGGATTGCTCCAGCAATAGTGCTGGACATCAAACCCAGGCCCCCTGCATGTGAATAATGTGTTCAGCCCCTTGAGCTCTCTCTAAACCCACTCTCACTTCTCATTCTCTCTATCTACTCATCCATCCACCCATACCCAACCCCACCCATCCACCTACCCACCCATCAATCCATCCCTCATCAATCACCCACCCACCTACCTACCCATCCATCAATTTATTCATCTGTCCATCCATTTATCTATCCATCAGTCCATCTGTTTATCCACCTGTCCACTAATCCACCTGTCTATTCATCCATCCATCCACTTCCCAACCCTCACCCATTTTTTTCACCATCCATTCATGCATCCATCCCCCAACACCCACCCACCCATCCATCCACCCACCCATAAATCCCATCCATCCATCCATCCGTCTATTCGTCCATCTGCTCATCTATTCATTAATCCATCCATCCATCCACCTACCCACCCACCCACCTATTCATCCATCCATCCATCCACCCACTCACCAACCCACCAACTCACCCACCCACTCATCCATCCATCCATCCATCCATCCAACCATTCATCCGTCCATCTATCCATTCATCCATGCATCCATCCATTTGTCTGTCCATCCATCCATCTGTTCATCCATCCATCCATCTCTCTCTGGCATCCACAGTTGGCTCTTGAACAAAGAGCCTGGGTCGGGGTATGCAGTTAAAAATTCCCACATAGGGCCCGGAGAGATAGCACAGTGGTGTTTGCCTTGCAAGCAGCCGATCCAGAACCAAAGGTCGTTGGTTCGAATCCCGGTGTCCCATATGGTCCCCCGTGCCTGCCAGGAGCTATTTCTGAGCAGATAGCCAGGAGTAACCCCTGAGTAACGCCGGGTGTGGCCCAAAAACCAAAAACTAAAAAACAAAACAAAAAAAATCCCCACATAGCTTGTGATTTCTTAAAAGCAAATTGGCACTCAACTGTGCATTTGTGAGCAACTGAATGAAACTGATGCCAATAGCCAAAGACTCTTCAGTCCCTTTTTAAGTGATACTTCATCTCCACAAATCAACACTGACAGCAGACACAGAATGTGTATGACTGTGGGGATCGGGGCTGCAAAGAACTCCCTGGACCTATTTATTTTTGTTTTGGGGCCACCCCAGAGGTGCTCAGGGTTTACTTCCAGCTCTTACTCAGGGATCACATATGGCAGTGCTTGGCGGGAAGGGGGGGATCAATCATATGTGGTGCTGTGGATCGATCCCTGGGTTGACCATGTGTAAGGCAAGCACCCCAATTTCCTATATTATCCTGGTTCTGGATTGATTTCTGGATTGATTTTTCTTGAAAATCTCTCTATGAAGACATGGACCAGGGGTCTCAAACTCTCGGCCCGTGGGTCTTGTTTGCGGCCCTCCATACAACATTTTGTGGCCCATGGCCGGCCTTCAAATATCGCAGTATTCGTGATTATTCACTTACCGAATAATCGCAATAAAAATTGCATTAAACATTCGTATACCCTGAGCAGTTCCGTTCGGGGTATGCAACTGTTTAATGCGATGTTTTGCGATTTTTTTTTCTTACTAATGTGATTTTTTATTGAGAATATTCGGTAAGCGAAATCCCTTATGTGACCCTGCCTCACCCCGACTTTGCCTCCTGCGGCCCCCAAGTAAATTGAGTTTGAGACCCCTGACATGAACAGTTCCAGCCTGGGTTGTTCAAGGGTTCAGTGTATGTCATAAGAAGACAATATTTTTTGATCTGACAGAAACTGGGATGTGTGATATTGTCCTTCTTTCTCAGAAATCTCATCTAGGGTTGGTCTATACTCTTTGGAAAGTTGGGAAGTTTCCTGGAAGTGAAACCAAAGGTCAAACCTCAAATAAAAGTGGAAAAGTGCTAGTAGCTTCATGGTTTTCCTCAACAATGGCTAAACAATCATGGAAAAGAGGCCCCCTTCATGGGTGTGATGGATACTTCTTGCCTACCCAAAATACACACGTTCCCCTTGGCTTTCCAAATTCCAGTCCAGTGTTAAGTTTATTCTTCTGGGTAACAAGCCAGACATTGGTCACTTCTGATTGGATCAAGTCAAAGGACATGATTGGCAAATTGTGGTCTAGTGACTCCCTCCTGACCAATGGGCTACTAGAGAGAAGTTTTAGGAGGGTGGGTGAAAGACATTCCTTTGATTCTCCCTTGCTTGGACTTCCTACCCCTATCTGTCCATCTCTGAGAGGGGTCTCTGTCACTGTTTATGAATCACAGAGCTAGCCAGCCCCTGGGAGTCACCATGCTTCTGTATTTCTTCCTTTGCCATTTCCAGATGACTCTGTGGAAGCTCCCATTTTGAGTTGGGGTTTTAGTTCCCTGAAATAGGGGAGCCCCCTGCTAGGGTGGATTCTTAGGAACTGCCTCATCTTTTCTCCCTGTGTGTGGTTTCACCCAAGCTGAGAATACTGGACTCGGACCAAGCCAGGCCAGCACGTAAACCCTCCCCCTTCTGGCCTAGTTCTTGCACCCTCGATAAAAAGGGAGGCAGTATAGTCTGTCCTACCCCCAGGGGATGGGCCTCTACCTATTTATATTAAATAACCCACTTAATAGATGCTTATTATAAAATATATGTCGGGAAAATAAAAATAGATATGACATAACTTACACAGACACCTAGATGTATGTTTTCTATATGCATTTATTTTCTATAAACATTTATGTTTCCTATAAACATTTACTCTATAACATTTATTATGTTATATATTGCAAGGGTTGCAAAGTTGCAAGGGTCAGGTGCCAGCTGCCTGAGAGAGAGAGAGAGAGAGAGAGAGAGAGAGAGAGAGAGAGAGAGAGAGAGAGAGAGAGAGAGAGAGAGAGAGAGAGAGAGAGGCAGGCAAAGCAGGCAGCAAGGCAGCATCTTGCTGGATGCTTTATCTCAGGTGGGCTTGGGTGACCTGGCCTCTAGGCCTAGTGGGCCAGCAGGCTCTACCCTGGACCCTCCCCTGGGCTCCTCCCATCAACTGTCAAACGTTTTTCTTATATACCCCAAGAACCATTGTCCATTACAGGAGGTGTGTCCAAGGGGCATATCCAAGTCCAATTCTAAGGGCATGTCTTGGGGGCTTGTCAAAGTCCAATTACTATTACATCAATAATATATTGTATTTCTGTTATATCTATTATGTGTAAGCTATATAATATATTATATACAATATATGTATTGTATGTGCACTGCAATGTGTTATGCATTTATGTCTAGGTGCCTGTATGGTTAAATGTGTCTGGCTTATAAGGTACTATGTACTCCTTCTCCTTAGAGATAACTTTGTAGGGGCAGTATATTAGCTGGGGACAGGGGACTCTGAGTTAGATTGCATTTGTTCCTTTTACTGGCTCTTTGTTCCCTGGCTGGGTTCTCTCAGGTCAACTGCCTGCCACTCTCGGTTTCCATTTCCTCTCTGTAAAATGTGGAGCCACATAGCCTCTCTGCTTCCCAGAGTGTGGTGCAGTAGAATGTGTAAATACAGACAGTCATGGCTCTTCTGATATTCATTGGAAAGATTTGTGTGTGCTTGCATGTGTGTACATGCATGTCTTTCAGCAGTACCTCAGATCTAAGTTGAGCTCCCAAGTGCAACATTTGAGTTCTGTCCTGCCTTTGAGGCATCTATCTGGCCCACAATCTCCTTGTGTTTTCAGCAGAGCCATTAACTAGCTCTGCAACCCAGAGAATTTATCTGACCTTCTTGAGCCTGGGTCCCTACCTCCTATACCCTCAATCCAACAGCTGTTCTGATCAATCCCAATAGTGGACTCCGGGGAAGTGCTGGAGGGTCACCTCCTTTTCCTCCTTTTCCTCTACCTCCTCCTCTTCCTCTCAGAGACTCTGGTGTTACATTATGCACAGGAAGAAAAGATGGCCCTAGTGAGTGACAGTTTTCCTACCTGACAGAGGGGGTGCTCCATCTGTTGCTGGAGAGGTGTGAAGAGAAGACCTCAGCAGAGTCATAATTGAAATGCTGTCACTTGGATCCAACAGGATTGCACAGCCCAATACTCTCAGTGTGGGATCATGGACTTCAGTATGGGTAATGGCTTCCTGATGTTTCAACTTACTATTTTGAGGGGACCTCCCAAGTGGTGCTTAGGAGACCCCATTGGCAATTCTTAGCCAACTGACTTGGCGATTCAATGTAAAGGTCAGAAGATGCTGTAATGTTGGGTCCTGTGGTGCTGGAAAAATCAGGACACCCCATCAATGCTCAGGGGACTCCAGGGATGTGCCTAGATGGACATTTGGCTGAATGGATGGGTGGTTAGATTCATGGTTGATGCATGCTATATAAATGGATAGTTGGGTGGGTAGATGGATAATGGGTGGATGGTTGATTGAATGGATGGGTGGTTAGTTGGATGAATAAGTGTTTGTTAAGTGGATGGTTGGATGAAAGGATGTATGATAAATGGATAGATGGATAATGGAAGGATGATGGGTTGATGCGTGGTTGAATGGAAAGGTGGTTGGTTGTATGAATGGCTGCATGTGAAATGGATGGTTGGTTGAATGGATGAGTGGTTAGATAGATGAATAAATATCTGGTAAGTAAGCAGTTGGATGACTGAATGCATGATAAAATGATTGAATGATGGGTTTATGTTGAGTTGAATGAAAAGGTGTTTGAATGGAGGATTTGCTGCATAGTAAATGGATGATTGGATAGAAGGATGGATAGATGAATGAATAATGGGTGAATGTTAGGTTGAATGAGTGGATGGATTTATAATAAATGAATGGATGGATGGATAGATGGATGATGGATAGATGTTTGGTTGAATGGAAAAGTGGTTAGATGGATGATTGGATATATGATATAAAATGGACAGATGCATAAATAGATGGATGGTCATACAGATGCATGGTGGAGTAATTGGTAAGTGATAAATTATTTTTATTTATTTATTTATTTTGGTTTTTGGGCCACACCCTGTGACGCTCAGGGGTTACTCCTGGCTATGCGCTCAGAAGTTGCTCCTGGCTTCTTGGGGGACCATATGGGACGCCGGGGGATCGAACCGAGGTCCATCCTAGGCTAGCGCAGGCAAGGCAGGCACCTTACCTCCAGCGCCACCGCCCGGCCCCAGTGATAAATTATTGGTAAATAATTGGTAAATCACTGGGTAGAGTGGTTGGTAAATGAAGGAAATGTTCCAGCTCTCTCTAGTCTGCTAGAAGTAAGGTGTCTACCTTGCAAGCGCTAGCCAAGAAAGGACCGCGGTTCGATCCCCCGGCATCCACATGGTCCCCGTGCCAGGGGCAATTTCTGAGCGCTTAGCCAGGAGTAACCCCTGAGCATCGAACGAGTGTGGCCCCAAAAAACAAAAAACAAAAAACAAATCTCCAGGCTTTCCCAGCTCTGTCCCCTTCCTCCTTGGTGTTGCTCAGTCAGCTTCCTGAAAAATAAGGGTGTGTGTGTGTGTGTGTGTGTGTGTGTGTGTGTGTGTGTGTGTGTGTGTGTGTGTGTGTGTGAGAGAGAGAGAGAGAGAGAGAGAGAGAGAGAGAGAGAGAGAGAGAGAGAGAGAGAGGTGACAGTGGGCTATCTATTTTATGTGGAGGGGCAGTTGGCCAGCATGTTGACAGAGCCTAAATCACGATTGCCTGTCCGGGTCTGCTTCCTTGGGCAAATTTTCTCACATTTTTCAACCCAGGGGCCATTTCTTTGCCTTTGAAACACTTGGTTTGTGCCTCTGTTCCAGTGCTCACTGCTTCCTGGGCTTGTCCCCTGCTCTACTCTGTCACACTGAGCATTTTTGTGTGCTGCCAGATCTTTTCCTCGGGAGGGGATGTAGCATAGTTGAGCTGCTGCTGCTGTGTTTCCCTGGGGTGTGTGTGTGTCATGCCTGTGTGTGTCAGGGTAAGCCTGTCCTGCCTTCCCCCTCTTCCTCTTTCCGCTTGTGATGACCAAGGCTGCACATACTCTAGGTTGTAGTGTTTAGATACTCAGTCATGGTGTTTCCAGGGGTGAGGGGGAGGGAACTCACTGGCAGAATGTGTGTGTGTGTGTGTGTGTGTGTGTGTGTGTGTGTGTGTGTGACACGCTTCAGCCATGGAATGATGCTCATTGGCAGTTACCCTTTATCTGTGCTGCCCACACACTTTCTGGTCATCCTGTTCTCCAAGATTGCTTCGGTCTCATCAGTGGGCTGGCTGAGATTCACATTTCCGGCTGAGGTGCTCAATTATGGGGGAGCTCACCAGGGGTCCTATAAAATAAAAATTAAAAAATTCATGAGTTGGGTGAGACCACCCCAGGCACCTTGTTTCTAACCCCTTAGGTGGATGGATCTGACGAAGTAGGGTAGAGGTGGAGAAATAATAACAAACTAGTCCAAAGATTCATTGGAGTTAGCCTGCTTTTCCTTCATGGTCTCTCTGCCATGTGCTTTCTTGAACACCAAACCAGACACCTTTTTTGTTTTTTGTTTTTTTGGGTCATACCTGGCAGCACTCAGGGGTTACTCCTGGCTCTATGCTCAGAAATTGCTTTTGGCAGGCTCGGGAGACCATATGGGATGCCGGGATTCAAATCACCATCCTTCTGCATGCAAGCAAACGCCCCACCTCCATACTATCTCTCAGGACCCCAGACACCTTTCTTTATTCAAACCAACCCCCAAAACCAAAACAAAAAACAACAGCAACTATGGGATGAGTTTTTACATCTCAAAGGAAGGGGTTAGGGAAAAAGAAAGTTGGAGGAAAGGTTCACCTTGCAGGGTCCCATATTTACCTAGCCTAGGGTCAAATGCTGCATCTGCCTTGGTAGCTTCCAGGGGTTCCCAGATGGCAGACCTATGTGGAGGGGACAGCTCTGAGCACCCATGGGTGTTTCTTTTCTGAAGATTGGACTGAGCTCAGTCTGGTGCTCACACCTGCAGGGACAGCTCTGGAGGGCCCTTAAGTGTAAGTTTTAGGGAGCAGGATCATAAGCCATATTAACTGAGTTTGGAAATGTAAACTCAACTGGCTGCCGGGTCTGTGGACAGAGTGCCAAGGGCCACTCATGCACCCTGAGCCAGTGGCCCAGCTGGCTGTTGGCCCCCGTGTTGATGAGATGGGGACAGTGTGCCCCTTTGAGGCTTGGAGGCGGAGACACAGAATTGAGAAATAGCGACCATGCTCACCAGTTCCAGGCTGTTGGGGGCAGTTTGAGGCTGTGTGTCACACTGGAAAGATGGGGACCCTTGGAAAGGGGGGGCTACATGATCCAAAGATTCTCTTTGGAAAGAACTTTCCAAACTTTCTCTGAGGTAACCTTATTGCCTGGTGAGTAGCAGATGGTCGGATTTGCCCATCTGTTGCGCCTCTCTCTCTCTCTCTCTCTCTCTCTCTCTCTCTCTCTCTCTCTCTCTCTCTCTCTCTCTCTCTCTCGGTTTTTTTTTTTTTGGGTCACAACCGGCAGCGCTCAGGGGTTACTCCTGCCTCTATGCTCAGAAATCACTCCTGGCAGGCTCGGGGGATCATATGGGATGCCGGGATTCGAACCACCGACCTTTTGCATGAAAAGCAAACGCCTTACCTCCATGCTATCACTCCAGCCCCCTGTTGAGTCTCTTTTACTCACCAGATCTCTGCCACACCTCAAGACTAACCCCAACAAGCAAAAACAAACAAAAAATCCCATGAAAAATAACAATCCAGGGAGCAGACTGTGAACTCACATCCCAGGAAGATTGGGTTGGCGATGGCTTTTTATTTGGGGAAGATTTTCTTTTTTCTTTTTCTTTTTCTTTTTTTTTTTTTTGGTTTTTGGGCCACACCCGGTGGTGCTCAGGGGTTACTCCTGGCTGTCTGCTCAGAAATAGCTCCTGGCAGGCACGGGGGACCATATGGGACACCGGGATTCGAACCAACCACCTTAGGTTGCTGTGCTATCTCTCCGGGCCCTTGGGGAAGATTTTCATTCGTTCATTTCTGCACATCATTCACTCAAGAATCCATCCTGGGGGGCCAGAGTGATAGCACAGTGGTAAGGCATTTGCCTTGCATATGGACTACTTGGGAGGGACTGGATTCAGTTCCAGCATCCCATATGGTCCCTTGAGCCTGCCAGAAGTGATTTCTGAGCGCAAAGTCAGGAGTAACCCCTGAGCATCGCCAAATGTGGCCCCCACCAAAAAAAGAATTTATCCTGTATGGGGGCCGGAGTGATAGCACAACAGGGAGGGCATTTGCCTTGCATGTTGCCAATTCCCAGCACACCATGTAGGCCCTCAACCCTGCCAGGAGCGATTTCTGAGCACAGAGCCAGGAGTAACCCCTGAGTGCCACCAGGTTTGGCCCCAGACAAAAACAAACAAAACAAAATTAATCCAGCCTATAGATTTGTGGTTTTAGTGTCTTCTTGTAACCAAATCAGTGATTTTATTGTAAGCATGTGGGGCCTCTGCATTCTGGAAGGAGGATGTTGACTGCTTCAATCCAGGACTGCCCCTGGACACATACTGGCTGGCGTGGGGACAGGGATGGAGGCACAGTCAGGGCCACCGAGGGGACCCTCACGGAGAGATAGGAGAGTTTAGGGTGTGTTTTTCTTGGTCTCCTCAGGAAGAAACCTAGCCTGGGCCCCTGCTGAAATGTGCCTCAGCTACCCCTCACTCTTCCATGCTGACCCTTTGGTTTAGGCCCACAAACATCCTTGGGAGGTAAGGGAGAGAAAAGCAGGGAGAGGAATCTTCTGGTTGGAGGGCCCCATGGCCGTTGGATGTCTTCAGGAGATGAACTAGTCCCCATTGAGTTGAGGGGTTCAGCTTCCCGCAATACAGACAGGCAACTTCTACTGTGGGCAACACAGGGAGAGTGGCTATCAAGTGCCCTGGATAGACAGACAGCTGTCTCTCTGAGCTCTGGACACTGTTTGATTTTTGGTTTCTTTGAATTTGGTCTGGGGGCCACACCCAGAGGTGCTCAGGGCTCACTCCTGGCTCTGTACTCTGGAATCCCCCCTGTAGGGCTCAGGAAACCAGAGGGGAAGCCGGGGATCAAACCTGGGTGGGTCATGTGAATGAAAAGGCCCTCATCTTCCTCCTGCTTTTTACCCTGTTGTACTCAGGAGGTGGCGTTGTTCATGAAGCCTGCCATGTCTTCATATTTAAATCCCATTTAAATCTCATTTAAGGGGCAATTTGATTTGTTGGCTCTTAATCAATGAAAAACTAATTCACTTTTTGATTGGGGGCTATACTAGGTGGTGTTTAGGGGCTACCCTTGGCTCTGTACTCAGAAATGACCTGTGCAAGGCTGGGCCTTTGATCTGGGGCTGGCCACATTCAAGGCAGACTCTTTACCATCCATGCTAGCTCTCTGGCCCCAATGAAACACTTGAAATTTCAAATACTGGCTAGAGCCAATCTCTGATCCCTTAGCATCATGGGGTCCCCCCAAGAGCTAATTAAGCAACCTGAAACCAGGAGTTGACTATCCTGTTGGGTGTGGCTCTTCCCCAAAACATAAAAAAACATTATTGAACAATTGGGTACTCTCCCTGCACCCATTCCCTTCACTTCATTATTACTGTCGAATGACTATTGTTGCCCCGAGCTGCCCAGGGACCCCACATTACTAGAGGTGTCTTCCTAACCATAGCCCTCCCATAATGCCCAGGCATTGAACCCCCAGTTTTTTTTGGGAGGGCCACACCCGTTTGATGCTCAGGGGTTACTCCTGGCTAAGCGCTCAGAAATCGCCCCTGGCTTGGGGGGGACCATATGGGACGCCGGGGGATTGAACCACGGTCCTTCCTTGGTTAGTGCTTGCCAGGCAGACACCTTATCTCTAGCGCCACCTTGCCGGCCCCTTGTACCCCCAGTTTTAATAGCTTTATTTTATTTTTTTAAATTTATTTTATTGAAATACTTGTGATCTACAGAGTCCCTCATAGTTGAATTTGAGCTATAAAATGAGTCAGGGCTCTTCCCACCACCAGTGTCGACCTCCCTCCACCAAAGGCCCCAGAGTGCATCCTATGTCACCACCCTTTGTTCCCTGGCCTGCCATGGTAACAGGCCCCTTAGAGTTTAGATTGTTAAAGTTTAGGTCCCTTGATTCTTTTCTCATTGACTTTGGCTTGGATATTTAGTTCTGTCCTTATTTATTTCCCTGCCAATGCATCCAAGACCACTTGGCCTTTCTTTATCCCTTTCTTCTTATTCCATAGAAAAATGAGGGAATATGTGGTAAAATAAAGTAATCCATGTCCCAAGGTTTTATGAAAAAGGCGGGAGCCCCAATTTAAAAGTAAGAGATTAAAAACCCCAATTAAAAATAAGTTTATTTTATTTTTATTTTAATTTTTTGATTTTTGTGGGTCACACCCAGCTACGCTCAGGGGTTATTCCTGACTCTACACTCATAAATCACTCCTGGCAGGCATGGAGGACCATATGGGGTGCCAGGATTTGAACCACCGTCTGTCCTGGATCAGCTGCATGCAAGGCAAATGCCCTATTGCTATGCTATCTCTCCTGCCCTTTATTTTTTATTTAATTTTATTTATTTATTTTTGCATAGGCACAGCAAAATCTGGGGAAATCTGGTTTAAGAACAGGGAGACCTTACTTATGACACATCCTGCCAAAAGACCAGCTAGAGGCTCCAGTCATACTAAAAGCTGTTTCTTGAAGCAACAGCGGTTACAGCTTATCCATCTTTGCCACTGACAAGGCAGAACCCTGGCTCTGCATTAAGGTGTCAATCAAGTCCAGGTCCTGCCCACAAGTTTCTGTTTCTTGGGACAGTTGTAGGGCCCCCCAGAACCCACCCAGACATAAAGGTGTGCCCTTAACTTCCCACCCTCTTCCTGTTACTTTTTATTTTTATTTATTTTGTGGGGGGAGGGCACATCTGGTGGTGCTCAGGGGTTACTCCTGGCTTTGTGCTCAGAAATCGCTCCTGGCAGGCTGCGGGACCATATGGGATGCTGGGGATCAAACCTGGGTCCATTTCAAGTCGGCAGCCTGCAAGGCAAACACCCTGCCGCTGTGCTATCACTCTGGCCCCTCTTCCTGTGACTTCCTGCTCTGGAAGCTCTTTGGGTCTAGCCACCCTCCTGGTCCCCCACCTCTTTTTCTTCCAGGACCTAAAACTTGCCCTCTTCAGAATTGCAGGGTCCCCCACTGTCAGTGATGGGCAGAGCACCCCAACTCCAAGGCTGTGCTCTGGCTCACAACTCTCTGGGGACTCTGTTTAAAAGAAGCAGGGTGAGATGTTCCTCACCCCCTCCCAGGAGAAATGGGATTCCACTTTTGTGTATTTTTAGCAGGTTCCCTAAGTGGAGATTAAGACAACAACGAAAAAAATATAAAAAAAACCCAACAAATCCAGAGGTTCTTTAGACATTAGCAGGCAGGTAGAAATCTGATAATATCAATGATATTATTATGCCATTAATTATATTAAAAACACACATTTGTATAAATTACATAATTATAACATATTATATAATGTATCATATATTATAAATCATATACATTTATAATACATAATATATGAATTAATTTATAAACATACATACATATATATTAATATATTAGCACTGCGCCTAGACATAATAAGGGCTCAATAAAACACTGCCAGCTTGCTGGCTGCAAATATTGCATCATTGGTGATTAATCATAAAGTAGTGGGAACAGAGCTTGCTGGCAAAAGTATTATTGGGGGGCCCAAAAGTGAGCTCATTCTGCATGTAGCAAGCCTGGGCTTTGTCCCTGACACCATATAATTCTCTAAGCACTGCCCAGATGTGACCCCCCCCCAAATCAAAACCAAAAAGATGGCATCAGAGAAGCACGTCTGAGTGGTGCTGAGCACAGGCTTCGTAGGGAAGAGCCTGGATTTGATCTCTAGAATCATGTGCTTCCACCCAGAACCCCCAGAAGCAATCTGCAAGCACAGAACCACAAGTAGCCTCTGAGGACTGCAGGATATGACCCCCCCCCACCCAATTAAGCAAAGAGATTTTGTTCTGTTGGGTTTGTGGGGGACACACTCAATGACCTCAGGGCTTTCTCCTGGTTCTGCTCTCAGAAATTATTCCTGGTGGGATCAGAGGTGCTGGGGATGAAACCTAGATGAGTTGCCTGCAAGACAAGCTTCATATCCTCTGTATTATTGCTTTGGCTCATAAAAAAATTTTTTGTAATGAATGCTACTTTAATAGAAATATATCAGATTTAGGATCTGAAAAATTTGAGTTATACTTTGCACTAATCACTTTGAGTTCAAACCAGTGGTATCAGCCATGGGTCGGATGAGTTCAACTCTGTCACTTACCTAGCGTAGAGTATTTTTTTTTAGACTTCATTTATTTACTTATTTATTTATTTGGTTTTGGGCCACACCCGGTGGCACTCAGAGATTACTCCTGTCTCTGTACTCAGAAATCACCACTGCCAGGCTGGGATGCTGGGATTCGAACCACTGCCTGTCCTGGATCAGCTGCGCGCAAGGCAAACACCCTACCACTGTGTTATCTCTCCAGCCCCTAGCATGGAGTATTTAAACTACTACAAGAAGAGTGCTTGGAGTATTCGAGCATCAGTTTTTCAGTGTGAACAGTGATCACGGGGGGAAAGTTACTACAGACCTATAAATGCTCAATAAATCTCTGGGGGAAAAAAGCCCACAATTTTTTTGGAGGGTCCTGGGGCCTTCCAAGTTTAGCGTTCTGTATCATAAGAGGCTGCTGCTACTCAGGCCCAACTGTCTGAGCCATTTCAATGGCAGTTCTGGGAGGCTTTGGAGCCACGAGATACCGGGGATGGACTTTAGGTCTCTGACCTGGCTAGGCATGAACCCACTTTCAGAGCTACTGAGCTATTTCTCAGGTGTCTCAGCTATTGCCCAGGTGTCTTCCCTTCCCTCCGGTTACACCTAATGTTCCTTAGCAGCTCGAATTTCAAGACCTGTGGGCAGCTGGTCACAGTGCCTCAGCCCACCCCAGGGGATGGCACCAGGTCGGCCTCAGCCCAGGGACCCAGTTCTGACCCACCATCTGCCAGCTCCAGCCTGCAGCAGGGAATCAGTGGCTGCAACCTGTCATTTGAGCCGCTGGCCAGTCAAATCTTCCTCCCCTGTCAGCCGGGCCTCTGAGCAGCCAGGGCTGTTATGGCAATGGTTGTCTTGGCAACGGCGGGACTGCGTCAGGGTGGGGTGGTGTTGCCGGGTGTGCCTGCAGGGGACGGGCCCTCAAGGCTCTTTGAACCCCTTGAGCCTGGGGCGACTTCTGAGCATGCACTGAGCTGGGAAAAAAGGAGCTGGCATTGCAGGGGGCAGGTCCCAATTCCATGCTCAGCTGAGACTGATGTGTGTGCATTGTTACTCGTGTGTGTGTGTGTGTGTGTGTGTGTGTGTGTGTGTGTGTGTGTGTGTGTAGACTCGTGTGTAGACCTCTCCAGTGCTGCTGGGGATGATGCAGTAAGACTATATAGAGCCAGTAGCTTTGGGGGAGGTCCTGCTGGGTTGGGGTTCGAACCCCAGGGCTCTGTGTAAGCTGGATAAATTGTGTGCAAAAGCCAGTCCAGTTCGTCTCCATCCTCCCTCTTCAGAATGGGTTCATCCAGTGACCAGAACAAAATAACAACAACAACAACAACAACACATGAGGCCTAGAGCTGAACCCGCAGGCCAGGCGCAGATCTGATCTGAAGGCGGGGGTGCAGAGTGGAGAGTGGGGGAAGCAGGTAGAGAGAGCACAGCCTCCTTGCAGGCGGTGCCAACTGGGCGAGTGAGCACTCCGTGCGTAATGGGGAGGCAGGCGGGGCGTAGCCATGGAGACCAGTAAACAGGCTAATTTGTGGGCTCACTGCAGTAGTACCCAGGGAAAAGGGCAGGTGGTGGTGTGGCAGGGTGGTGGTGGGGGAGAGGGTGTTACCCGAAAAAATGGGGGAAGCAGGGAGGAGGAGGAGGGAGAGTCCTAGAGGTGGAGGGTGCATGCCCCTAAGGGCTCTGGACTCTACTGCTCTGCCCTTGCCTTGCCAAGGAAGCCACCCAGGGGTCATCCGCAGCCCTGAGGGGTGCAGAGGGTCCCCGGGGAGCCTATGTGGAATGGATAGAAGAGATGGTTAAGAAGATGGGGGTGAGAGCCCTGCTTCCATGGATAGATGAACTTGACTTTCCTGTTGTGGGTTTTTTTTTTCATTTTCCCCCTTTTCCTAAAATTAAAAATAAATAAATAAATAAATAAATAAATAAATAAATAAATAAATTGCTGGGCCAGAGAGATAGCACAGCGGAAAGGGCTTTTGCTTTAGACACAAGTGGCCAAGTTCGATTCCCTGCATCCCATATGGTCCCCCGAGCCTGCCAGAAGTGTTTTATGAACGCAGAGCCAGGAGAAACCCTTGAGCGCAGCTGGGTGTGACCCCCAAACAATAAATAAATAAATAAATAAATAAACAAATAAATAAATAAAATAGCACCAAGGTCTTTGGGTTTGGGGTCTCTAACACATCAGCTCCCCACCAAGAGCTTGTGCCCGGGTCTCTGGGTTGATCTAGCTTTAGATTTTTGAGTGAAAAGTTCCCAGATATCTCAGACGATTATTTATAGCTCCGTCACATGTCTTAACTTAATTTTTTTTTTGTTTATGCTGCTAAATTTACCAGCAAGCTAATCGGGTACAGTAATAAGGCGCCGGGCTGCAGTTTATCTGCATTGGAAGGTGCCAGGTTGCCCTCTGCTGTGGAGATGGAGAAATACACCTCCATGCCCAGGGGACCTGCCTTGACATCGGAATCTGAGAGTGGACTCAGGCCAGATTGGGGGGGGGGGGGCAAGAACCTCATATTTATTCACTTTAAACTGGAACAATTATTTTGTATTGATGCTCTTCCATGGCCTTAAATTGAGGATGATCTAAAATAAAACAGCACCCCCTCATTACCCCCCCCCCCCCAAAACCCCTGGCATCAGAGAGATAGTTCACGGTGCTTGTCTTGCAGTGTGGCTGATCCTGGCTTTATTCCTGAAGGGTTGGACCACACCTGGCAGCACTCAGGGGTTACTCCTGGCTCTGCACTCAGAAATTACTTCTAACAGGCTCTGCAGACCCTATGGGATGCCGGGGATCGAACCCAAGCCGGCCACATGCAAGGCAAACACCCTCCCCACTGTTCTATTGCTCCAGCCCTGGCTCTTCAGATGGCACCAGAAAGGGCCCTCTGAGTAGAGCCAGGAATAGATTTTTTTTTTCTTGGTTTTTGGGCCACATCCAGCAGCACTCAGAAATTACACTTGGCAGGCTTGGGGGACCATGTGGGATGCTGGGAACTGAACCCCAGGTTGCCCGTGTGCAAGGTAAACGCCTTAGACACTGTGCTATCACTCTGGCCCCAGGAATAGCTTCTTAAACCATTCCCCCACTCCAAGAAAACAAACAGACCGTCAAAAGAATTCTGGCAGCGTGAAAGGCAAGAAAGACCCTTTTTCTATTGATCTCTTGACGATCTGTGCTTCTGGATTTTAGTCTTAAGGGCCTGGGGCTGGGCCTCAGAGTTCTGGGTTCTGTGTTCAAGTTCATAGCTGGAGCAGGAGTAAAAATTGTGCAAGCTGAGAGACCCTTCTCATTACTAACACCCAAGCAACCCCACTAAGGAATGGTTGGACATTGACAGCAAGGCTGTTCCTGGGAAATAGTTTTTCCTTCCTTCCTTCCTTCCTTCCTTCCTTCCTTCCTTCCTTCCTTCCTTCCTTCCTTCCTTCCTTCCTTCCTTCCTTCCTTCCTTCCTTCCTTCCTTCCGTTTCTTTCTTTGTTTCTTTCTGTTTTTCTTTCTTCTCTCCTTCCTTCCTTCCTTCCTTCTTGCTTGGTTGCTTTCTTTCTCTCCTTTCTTTCTTTCTTTCTTTCTTTCTTTCTTTCTTTCTTTCTTTCTTTCTTTCTTTCTTTCTTTCTTTCTTTCTTTCTTTCTTTCTTCTTTCTTTCTTTCTTTCTTTCTTTCTTTCTTTCTTTCTTTCTTTCTTTCTTTCTTTCTTTCTTTCTTTCTTTCTTTCTTTCTTTCTTTCTTTCTTTCTTTCTTTCTTTCTTTCTTTCTTTCTTCTCTCCTTCCTTCCTTCCTTTCTTCTTGCTTGGTTGCTTTCTTTCTCTCCTTCCTTCCTTCCTTCCTTCCTTCCTTCCTTCCTTCCTTCCTTCCTTCCTTCCTTCCTTCCTTCCTTCCTTCCTTCCTTCCTTCCTTCCTTCCTTCCTTCCTTCCTTCCTTCCTTCCTTCCTTCCTGTCACACCCAGTGGCACTCAGGGGTTACTCCTAGGTTTGTGCTCAGAAATCGCTCCTGGCAGGTTAGGAGGACCATTTGGGATACCGAGAATTCTATCGGGGTCTGTCCGGGGTTGGCCACACGCAATGCAAATGCCCTACTGCTGTGCTATCGCTCCAGCCCTTGGAATTGTTTCTGATAGTAGTGACAGATGGAGGACTGAAGTCAGTCCCTGAAATTCTGAGTGCAGGGAGGGATGGCCTTCGCTGCCATTAAATTCCTTTTCCTGACCCCTCTCTTTTGCCATTGGGGTTGCTTAACCAGAATGTGCCTGCTTGGTGGGTGGTAGAACTGAGTTCAGAGCACAAAGGGCACTGCTGGGGAGGGGACTCGGTGTAACTACCACACTGCAGACTTGGGGCATATTTGCTACTGAGTCATTCCCTGGGATTCCAGCCCCCTCCCAACACCCCCATCTGCCTTTATGCTTTTGCAAAACATGGTACAAATGGTTTACTAAAACATGATGGGAACAAGAGCAGTTTTATTTTTTATTATTATTATTTTTGGTTTTGGGGCCACACTCAGTGACGCTCAGGGATTCCTCCTGGCTCTGCACTCAGAAATCACTCTTGGCTTGGGGGACCATATAGGATGCTGAGGATCAAGCCCAGATCCGACCTGAGTCAGCTGTGTGCAAGGCAAACGCCCTACCACTGTGCTATTGCCCCGGCCCCCAGTTTTTCTTTTTCTTGTTTTGTTTTGTTTTTTGGTTTTTGGTTTTTTGGGCCACACCCGTTAGATGCTCAGGGGTTACTCCTGGCTACGCGCTCAGAAATTGCCCCTGGCTTGGGGGGACCATATGGGACACCGGGGGATCGAACCGTGGTCCTTTCCTTGGCTAGCGCTTGTAAGGCAGACACCTTACCTCTAGCGCCACCTCGCCGGCCCCTTCTTTTTCTTTTATTTAAAGCCAGCACAAAACAAACCTCATTTGGAAAGAAAAAAGGGGCTTCAGCAGACAGAAGGCTGGCACATGACTCTGCAAATGTCCAGATGCCCAAGTCTGGGCATTTGTCTGAGGACAGCTCAGGACACACCGTGGACTCTGTCTGCAGTAGTGTTGTGGTGTGTGTGTGTGTATGTGTGTGTGTGTGTGTGTGTGTGTGTGTGTGTGTGTGTGTACCTTGTGTGTGCCTAACTCATATTTAGAAATCTCCCAAGGGAAGAGAAACATTCAGAACTGCACACAAAACCAAGAGGGAGAGCCTCTTGAATGGAGAATGACCTTGGAGTTCTTTTTCTAGAAATGGCTATACCCCAGCTGCCACTCTATGCCTACCCCTGGGTCTGTCTGATCTGCCCCCACCCCCGAGCCCCTTCAGCTGCTCACTAGATGTCCACAGGGTCTCTGCATTCCCCCTTGCCTCCAGCATAGGATATCTACCCTACATTTCTGCTCTTCAATTCTCCAAAGCAGATAGGCACGTTTCTCTCCCTTCCCTGATCTTTCCTATTCTGGGGGTGCTTGTGTCTTTATTTTTATTTCTTTTTTTTTTAACTTTATTTATTAGTTGATTGACTTTTGGGCTGCACCTAGCAGTGCTCAGCGGTCACTCCTGGCTCTGTACTCAAAAATTGCCCCTGGAAGGCTGTTGGACCATATGGGATGCCAGGAATCGAACCGGGTCCCTCCCTGGTCGGCTGCATGCAAGGCAAACGACCTACTTCTGTGCTATCTCTCAGGCCCCTATTTTTATTTCTTTTTGATTGTTTGTTTTGGAGTCATACCCAGTAGTGCTCAGGGGTTACTCCTGGCTCTGCACTCAGAAATTATTCATGGCAGGCTAGGGGGACCATATGGGCTGCAGGAGATCAAACCAGAGTCAGACTGATCCCAGGTAGGCCATATGCAAGGCAAATGTCCTCCCTATCACTCTGGGCCCCTATTTTAATTCATTTGGGGGGTCCCCTAAGGTTAAGTCTTTGCCAGAGAGAGATTTTGGCAGGGCTGAAGCTGCTTGCTGTGGAGAGATGTTCACCCTTTTCCTGGGCGGCATCTGATAGGAAAGCCTGGTAATGTCTCTTTTTCCAGGTGATGGTCAGAGCAGGCCCTGGGATGCTTCTGTTGCTCCGGCTACTTATGCAGCCTCTGGTCTTTGTCTAGTTTTCCAATTTCCCATAAGAAAAAACAAATTAAACAATTTATTTATTTATTTTTAATATTGTTTTATTGAATCAGTGTGATCAACAGAATCCTTCATAGCTGAATTTGAGATAGACGATGAATCAGGGACCTTTCCCCCACCAATGTCGATCTCCCTTCACCCATGGACCCAGAATGCATCCTATACCACCACCCTTTCCCTGGCCTGCCAGTAGAACAGTCCTCTGAGTTTAGATGGTTAAAGTTTAGGCCCCTTGATTCTATTCTCATTGACTTTGGCTTGGATATTTACTTCTGTCTTTATTGATTTCCCCGCCAATGCATCCAAGATCACTTGGCCTTTCTTTATCCCCACTAATGCATCCGAGACTTAAGCAATTTAAAATAATGAAGGTTTTGCTTTTGAGTCACAGTGGTGATGCTTTAAGGGTCATCCCTGGCTCTGCACTCAGGGACCACTCCTGAGTGATGCTTGGGGCACCGGGTCGGCTGAGTGCAAGGTAAGCAACTTACGCACTGTGCTGTCACTCTCATCCCAACCAAAGCTTCTTCCTATTTCTTCAAGAAGTTGATCCTGCGCTACCATTATTTATCTCTAGAAACCAGATCCTTCTTTCTCTCTTCATATGTGAAATCTAGAAGGGATGTAGAGGTATAGAATAAAAAATAGTAAAATCTCACTTCTTCAGAAAACAAAGCTGAGACACGCCAGCTAGCAGAAACCTCATGTTGATGGCTATTGGTCACCAAGCATGGTCCCTTTTGAATGTTTTTGCAAGTGAAATGTGTTTGTTCCTATCAAGTTCAAAGATTAAGATTCAATTAAGGAATCCAGAAGATGGGTTTTTGAAACTCCAGTGAACTGTTCTCGTTTGCTCATCTCTATGCCTTTGCCTGTTTGTTCTTGAGTTTGTTGACAAATTTGCAAAGTCTCACAGAGTAGAATGATGAGTTTTAAAAGTCTATCCCTTCTCCTCTTCAATCAGAGCAGACTAGAATGGTGGCCTATCATTTTATCTCTATCTATCCACCGATCTACCTACCCATCCATTTATTTATTCATCCATCCCTCCATCCCTCCATCTATCCATCCACCCATTCACCCACCCACCCACCCATCTACCATCCATCCATCCATCCATCCCATCCATCCATCCATCCATCCATCCATCCCATATCCACCCACCCACCCATTCTTCCACCCACCCACCCACTTACCACTCACCCATCCACCCATCCATCCATTCATCCACCCATCCATCCATCCATCATTAAACTTTGTTTGTTTGTTTGTGTTTTGACCATATCTGGTGGCATTCAGGGATGCCAGGAATTGAACCTGGGTCAACCATGTGCAAGGCAAACACCCTACCCACTGTGCTATCTCTTCAGCCCTTCATCTATTTTTGTTGTTAATTTAAAGAAGTGTCAAGCCTTTCATCCAGTTCCTGCATCTGACCATTCACTTCCAATTTCAGGTCATATCTGTAAGCAGAGATTTAACCATGTCACGTGTTTATCCTGGGACTTAAGGAAAAACATTAAAGTATCATTTAATTTCATTGATAAACTTTGTTTTAGTGTTTAGTGTTTGTTTAGGGTTTTAGTAGATCTTATTCTGGAATGTTACAGGGTTTAAATATATATATATATTAATTAAGTATTAGTAATGCATAGACATAGTAAGAGATACTCTAGAGGTTTTTATTTTATTCTACTTGTTGGACCACACTTGGCAATGCTCAGGACTTAACTTCTGGCTCTGTGGTAAAGTATCTCTCCTAGTGGGCTCAGGGGAACAAATTGCTGGTGATCAAACCTGGGTTGGCTGTGTGCAAGACAAACACTACCTGCTGTACTATTGCTCTGGACTCACTTTAGTGGTGTTTTGTTTTGTTTTGTTTTGTTTTGTTTTGTTTTTGGGCCACACCTGTTTGACGCTCAAGGGTTACTCCTGGCTATGTGCTCAGAAATCGCCCCTGGCTTGGGGGAACCATATGGGACACTGGGGGATCGAACCGCTGTTCATCCTACGCTAGCGCTTGCAAGGCAGACACCTTACCTCTAGCGCCACCTTCCCGGCCCCTTTTCTTTAATTTTTAAAACAAAATAGTTTTTTAAATTTCTCATACTTACTTCTGACTCTACACTTAGGGATCGCTTTTAGCGGTGCGTGGGGGACCATATGGGATGCTAAGGATTAAACCTGGGCTGGCTGTGTGCAAAGCAAATACCCTAACACTTTTCTTTCTCTTTCTTTCTTTCTTTCTTTCTTTCTTTCTTTCTTTCTTTCTTTCTTTCTTTCTTTCTTTCTTTCTTTCTTTCTTTCTTTCTTTCTTTCTTTCTTTCTTTCTTTCTTTCTTTCTTTCTTTCTTTCTTTCTTTCTTTCTTTCTTTCTTTCTTTCTTTCCTCTCTCTCTCTCTCTCCCTCCCTCTCTCCCTCCCTCCCTCCCTCCCTCCCTCCCTCCCTCCCTCCCCTCCCTCCCTCCCTCCCTCCCTCCCTCCCTTCCTCCCTTCCTTCCTTCCTTCCTTCCTTCCTTCCTTCCTTCCTTCCTTCCTTCCTTCCTTCCTTCCTTCCTTCCTGTCCATGAAGGTCTAAATACTACTTCTCCACCTCTGCTCCCAACCCTACTTCATTCCTTCCCCAAGTCCAGAGCAAGCCCTCTCACCCTGCTCATCTGCTGGTGTGTGTGTGTGTGTGTGTGTGTGTGTGTGTGTGTGTGTGTGTGTGTGATCCTCACATACCTGATCTCGGTCACCACTGTTGGCTCAATGGCTGCAGAGTTCACTGGGTGTCATGTCCTCACTTTTGGGGTGCCTCCTCCCCATGGCCACCACAGACAAAGCTATGAGAAATAACCTCTTGCTTCTCATTGTGTAGCCGGGTATGGGGGGTAAGGGGAGATAATATCTGCAGGGCTAAACTCATAGGAGTGGAATCATCGGGTCCAAGCATAGGTGCCTGAAGTTGGAGATGATTAATTGCCCACTGTCCACCCTTTCCAGCCGGTGAGGGGGTGCCCATTGCCGTGGGTACTATAGTTGGCAGTGGGCACTGGATAGCGGGTCCAGCCTTTCCAATAGGGCTGGCGGGGAGGTGGGGAGTAAGGAGTGGTTCTATATCCTCATGGCCATGCGACTGATCCATGCCTTCTGCCCCACAGAGCAAGCTGGTGAAATACTTCAGCAGGCAACTGTCCTGCAAGAAGAAGGTGGCACTCCAGGAGCGCAACGCTGAACTCGAGGGCTTCCCGCAGCTGCGCCACTGGTTCCGAATTGTCGATGTGCGCCAGGAAGTTCTGGAGGTGACCGAGCCTTGCCCTGGGCGCCCCTTCCCTACCCTATGCACCCCTGCCCCGTGCCCTCTATCCCAGGCGCTACCTGTTGGCGCTGACCCTTGGGCCCTGACCCTTGCACCCCTGCCTTGTGCACCTAGTTGAGGGAGGGACACTCCCAATCTCAAAAGGGGGTTCCAGACATAGGGCCTCTTGCCCCATCACTTCGAAGCTCCTGGAACCCATACATGTTGCAAAGGGATGGAGCACAGGCTCTGCACTCAGGAGCCCCAGGTTCAGTCTCTGGCACCATGTAACTTCCCCCACCCTGCACCCTGAATTTGTTCTTCCCCAATTATGTGCGGCCCCTTAGTTCAACATGTTCAGGAGAACTTAGTGTTTCTTGGCCAGAGTTGGCACCTTCTGTCCCTGGTCCCCTTGCCCAGAAGATCTGGGCAGTTAAATTGCTGGTTTGTTATGATTAAGGAGCTTGTCAGAATATTTTTTTTTGGGGGGGGCACATACCTGTCGGTGCCCAGGGCTTATTCAGGGTCCAGTCCTGGCCCTAAGCTTAAGGGTAATTCCTGGCAGTGCTCAGGGGACTATATGGGATGCTGGGTCAAACCCGGGTCAGCCTAGTGCAAGGCAAAATCCCTCCCTGCTGTGCTATCTCTCCATCCTCAACTGTTTCTGTTGTTTTTGTTTTTGGACCACACCTGGTACTGCTCAGGGGTTACTCCAGCTATGCTCTCAGAAATGGCTCCTGGCTTGGGGGACCAAATGGGATGCCAGGGGATCGAGCCTCGGTCCATCCTAGATTAGCTCGTGCAAGGCAAATGCCCTACCACTGAGCCATCACACTAGCCCCTGGCCCTAACTTTCAAAACATTCTTAACTGTGTGTAATGTGATGAACGTGGATGAACGTGGCTGGCCATCCAACCCCGGGAACCATTATAGGAAAGAGCATCTGTTCAGTTTTTGGCCTTTTAGTTGGGGTCACACCCACCCACCCGAGCACCGAGGCTATTGCCAGGCATGGACCTGGGGGTCCTACCTTGGGTGCCCCCAAACTGTGCATGTGGGGGATGGAAGTGGGACCCCCACGGGTGAAGGATGTACTCGAGCTCTCCCAGCATAGCCAGCTGGATCTGATCCTCGGGCCAGTTTCATGAGACGCCAGCTCACAAGCTCTTCTTGAGCAAGTATTTGAAAATTAAGTTATTATTAAAACACATGCTCTCCACCTTTTTGGCAAGCTTGATGGCTGCCAGGCTGGTGCCAGTACCCCAAATTGGGATCCTTGCAGGCTTCTCTTATAGGCAAGTTAGCTCCCAACTGCCTGCAGTTGTTGAGTTTTTTGCCCCTCACCTTTGCAAGTGAAGAAACCTGAGCCCACCGCAACCACCCACTATCAGTGGGGACTGAGCTGGGTCCACATTCTCACCTGCAACTCATGTGGTGTCCAACAGGGGACACCCTTTGTACCCCTGTGTGTGACCTCTGGAGTGGCCTGACCTCTCTGGTTTAATGTCCTAATTACAGACTCGAAAGTGCCTAATTATTATTATTATTCAATACCTGTGGCACTCAGGGGTTACTCCTGGCTATGCTCTCAGAGATGGCTCCTGGCAGGCTCGAGGGACCATATGGAATGCTGGGGATTGAACCCGGGTCCTTCCCAGGTTGCCTTGCCACATACAAGGCAAATGCCCTACCGCTGTTCTATTGCTCCGGCCCCAAAAGTGCCTACTTTTTAAGCAACCAACTTTGTGACATTAAAAGAAAATGAAACACTTGAAGAACAGGATTTATTTACTATAATAATCTAATAATTATCATAATCATAAAATCATTGTACTTGTTCTTTTGACCCAGATTTATTTTTCTCCATTATTTTATTTGGATCACACCCAGCAGTGCTCAGGGGTTATTCCTGGTCCTTTACCTTGGAGTCAATCCTGGCAGGGAACCATAGGGGATGCCCTACTATCCACTGGGATATCAACTTGCTCTAGTCTCCTATTCTCTATTTTTACCATCATCTTTATTTTTGCATGGAAGTGACACATTATAGAATTAGAAGGCAAACGGGGGAGAAAAAAGAGACACAAGGAAATTCTGTCCCAAAGAGGAGAGACAAAGAGACACACAGAGAAAGAAATTACCAGTCCCTATCTTATTTCTGTATCAAAGGGGATTTGAGAGAGAGAGAGAGAGAGAGAGAGAGAGAGAGAGAGAGAGAGAGAGAGAGAGAGAGAGAGAGAGAGAGAGAGAGAGAGAGAGAGAGAGATTGTAATACACAGATATGGACACAAGAGGGCGGACATACCCTACATTATTGCCCTAGATTCTAGCCTCCATCCTTAAATAGCTCCATTTTTAGATATCTCTTAGATATCTTATTTTAATAATAACAACAACAGTAACTCACATGGAGATGCTGAATACCATTCAGTGCTGTAAAATTAAGGCTTTCTTTATACAGGTGCACAAATATAGGCAGACAAATTTCCAGTCTGCTGGTAAGCTGTTGTTTTGCCATCCCATGTTGGGGGTGAGGCTGGGAGGGCATTTATTGCTGGTCATGAAGGAGAATGGGCAGTGGGAGAGACCTTCCCTGTCCTGTTCTCCCTCTGCCTATTTCCCCACTCACTGCTCTTCCCACCTCACCACGTTGTTACTTGGCTTTAGAATGTCCCCTTCCTCCATGCTTCATGGCGCCTGGGCACAAACCCAGTTTCATGTCCAGCTCCGAGCCATAACTGGTTTCCCAGCCCAGCATGCACATGGAAGATCCAGTCTGGGGCAGAGAAAAACCCACTGGGGCACAAACTTTCTGGTTTGCACTGCTCCGAGGTCATCCTGGATGTGGGACATGCCTGGTGGCATCCAGATATGCTGCATGTGGAGCTCTGCCTTTCCTAGAAGGGGGTTCAGGGTTGTCTTGGGAGACAGACAATGAATCAATCCCAGTTTCCAGTAACTGGCTGGGAAATCAGCATTCACAACTCCCCTACCTACCCCTGTAAAATAAAGATTAAAAAGTATAGAGTAAAGGTTCACTTGTTAGGTGAGGCCTCCCTCGGCATGGCACCTCTAGCCCCTTTGGCTAGTGGATCTGAAGATGCAGGAAAATGGTGGAGAAACAATTCACAAGCAGTCAAAGTTTCATTGGAGTCAGCTTGCTTTTATTCCATGGCCCTGTCCGCCATATGCATTTCCTCACATCTGCTTTCTCTGCTAACTTTTTGCTGCCCCTTTGTCTCTCTGCCTTTTGCTGCTTCTCCACTGCCTCCCCCAGCCAAACTTTTTTTATTCTTTTTGTTTGTTTGTTTTTGTTTTTGTTTTAGGGCCCACCCAGTAGCACTTTTTTTTTTTTCTGGTAGCACTTCCGAGTTACTCCTGGCTCTGCACCCAGAAATTGCCCCTGGCAGGCTTGGGGAACATATGGGATGCTGAAAATCAAATCACTGTTTGTCCTGGCCTCGTGCAAGGCAAATGCCCTACCTTTGTGCTATTTCTCTAGCCCCCAATTTATTAATATTTTTTTAAAACAGCCAACCCCATCCCAGGTGAAGGTGGATCCGATCATTCAGGTGGGATTAACATCTCCAAAGAAAGTTTAGATAAAAGGGTGTTGGGGGGAAGGGTCACACACACCCCAGACAGAATATGTGCTTGTCCCAGTCCCACCAGATGGAAGTCTGAGGTTCCCCCTCAAAGCTAAGACGTGGCAAAGCAGAGAGAGGCCCAGGTGGGATGCCCAGTGCCCATGTCTTACCCACCTCCTCCCTCTCGCTAGGAGATCACCCCGAGCCAGCTGAGCCTGGAAGAGCTCCTGGAGATGACGGATGAGCAGGTGTGCGAGACAGTGGAGAAGTTCGGGGTGAACCGGGAGGAATGCGCCCGCCTCAACGCCTCCCTCACCTGCCTTCGAAACGTGCACCTGTCAGGTGAGCCTGGGTGGGTGGCTGGGACTTTGGGACAGTGCTGATGCTCCAGGCCTGTGCCCCTCGGTGCCAGCAGGAGGGCAGCATCAAGGCACGGGGCAGAACCTGCACCGCTGCAGTGCCAAGGTGGGGTCTGGGGGCGACGGAGGCACCGACCATGTCAGGAAGCTCCCTGCCCCGGGAGTCTATCCAGGTGGTTGGGTCCAGGTTCTGGAGAACTCTGACCAGCCTGGGGAATGTTGGTGTGTGGAATGGACTTGGATCTTTATTTTATTTTATTTTATTTTATTTTTATCTTACCTTATTTTATTTCTATTAATATTTTTATTATTTATTTATTATTATTATTATTATTTTGGTTTTTGAGTCACACCTGGCAGCACTTAGGGGTTAATCCTGGCTCTATGCTCACAAATCGCTCCTGGCAGGATATGGGATGCCGGGATTCGAATGACCGTCCTTCTGCATGCTATCTCTCCGGCTCCACCTTATTTTATTTTTATCTTATTTTATCTTATCTAATTTTATTTTATCTTACTTTACCTTATTTTATTCTCTTATCTTAATTCATTTTATCTTATTTTATTTATTTAATCTTATCTTATATTATCCTATTTTATCTTTATATTATCTAATTTTATTTTAGCTTATTTTACTTTATCTTATTTTATTTTTATCTGACTTTATTTCATTTTATCTTATCTAATTTTATTTGGTCTTATTTTACTTTATTTTATTTTTATCTTATTTTACTTTACTTTATTTTTATTTTTTTTTGGGTTTGGGGCCATACACAACAGCACTCAGGGGTTACTCCTATCTGTGCTTAGAAATTATTCCTGGCAGACCCGGGAGGGACCCTATGGGTTGCTGGGAATCGAACCCAGGTTGGCTGTGTGCAAGGCAAATGCACTCCCCACTGTGCTATAGCTCTCGCCCCATAAACCTGGGTCTTCTTATGTATTTTGAAGTATCTCTGTGTTTTGGGGATCAATATTGAACTTTTATTTATTTATTTGGATTTTGGGCCATACCCAGCGGCGCTCAGGGCTTACTTCTGTGCTCAGAAATTACTCCTGGGGGACCCTGTGAGATGCTGGGGATTGAACTCGGGTCATCCACATGCAAAACAAATGCCTTACTATTGCTTCAGCCCTTTATTTTTAATGTAAACAGTAATATACAATCACTAAAATATCTAAGAAGGAAGTTCAATAAAATGCCCCAAGCACCATCATCTAAGGACTGACCATGGTTCCTTTGATAGAATATTCTCAGTTTGTTTTGGGGCGAGGATCACAGCCACTTGGCTCTCCCTGGTACGCAGGGGACCATGCAGTGGTCGTAGGGGGAGTCAAACACATGGGATGATTCTTCCTGCCAGATATAAGCATGTAAGTAGAGATGAATTTTCTATCTCATCTTTAAACAGTAGGGGTAGAATGATTCTATTATTATTATTATTATTATTATTATTGTTATTTTCATTTCACAAAATTATCTCTGAGACTATGTTTCACTAGATGAGGGTCCCCACAGATCATCATTTCCCCTTAAGCTTCCCTGCCTATTGCTCAATTTTTTGTGACTTTGTAACTGTACTAACAGGATTTGACCCTCAATAATTAATTAAATTCATTCATTCATTCTTTTGCCACATCCGCTGCATTCAGGGGGTTAATCCTGGCTCTGTTCTCAGAAATTACTCCTGGTAGGCTTGCTTGCTTTCTGCCATGCCCAGTGATGCTCTGGCGTTATTCCTGGCTCTGCACTTAGAAATCACTCCTGTCAGCCCAGGGGACCACGTGGAACGCCAGGGATTGAACTTGGGTTGGCTGGGTGCAAGGCAACCACTCTCCCCACTGCACTATTGCTCCGGCCCCTCTTTCTTTCTTTTTCATCACACCCGGTAGCTCTCAGAGCTCACTTTTGGCTCTGTGCTTAGGGATCATTCCTCTGGGCCTAGGGGACCATAGGGGGTGCCAGGGGTTACAAGGCAAGTGGCTTCCCTGCTGTACTGTCACTTTGGCTCCACCCTCCTCATTTCATGCCCTGCGACAGCCACTATTTCTTCCCTTTTTTGGGGGGAGGGGCATACCCGTTTGATGCTCAGGGGTTACTCCTGGCTAAGTGCTCAGAAATTGCCCCTGGCTTGGGGGGATTATATGGGATGCTGGGTGATCAAACCGCAGTCTTTCCTTGGCTAGCACTTGCAAGGCAGACACCTTACCTCTAGTGCCACCTCACCGGCCCCATACAGCCACTATTTCTTTGGCACCTCTAGTCTCTTCAGCCAGGGGTGCTAAAGATGTAGGGTAATAGTGGAGAAATAATTCACAAGCAGTCAGTTAAAGTTTCATTGTAGACAACTTGCTTTTATTCCATGGCCCTGTCCACCATGTGCATTTTCTCACATCTGCTTTCTCTGCTAAGCTTTTTTGCTGCCTCCCATCTCCTTTTGCCTCTTCTTTTTTTTTCTTCCTTTATTCTTTCTTTAAAACAAGCACCCCATCTCAGGCATGGGAGGGTCTGATCATCCAGGTGGGATTAACATCTCCAAAGAAAGTTTAGGTAAAAAAGCATTGGGGTCAGGGTTACCTGACAGTGCTGGCTCTCACAGACAGAGTCGGCTGCTCAATGCTTGTCCTTGAGATAATCCAGCACTTCTTGTCCGCTGGCCCCTTCCCACTGTCTCCCAGCTGTCCAGAGGTGCTAATAGGGCCGACCCACTCTAGTTGGGGAGCTCACCTTCGTTCTGGCTAGCAGTGCTTGTGGGGGGGTTTCTGAAGGTACCACAGTGCTGTCATGGAGGATCTCTGGGGGAGCTAACTGGAGTCATATCAGAGGCATGGTGGGGGGGAAGTGTCTCCATCTGCTGAGCTATTGGGGGACTATGCATGGTGACTGTAGGCAGCACCAGGGATCTATCTAGATCCCTCAGGCCAGTGAGGGAGATGCACTTGGCTTGAGCTATCCCCTCTCCAGTACCCTCTATCCCCACCCAGTGCTCCCCTTCAGTTTTCTGTGGCTAATCTCGCACTCTGGTTTCCACTTCAGCTTTTTTTCTTTTTTTGGTTTTTGGGCCACACCCGGTGATGCTCAGGGGTTACTCCTGGCTATGAGCTCAGAAATCACGCCTGGCTTGGGGGATCATATGGGACGCCGGGGAATCGAACCTAGGTTCGTCCTGGGCTAGTACAGGCAAGGCAGGCACCTTACCTCTAGCGCCACCATGCCAGCCCCTCCACTTCAGCTTTTAGTGGTGCAATTGCTCCCCTACCTGGACTTTCTCCCTATGAAGAATGTAAGTGGATCTGCTGTTGATCCCCAGCTGCAGTTGCCTGCAGAGCCCCCTAGCACATAGTAGGTGCTCAGTAAATCTTCCCAGCCCCTTCTCTGTTGCCAGCTTGCTGGCATTCTCCAGGTATTCAACATCAACAAGCTTGCTTTTTTCTGGTCTATGCAGAACTTCTATCTGGATTCCCACGGAGCCCTGGTGTCCATGTACCTCCCAATCCCCAAAGCATCCCTGGAACCTATTTGCTACTTAGAAAAACCTCCAGCCCGGCTTTCTCTCCCTCTGGCTGTCTGTGGCATAAAGTTCCTGGGAAAACCACCCACTGTGCTTGGTTCTGAAGCCCACGAGGCGGCAGCAGCGAGCCACCTTGGCCACAGTCTCTTCTGCTTCAATTTTTTTCCCTCCCCAAAAGCCTGGGAGGTGTCCCCCGCAATGAAGATAGGGCAGTAATTTTGGGATCACAAATACTCATATTGATACCATGGTAACCACGTTCATGCTACTATATTACCAAAAAAAAAAAAAAAGAAAAGAAAAAGAATATTTCCAGGAAAAAAATAATGGGTTTCTTGACATTTCTTATTTTTATTTATTTTGGGGGGCCACACCCGACAGCACTCAGGGATCACTACTGGCTCTGTGCTTAGAAATTATTCCCGGCAGGCTCAGGGGAACCATCTGGGATGTTGGGGATCCAAGTCAGTTTGGCCGTGAGCAAGACAAGCGTCCTTCTTACTGTGTTCTGGCTCTGGCCCCAAAACTGAATATTTAGCCCACTGAGCAAAATTTTAAAATAAAATATTTTAAAATGCTGAATCAGATGAAACTCGTGTGTGTGTGTGTGTGTGTGTGTGTGTGTGTGTGTGTGTGTGTGTGTAAAATGACAGAGACGTTGCATTAAGAAGCTCAGTCTAGCCATAAAGAGATTAAAAAAAAACAAACAATTTTTGGAGGGGCACCCATACCAGCAGTTCTCAAGGGTTCCTTCTGGCTCTGCACTCAGAATTACTCCTGGTAGGCTTGGGGGACTATATGGGATGCTGGGGATCAAACCTGGGTCTACTGCGTGCAAGGCAAATGCCCTACTCACTGTGCTATGTTTCCGGCCCCAAAATATATATATTTTAACCTGTTCAATCTCTTCTTCCCTCTTTCTCTTTCCTTCTTGCTCTTCCTCCCCCTTCCCTTCCCCTCAAAAATGGGGCTGCTTTATTATATTTTCAGTTGTTTACTTATTGCCTTAGGCCTGGTGCCTTCAGTTCCCAGGTAGGAAAAAGCTCCTTCCTTGCTCTTCTCCCCAGACTGTGGGTCAGATGAATCCCAATCCAGAGAACTGAGGTTTTGAGAGTCAATCACCGCAGGGGGCTTCCCTCTGCCCAGTTAGAGAGTCCTCCGACCTTCCTGATGCCAAGGGTTGCCTGTGTGGCTGGGCTGACCCGGACACCATTCTAGACTCTGGGTGGGACACTGGGTGGGGACAGTGGCAGAACCATCACCCATATGAGCAAATAAATGGCCCAAGTCATGAATCTGGGCGTTGACAAACTGGGGTTTAACTTTGGGGACAGCATGGAGGGAGCCCAGTTGGCTGAGGTTCCCTCAAACACTGGGTGCTCTTGTGGTGGTTGTCAGTACCAGCATCATAAGTATGACCCCACCCCCTTTGCCTGTGTTGAATCTCTACTTGAGTTTCTACTGCTTTATCACCACCACCACAGTCACATCACACACACACACACCCCATCCTCACATCACACAACTACCACTGTCTTCATCCCCTGTAGCCTCCTCTGTTCTGACCCCTTCCACCTTCCCATCCCTGTTTCTCTTGAAAGGGCCCTTGGCCTAGCTCAGTTCCCTCCCTCCGAGCTACCCCCAGCACCTTGGCCTGTGTCTGACCACTCTCCCCACCACCTGCCATGGCCATTCCTGGCTATTCTTTGCCCCCCATCAGAGCAGAGCCCCAAGTGGGTGTTTCATGATGTGCAGTCCCACTCCGCCTATCCTGAGCTGGCTGAGAAGCAAACTCTTGCCACCACACCCCCTCCAGCCTCCCCTCTTCCCTCAACCCCAAGGCAACACCCCCTTTGCCTGCACACAGCTGCCTCCACAAAGGAGATGGCAGTAGGGTGCACAGGTCTGAGAAAGACAGATCAGGGTTCGAGGGCCTGTCTATCTCCTTCTCTTCCTTCCTCCCTTCCTTCCCATCTCTCCTCCTCATCTTCCCCAGGCTCCTCCCCATCTGTCCTCCTCCCTTTTCTCCCCTCAACTTCATCATCTGTCCCTAATCCCCTCTCCCCCTTTCTGTCCTCAGGGGCTCCCTCTTCCCCTGCTCTGCTGTGGTGCTGGCTCTGGGAAGGGCTCCATAACCCCCTAATCTGAGTGATGTGGGGCTCAAAGGGGGGGCTTGTCCCCGAATCCTTGGGTCATGGTGGGAGCTCATTTCATAAGGTTTCGGGGGGCTACCCTGATTCCTTCAGATGGAGGTTCCAGTTGACACCCAAAGGCAGGAGGAGGAAGTGGACCATGGGTGCTGTTGGGAGGGGCTGCAGCTCAGGGCCCAACATTCTGGCATCTTCCAGAGCCTCGCCTGCTCAGCCCCTCCCGCAGAGTGACCCCAAAATAGCGGCACCTCACATGCCTCCTGGGCGCCTCCCAGTTGGCCCCTGAACAGTGGAGCTGAGTTGATTGCTCTATTGTTTTGTCCCCGCTGAGTCCCCAGGCCTGGCAGGGGGCCGGGCTGTTGTTCCCCCCACAAAGCCTTTTTGTGGGCTGCCTGCCCCTTCTAAGCCCAGGGCCCCCTCCCTGCACTGATGCCTCACCCAGGACAGCTGAGGCCCCTTGGGGGAAATGGCAGTGAGAGAGAGCAAATCGAAGAAACTTCCTGGAGATGGAGTCAGAGAAGTCGGGGTGTAAAGACCCCCACATTTAAGTTGGGTGCAGCTGTCACAGTGGGGGGCAGGGGCCCCCAGAGAGAGAGAGGAGAGAGAGGAGAGAGAGAGAGAGAGAGAGAGAGAGAGAGAGAGAGAGAGAGAGAGAGAGAGAGAGAGAGAGAGAGAGAGAGAGAGAGGGTTAGGAACACTAGGCTTAATCTCACACTGTCTCTCTGAAGAAACTTAACTTGGGGTTGACAAAGTAGAATCCCTTCTGCTCCAGACGTCTCATTCTCTACACCTGGGGTGTTCAGGGACTCCCAGCCCCCACATCTGGCATGTGTGCCCTGCATGGGGGTTGTACCCTGTGTGTGTGTGGGTACCCAGGGGACATTTGGTGTCAAGATCATTCTAGAGCACAGGGTCCCCTCAGCTCACTGTGCTCTTTTACTCCCTGGCTTTTTATTTTTATTAATAATAATTTTAAAAAGGGACTTTTGAGGGCATTATGGGGACTGACTGCCCAGGAAGAAAGGGCGGGAAAGGCCATCATGCTCAGAGGCTCAGTAACTTGTCCAGGGCCACACAGCGGGTGACCCTATGGGTAAAGCCCACCAGACTGGTCCTCCCTTGTGACATTCACCGAGCACTGTCCTGTGAGTCTTCTCTGCTTGTCTGTGTCCCTCCTGATGGTTAGTGCCACTTCCTTCCCATGGAGGGCTCTGGATTCTCTCTGTGGGGGCTGAGGGATTCGGGGACACTCCTGACCTCATGGGGGGGGGGGCGAGAATCTTAAAACTGTGTTAAGGGGGTCGGAGAGGTGGCGCTAGAGGTAAGGTGTCTGCTTTGCAAGCGCTAGCCAAGGAAGGATTGCAGTTTGATCCCCCCCGCATCCCATATGGTCCCCCCCAAGGCAGGGGCAATTTCTGAGCACTTAGCCAGGAATAACCCCTGAGCATCAAATGGGTGTGGCTCAAAAACAAAACCAAACCAAACAAAAAAAAGAGAAACAAACAAACAAACAAAAAACCTGTGTTCAGCACTATTTGGGGGTGGCGTGGGGCAGATTGGGCCCCCCCTGCTGTACCCCACCCCCAGCCTGAGCTCAGTTTAGCTCTGTCATCTGATCCTTTTCCTTCTTTAGTGCCTTTTGTCTGTCTGTCCCCTTGTTTTGTGGAGGAGAAATGAGGCAGAAGTGGTCACCCTGGGTGACTGCACCCCGATTGTCATCCTGGATGGGACTTCCGCAGCTGTCCGCCTCCTGTCGGGCAGTTTTCCTGCTCCCACCCTGGGCTTGTTGGTCTTGGGGACAAAGTCGGGGGGTCGTGAGCTGAGACTCAAGAGCACTGGGTAGGGCTGGGGAGACTGGGCGCCCAGCAGGGACTCTTGGTGGCCACCAGGGGGTGCCACTTCCTCAGTTTCTCCAGCAAGTCGAGAAACAGCAGCTGGGAAGGGACCTAACAAAACTGCCCTCTTCTCTCCCTTCTCTGCTTCCTCTTCCTCCTTTTTCCCTTCTCTTCCTCCCCTCTCCCTCCTCTTCTTTCTCCTCTCCCTCCTCTTCCTTCTTTCTCTTCTCCTTTCCTCCTCCCTTCCCTCCTCTTTCTTCTCCTCTTCTTCCTCCTCTCCCTCCTTCATTTTTCTTCCTCTCCCACCTTATCTCCCTCCTTCTCTTCTCCCTCCTCCTTTTCTCCTTTCTCTTTCTCTTTCTTCTCTTTCTCCTCCTCTTCCTGCTCCTATTCCTGGGTCTTGTCTCCTTCCCTGGCCAGCCTTGCTGCCATTAAGCTTTCCTGGCCGTGGCTCCCTTGGGCTCAGGCCCCTTTGCTGACATCCTTGTTACTGCTGTGAGGAACAAACCTGGCACTATATACTTTCACGACCTCATGGAGAGGCAAGAATCTGGGGCTGCCTTTTTTGGTGGGCCAGGAGATCCCTGGAAAGAGCTGGAGAAGAACCAGTTCTGGGAGCCCGAAGAATGCTGGAGGGACCTGCCGGAGGCTGTGGGCAGAAGGCCTGCATCGAGATGCAGAAGCAATGGGCATGGAAACTGGCATGGAAGGGGCAACCCTCGGGCTCACAGCTTGGGTGCCTGGACCCTTCCTGCCACAGTTCAGGAACAGCACATCTGGAACATCCAGACCAGGCTGCTCTCAAGCCTGGCATAGCTTGGCAGAGCCCTGGTGCAGGTCTTAGCCTCAGAAACAGGCAGAAAGTATTTGCAGCGTCTCCAGGAATCAGTGCTCAGGCTGCCTCTGTCCTGGCTATCTCCTCATCTAGCGTGGCCAGGCTTAGGAGCCAGAAGTTTTTAGACTGACGGGCCAAAGTGGTTCCTCTTGAGTCTCCTTCCGCTTCCTGCTTGCTCTCCCCAAGCACTTAGAAGCTTCATGGTCCCGGGGTCTTGGGGTCCCTTGTTGGAATTTGAGGGCAGATCTCTGGAGAACTTGAACTTGGTGAAGATCAAGTGGTCACAGATGGCCACAGAGTCACTGGCCCTGGCCACATTCTAGCTGCGACACATTTGAGAGGTCAGGGAAGTTCCCACAGGGAATTCACTTTTCTTTTCTTTTTTTTTTGGTTTTGTTTTGTTTTTGGGGTCACACCCAGCGATACTCAGGGGCTATTCCTGGCTCTGCACTCAGAAATCACTCCTGGCAGACTCAGAGAACTATATGGGATGCCGGGAAATCAAACTGAGGTCCATCTGGGTTGGCTGCGTGCAAGGCAAACGCTCTACTACTGTGCTATCACTCCAGCTTCGGACTCACTTCTAAAGTGCTCCTAGTAAGGGGTTCTGGGTGCCCCTGGATTTCTCTGGCTTCAAAGGCCCAGAAGCTAGAGGCTGGAGCTGTGATTGTGGAGGGGAGGACCTGGCCTGCTCTTTCTGGTCCTGCCGGGGCCTTTTGCACCCCCCAGGGCCTTTCTGGGGAGAGCCCCTAATCAGCCAATTCAGGGTCTCCCCACCTTGTGAGCCACTGGCATTTGGTGGTGGAGAATCCTGGGGTTGGGGTGGATGGGCAATGCCTCTCCCCTGCCCGACACCCCCATACCCTCGACAAGGACTCCAAGTCAGCCCCGTTCTGTGCCCTGATTTCCCCTCTGTGCACGGCGTGGCCCGTCTCAGATGAAGCCGCTGACAATTTAAGTGTTCTGGGGGTGGATAAAAGCCAGAGATTCCAAGAGGCCCAGAGACTCGTAATTGAGTTGGACTCCAGCTTCTCCTGCCTAGATCGAGGCTTTCCCAGGAGATGTTTCCTTTACAGTTCCTGGAACTGGATAAAAAGCAGGGAGCCTGGGGGTACCGCTGCTGCCCCAAGGCCACCCCCTATACGTAGAGTCACACGCACAGACACATGCTCTCACATGCATGCACAGTGCCATACACACGCTCACACAGCCCCCAAATGCATCGTCCCTGCCTGTCACCCGGGGGAACTTCGTTAATGCCCATAATCTCACAGAAGCTGCTCTGAACCCCTCTTTCTTCCTCGGAAGGGGCCAGTAGAGGCCAGTCGGGTAGGAGGAGCAGACATGGATCCTGCCTGGCCTTCCCTGCTCTGTGTGGTACTGATTTGGGGTGTTGAACATGCACTATCCTCTGGGCTTCCCGACCCACCCCAGGTTCTGTTGCTCTGTGTCCGTGACTCTGTCTTCAGGACTTTGTCTTGCTGGCTCTGCATTTTTGGCTTTGAGTCTGTGGCTATGAGTCCTTGGCCCTGTCTCTGGTGCTGTGTCTCTTTATTCCCTTCCCGCCCACATCCCACAAGTGAATTCCCCTTAGAATTCCAGGTTCCTGAGTCTGGGCTGGCAACGAGCAGGTTTTCTAGAACCAGGTTCTCTAGGATCTTTTTTTGTTTTGTTTTTGGGCCACGTCCAGAAGGGCTCAGGGCTTCCTCCTAGCTCTGTGCTCAGAAATCACTCCTGGCATGCACAGGGGACCACATGGGATGCCGGTGATCGATCCCAGGTCTATCCCAGGTCGGCCAAGTGCAAGGCAAACAAACGTCCTACTGCCTGGTTCTCCGGGATCTTTCCTGGCATGGGGTGGCTGTGGAGACTCGGCACATTCGTGGGTTCTTGCATTACTTACCACGGCTTCTCTCTCCGCTCCTGAGGTGCTGTGGGAAGCCTTGGTCCCTCTGAACTGTCATTTCCTGGGCTGAAAGCTGGGGAGCCACCCCGGCCCACTTCGGAGGCTCTGGGGAGGGCTTGGGAGGTGCCTAGTGCCCACAGCTCAGAGCCTGGCATGGTGCGAACTGGCAGCCTTGCATCCCGGCTATCATCGGGCATTAATTTCTCTTGTCTCCCCTTGCTCGTCTCCCAGTGCTTCCAGGATCCCACAGGATTTTCTTCAGCTTTCTTGTCAACACCCCTTCATTTTACACCCCCCCCCCACACACACCATTGTCTGTATGAATGGTCTGCCTGGAATTCACAGCCTCGAGTTATTATTTTTTGGAGGTGTTTTTGTGTCACACTTGGCTGTGCTCAGGGCTCTTGACTGTCTGAGATTTTTCCTCAGGGGGCTCTTAAGTGATGCTACCTCGGGCTTAGGATTCAAACTGAGCAAGATAAGTGCCCTAACCACTGAATCATCTCTCTGGCCCTGTCATGACAGCCTCTATATATAGACAAGAAGGTGGGAATGCAAAAAAAGAAACCAAAGCTGCTTGTTTGGGGTGGTTAAGGCTGTGTCTCAGCGGCTCCTGAATTTGCTTTAAGAGAGTGTGGTCACAATTTTGATTCCCAGTGTCCCCTACATGTGCCATCCTGGAGCTCTGGCTCTTTGAGCCTGGCAATTTTGGGTTGTGTGACCGCCCCTGTCGAGCATACCCTGAGCACCATCACTGGACTTGGGACCTCTCTGCAGAGCTCACAGCTGGCCACGCACACACACACATCAGCCCTGGTCATCACAGCTGCCACCAAGGAAAGAGACTAGAGAGGCCAAGAATGACACGAGCAGGTCTGAGGTCAACACGGGGGCTCCAAGGAGTTGTCCCCTCCTGCCCCCGCCCTGCTTCTGGCAAGATGGTTTCTGCCAACTTCACCCTAAGCATCACCAGGACAAACCCCCCCTCCCACGACAAGCCCCCTGAGGGTGAAGGGGGCTTGAAGGGCCTAGTGCCTCCTGGCAGGCAGCAGTTGGGCACAACTCCTGGGAGGCTGCGTTTGGGGATCTGCCCTGTGTCTTTTGTTCCCTTGTCATCCATCTATTGGTTTAATCAAATTTCCTTTGGGTTCGTGTCCTCCCCCACACCCAGCAAATTCTCTTCTGTTTACCTCCTCTCTGAGACATGGGGCTAAGGCAGACTCGATCCATAGATGCTATGGTATTTCTTTTTTTCTTTCTTTTTTTTTTTTGTTTTTTGGGCCACACCTGGTGACGCTCGGGGGTTACTCCTGGCTATGCGCTCAGAAGTCGCTTCTGGTTTGGGGGACCATATGGGACGCTGGGGGATCGAACCACAGTCTGTCCTAGGCTAGTGCTGGCAAGGCAGACACCTTACCTTTAGCGCTACTGCGCCGGCCCCAATTCTATGGTATTTCTAAGAATGGTGACAGTGTCCTGGGAGCACCCTGACTTTGGGGCTGGGATCACACCCGTCTCCTTAGTGGCTTCCTTGCCACCCCCACCCCCCAGCTGCGGCTTATCAGCTCTGGTTCTTCCCTTGTTGCCTCCAGGGCTGCAAGAGTGAGGATGTAGCATCACCTGAGGAAATATTTTCACTGGTCCAGAAATGGTTCAGACTCAACCTGCCCGTCCCTTCCCCTCTACCTTCCCGCCTTTCCCTTCCCTTCCTCCCTCCTTTCCTTCCTCTCTTCCTTCCTCCCTCCTTATCTCCCTCCCTCCTTCCTTCCCTTCCTTCCTTCCTTTGTTCCTTTCTTTCTCCCTCCCTCCATCCTTCCTTCCCCTCCCTCCCTCCCTCCCTCCCTCCCTCCCTCCCTCCCTCCCTCCCTCCCTCCCTCCCTCCCTCCCTTCCTTCCTTCCTTCCTTCCTTCCTTCCTTCCTTCCTTCCTTCTCTACCTCTTTTTTTGTTTGTTTGTTTTTTTGGGGCCACACCTAGGAGTTATTCCTGAGCAGAAATCATTTCTGGCAGACTTGGAGGACTCTATGGGATGCCAGGGATCGAACCTGTGTTGGCCACATGCAAGGCAAATACACTCCCCACTGTGCTATCTCTCTGGCCCCTTCTCTATTTCCCTTGTTCTAACTTCTCTTTAGAGGAAATACAGAATGAGTTGCTAATAAAGAACCTTTCTCCTTACTGCTCTTAGTGGACTTTGGAGTAGCCTAATCCGGAATCCAGCCCAGCTATGCCCCTAGAACAACCTGGCCAGCTTTCTACTTTCTTTTTTGTTTTAAGTATTTTATAAAATCTTTATTTAAACACCATAATTACAAGCATGACTGTAGTTGGGTTTCAGTCATAAAGAGAACACCCCCCTTCATCAAGCTTTCTACTTTCTAAACAGAAAAGCAAATAACACCACGTGTCCACTTGTGCCCCATCTCTGGTCCCGAAGGGGCCACACTAAGTAGCTGCTTTGGGCACGCTGTGGCCTGGGGTCCCAAACAACCCCCAGTGTAGAAATATGTGTGTGACTTTCTGTGATTTTCACTGTTTTCTGCTTGTTTACCCGCCAACAGGGGCACATTTCCTGTTCATCTGTCATCCATTTAAGAACGCCCTCTTGGGGCCAGATCTCATGCAGGGCCCAAGGAGGAATTTATTGCCTCTAAAGAATTATTACAGGGGCCAAGGATACAGCACAGTGGGGAACGCATTTGCCTTGCATATGGCTGCTCCAGGTTCAATCCCTGGCCTCCCATAGTCCCCTGAGCCTGCTAGGAGTGATTCCTGAGTGCAGAGCCAGAAGTAACCCCTGATCACCGCTGGCTATGGCTCCCCAAAACCAAAAATATTATTTCCCCCAGACACTGCCTGGGCTCCTGAGCACAGGGCCAGGAATAGCCTCTATGCTCTGCCTAGTGGGCTCACCTCCCTTTTTAAATAAAACAAACAAACAAAATAAACCTCAAATTACCCAAGAGAAGAGATTTAGCCTTTTGGGGTTCATTCTTGGCCTCCTCCAAAATCAGGGGGAACCGTGAGGCAGATGAGAGAATGGAGGAGTCGCAGGGCTCAGTGCTTTGTCAAAGCTAATGATCTATGACATCCTGATAGTGACCACTAACCAGGTCTACTGCTTCTTGTGTTTCCCACAGTGGGGACTGTGTCCTGCTCCCCACAAGATTCTGAAACAGCTTTGGGTATGACTGGGGGATGGTTCTTTCTTTTTGTAGAAGGTTGATTTCCAGAAGAGTGACTCAATAATATTTCTTTTTTTTTTTTTTGAAGGGCTGCAGGCTAGTAAGTTGGGGAACCTCTGACTTGTCCTGTACTGTCTTCTTGCCATAGCTGAGACCTTCACCACTTCCCTCTCGCTAGGCAGGTGAGGCATTTGGAGGCACAAGCTACATTGGCAGAGGCACAGCTTGTAGCCGTGAATGGGGAACAGCTGAAAGGATGAGTACCCTTGGTGTCCAATTTTCCTCAAATTCCGACTTCCTCTCTTAGACTTTGAGAAGTTGTGATCGTCCTTCCCTTGTTCCCTCCCCACAATGAAACACTGAGGCTTCTCTCTTGAGCTCCTTTTAGATGTCAGAAGTAGACTTCAGCCCTAGGGTCCCGAGGGATGGGAGAGGATAGTCAGAGAGAGAGAGAGGCAAAGAGAAAGAGAAAGAGAGCGAGTGAGAGAGATCAAGAGAGCTGATTCCTTGTGTCTGGGCAAAGCAGAGGAAATGAAAACTCAAGGTTTTCCTCCGTCTCGTCTGTCTCTCAGAGGTGCTTGTGGATGCTAATCTTGCCTCTGTCACGCCACACAGTGCTCCGAGGTCAGCCTTCTTCTCTCCGGTGTCTCTCGCCTGTCATGTTCTAGAAAAGTGGAGGAGGGGTGGCCTGCCTCTGCCCCTCAAAGTGTCTGTTTTGGAAGTGCTGTTTGTTGTTTGTTTGCCTGTTACCTTGTTTCTTCCCTCCATGCCTTTCCCTGTCTCTCCTTCTCCCTCTGTCAGGTGTTAGGTTGCGTGACCCTGCTGTGCCCCTCTGAGACAGTGAGCCAGGATGGAGCACACATCACCCCTGGGGACAGGCTGTGGCTGCAGGTCTGGTGCTGGATGCATGGACAGGGCCTAGGTGAAGAGAGACAGTCAGGGAGCTGCGGGAACCTCCAGGCTTGGCCAGCTGGAGGCTGAGTAGAGGTGGAATAAAACTAGGTGGGGGGACAGTTGTTCTGAGCATGGGGCAGAAAAGTGGGTGGATTCATTCATCCATCTTTTCACTCATCTGCTATCCTTTATTCCTTTATGCTCTTTCTCTTCTGCCCTCTCTTCGTTGCATTCTTTTCCATTTGATTTTCTTCATCTAATAATCTCTCCATCCATTTTTCATCCATCCATCCATCCACCCACCCATCCACCAACCCACCTATCCATCCACCCAACCATTTATCCATCCATCCATCCATCCATCCATCCATCCATCCATCCATCCATCCACCTACCCACCTACCCATCCACCTACCTATTCATCTGTCTACCTACTCACCCACACATCCACTCACTCACCTACCTATCCATCCATCCATCCATCCATCCATCCATCCATCCATCCATCCATCCATACATACATACATACATACATACACTTATCTACCCACCCACCCACACATCCATCCATCCACCTTCCACCCACATCCACCCATTCATCCATCTAACTATCCACCCGCCTACCACCTACCCATCCATCCACCTACCAGGCCACCCACCCATTCACCCATCTACTCACCTACCCATCCACCCACACATCCATCCACTCACCTATCCACCCATTCACCCATATATTCACCTTCCCACTCATCCACTGACTCATCTACCCATCCGCCAACCCATCCACCCATCTGCCCACTTATCCATTCTTTCACCCATCATCCAACCATTCACTCAGTCACTTGCTTATCTGTCTACCCACCCTCCATATACCCATGTGCCCATCACACACTTATCAATCATCCAAGTGCCCAGCTACCCCGCACCTCTATTAACATTCATTGCTCCCTTCATTTGTACCCTTGGCCCATAGTCATTGACACCTGTTAGATTCAGGCACATCTCTCTTTTCTTATTGCTCACTCGGCAACCCATGGAACTCTTGACACTTTCTTTTGTTTTTGTTTTGTTTTGTTTTGTTTTGGGGCCATACCCAGCAGCTCTCAAGGGTTGCTCCTGGCTCTGTGCTCAGAAATCACCCCTGGCAGGCATAGAGCACCATATGGGGTACCAGGATTTGAACCACTACCGTCTATTCTGGATTGGCTGCTTGCAAGGTGAACGTCCTACCACTGTGCTATCTCTCCAGTCCCTAAGTTGTTTTTTTTTTTTGACCCTACCTTTACATTTTTGGGTGACACACAGTAATGCTCAGGGGTTACTCCTGACTTTACACTCAGGAATCAATTCTGGAGGTTCTCAGGGGAACTTAAGAGTGGTGGAGTCTGGGGCCTGAGAGATAGCATGGAGGTAAGGCATTTGCCTCTCATGCAGAAGGTCGGTGGTTCGAATCTCGGCATCCCATATGGTCCCCTGTGCCTGCCAGGGGCAATTTCTGAGCATAGAGCCAGGAGTAACCCCTGAGCGCTGCCAGGTGTGACCCAAAATTAAAAAAAAAAAAAAAAAAAAAGAATGGCGGAGTCTAAATCCAGATTGGCCATGTGCAAGGTAAATGCCTTACTCACTATGCTATACTGCTCCAGGCCCAGGGAGCTAATATCTTTATATATATATATATATATATATATATATATATATATATATATATATATATATATATATATATATTTTTTTTTTTTTTTTTAATTTAAACACCTTGATTACACACATGATTGTGTTTGGGCTTCAGTCATGTAAAGAACACCACCCATCACCAGTGCAACATTCTCATCACCAATGTCCCAAATCTCCCTCCTCCCCACCCAACCCCTGCCTGTACTCTAGAGAGGATTTCTATTTCCCTTGGGAGCTAATATCTTATAGATCACTTTAGATCCTTATAAAGAATGACTTAAATAGTATGTTCTAGAAAAATCTAGAAACTAGCATGGCATCTGAAGTGGACTCATTACTCTGGGATATGCCTGAGCTAAACACATTAGAGATGTTGCCTCCCTTAATTGTCTCAATATTGCCATGAAAATGGGGGAAATTCCCACTCCTATTTTTAGGGTTAAAAATAAAACAGGAGCCCTGAGAGGTTCAGTCAGGGGTCTGAGATCTGGGGCAGAGTTACTGGTGGTGCTGAGTTTGGAACATCATTCACACAAGTCTCAAGTTCTTGCTTCTTCATCTTAATGCTGCAGGATTCAGACCTAACCACCCACCAGCCATTGGTTTCCAGATGTGGAGAGGGGCTGTTGTTGGCTCGTCAGGGGTCTTCTCAGTAGACCTGAAAATCTTTTTCATGTTGTGACTGGAGGTTGACCAGATGACCACCCCAGAACCCCAACCCAACATTGTCTTGGAAAAAGTTCCAAATTTCAGGGGGCATCTAGATGGTTTTTCTTGTGCCTTCTCGTTGTTGCCAAGTTTGGAGGTCAGGTAGCTACTGAGAAACCTCTGGGTTAGGGTATATGGTGGTGGGTGACATTAAAAAAATATTTATTTGAATCATCACAAGATAAACAGTTATAAAGTTATTCATGATTGATTTTCAAACATATAATGTTCAAACTTCCCAAAGTGCACAGTTCCTGTCACTAATGTCCCCAATTTTCCTCCCATTCTCCCCACTGCCATCTCCCCTACCTGCCCTGAGCAGACATTTCTCTTTCTCTCTGTCTCTCTCTCTCCTTTTTCTCTTGCATCTCTCTTTTCCTTTTATTTTCCTTTGAGACACTGTAGTTTGCAATATTGTCACTGAAAGGGTATCATGGTTATCACTTTATCCCCTTCCAGCACCCAGTTCTTGTCCAGAGGGATCATTTCCAACTCTCCTTGTCACAGTGGTCCTTCTGTGCCCTCACTGCACTCCCCTGCTCTTTGCGACAAGCTTCCTACCATGGGCCAGTCCTCCTTGGGTGGTAGGTGGGCCTTTAGTAGAAACATGACCTTGCCATCTCTCCCCAAACCTTTCTACTTCCTTTCCCATTCCTCCTCCTTCCCCCCTCGGGATCTGGAGCCCGAGTCTGGTCTGAAAATTGCAAGATAGCCATCTGATTTAGTGATTTACCCAATTAGACTTAAATGTATTTATTACATGCTTAAACATATTCCAGCGAGCTCTGAAAATGAACCACAGCCCCGTCCTGGGTTGAATTTCCGGGACCCACTGGAGGGAGTTCAAGAAGAACATAATCCACTTAGAGCAAAACAGAACTCGCCTAATCCAATCGCATCCCCCCTTCCTTCCCACAGTCTCCGTCCCCCCACCCCCACCCAAACCCCCAGCTTTCTTCTGGAGATTCTGGCGGAATGTTTAAGAGAGTTGGGCTTTGAGGGTGGTAAGATCCCTGGATTTTATTGCTCATGGTGCAGAAGAGAATCTAACTTAGACTCATAACTAACAAGTAATATTTATATCTCTATTGGTATTAAAAATTATTTCCAGAGGCTGGAATGATAGCACAGGGGTAGGGTATTTGCCTTGCATGCAGCCAACCCAGGTTCGATTCCCGACATTCCATAGAGTCCCCGGAACCTGCCAAGAGCAATTTCTGAGTGCAGAGTCAGGAAGAACCCCTGAAAGCCGATGGGTGTGATGCAATCGTCCCCACAAAAATCATCTCCACTTGTAAAATTCTAGCTAAGTATAATGTGAGGAAACAGAAACCACCCACCCACCTTTTCACTCATATCCCTAGTTTCTAGTGGGGCCTTTTAGGATTGAAAAAGGCCTTGGAGGGGCTGGAGAGATAGCATGGAGGTAAGGTATTTGCCTTGAATACAGAAGATCGGTGACTCGAATCCTGGCATCCCATATGGTCTCCCGAGCCTGCCAGGAGTGATTTCTGAGCGTAGAGCCAGGAGTAACCTCTGAGCGCTGCTGGGTGTGGACCACGCCCCCGCCCCACCCCCCCAAAAAAAAAACAAAGAAAAGAAAAGAAAAAGGTCTTGGAGGTGGCCCAGGTAACCTAGGCTGGAATTCTCACCAGCTCCATTCCTGGTTTTAATTTTCTTTTTTTTTTCTTTTTCTTTTTTTTTTTTTTTGTTTTTTTCGGGCCACACCCGTTTGATGCTCAGGGGTTACTCCTGGCTAAGCACTCAGAAATTGCCCCTGGCTTGGGGGGACCATATGGGATGCCGGGGGATCGAACTGAGGTCCTTCCTTGGCTAGCGCTCGCAAGGCAGACACCTTACCTCTAGCGACACCTCACTGGCCCCTTGTTTTAATTTTCTACCCAGGAGAAGAAACACCAGCAGATCCAGCCACGTTTCTTCTTTCCTCTTCCCTTCCCTCTTGTTCTGGGCTTGGGGTAGGTCACAGATGTGCTTGAAAATGTCCCCTTAGCAGAGCCTTCATTTGTGGGGGTGGTGAAATGGCATCTCTCTTGGCTTTTTTTGGTCTTGTTCCTATTGTTCTCGACGGTTCCTCTCCCCATCACCTTGAGCTCCTTCACCTCCTTGCATGACCCACTCTACTCCATTCCATGCCTTTAAAGTTTGGGTTGGAATTGGGAGCCGCACTCGGTGGTGCTCAGGGGCTATTCCTGGCTCTGTGCTCACCAGTGACCCCGTGGTGTTCAGGGCACCATATTGGGGATTGAACCAGGGGTTTGAAATGTACAAGGCATATACCTCCATCCCTCCCTCCCTCCCTCCTCCCTCCCTCTCCCTTCCTCCCCTTCCCTCCCTCCCCCTCCCTCCTTTCCCCTTCCCTCCCTCCCTCCCTCCCTCCCTCCTTCCCTCCCTTCCTCCCTTCCTTCCTTCCTTCCTTCCTTCCTTCCTTCCTTCCTTCCTTCCTTCCTTCCTTCCTTCCTTCCTTCCTTCCCTCCTTCCTTCCCTCCGTCCTTCCTTCCTTCCTTCCTTCCTTCCTTCCTTCCTTCCTTCCTTCCTTCCTTCCTTCCTTCCTTCCTTCCTTCCTTCCTTCCTTCCTTCCTTCCTTCCTACCTTCCTTCCTTCCTTCCTCTCATTCTGTCTGTTTTTGGGCCACACTCAGCAGCATTCAGGAGTTACTCCTGGCTCTGCACTCAGAAATCGCTGGCCAGCTTGGGGGACCATATGAAATGCCAGGGATCGAACCTAAGTCTGCTAAGGGCAAGGTGAGTGCCCTTCCCACTGAGCTATCACTTTGGCCCTAAGGGGGAATATTTTAAAAAATGCTCCATATAGAGAGAGAATCAGCATAACAAGAAGCTGCACCCACTCACAGAGGACTGAGTTTACTCTGGCAAGAAGCCCTCACCTCCAGCCTCATTGGCAAATGCATCTGTCTCCCAAAACTGCTCTCGGTGCCTTTGTCCCTTCTGGTATTGAGCTGTCCCTTGTGATTTGGGCCAGGCACAGCACAACACAGAGGCTGCCGCAGTGGTATTGGAAGCGTGACACAAGGCTAGTGTCCCTAAAAGCACCTGCCTTCTTCACGGGATCCGCCTCATACAGCCTTAGCTGTCCCCCTTCCTGGCCTTCATTTGCACCCCAGTCCTTTGTGTATGTGACCGTGGCCCCTCTGCTTTGCCCATGGCAGCAACCCCGGCTCCATGCCAGGATCATGGTAGTCATAGAGGCCTTCCAGGCTCATGATTTGGGGTGAGGGAGAGACAGGGATATTTGACAAGAAACCCTGCGCCTCTTCAAGGAACCCGGATGCACAAGGCACTACAGGGGAGCAGGGAGAGATGCTGAGAGCTCAGAGTAGGGAGGTGATTTTGTTGGGGGGCAGGATTTCAGGGTCAGGGTAGGCTCCAATGGAAGGAACCTTTCATGTAGCTTATGTTTATTGGAGAGACCCTTCTCTGCTTCTTTCTCATCATCTCTTCTCGGGTCCCCCAATATTTCTGGTTCTTGTGGTTATTTCTTACTGGGATGGGCTATCCAAACTGTCAATCCTGTTCTTCATGGTCTTGGGTCTTAAGATGGAGGAAGATCCCACTCCCATCTCTGAGCGTGTGGCTTATCTAATCCTGCATCCATGGACCACATCCGTGTTTCCCACCCCGTCCATGGGAAATGTTCAAATTGAACCCGGGATCACCTGGGAGCAGGAACAACCATGCTGAGACAAAGTGCTCCTGAAGGTTGTGTGAATGTCCTCAGGAAGTGTGGTGCCTGCTCAGCACCAGCTCCCACACCTCTCTCCCCAATTCCTGAGCCTGTTGCAGAAGATTCTACAGTAGCTCTGTTGTGAGGAGCAGATAGATGCATCCCAGCTCACTGAACCCCCCTATAATGTGCCAAGGTCTGTGCCCTGAACCTTCTGCTTTACATTTGAGGGCACTGAGGCAGAAAGAAGCTAAGTTGTTGGGGCTGGAGAGATAATATAGCGGTAGGACATTTGCATATAGCCTACCCAGACATACTTGGGTTCGATTCCTGGCATCCCATATGATCCCCTGAGCCTGCCAGGAGTGAATTCTGAGTGCAGAGCCAGGAGGAAACCTTGAGCGCTGCTGGATGTGGCTCAAAACCCAAAAATTAATTAATTAATTAATTATTAAAAAGCTTAGCAACCACATCTCAGAGCCTGTGGTTGATGCTGGGTCCTGTCTGATTTCCTGTCTCCCAGGGGAGCAAACTGAATTTGGGTTCTGGTGAGCAGTGCCCCCAAAGTCAAAAGGAGACATTGGGGTTCGGCTGAGCCATGTGGATGCTGGATACCAGCCTGGACCTTGGAAGAGAGGAGAGGTCCTTGGCCCCCAGGCCTGCAGGGGGTGGACAATGGGTCTTACTTTACTGAGTCCAAAAATCCCCTGAAGGCGAATTCAGGGGAGGGGCTCACTATGAAAAGTGGGTGTAGGGGAGCACTGTAGGCAGAGCTGAGGTCCCGGGTGGCTGTTTGCTCCTGTTTCTTGCTTTTGGGCTCACATCCAGCAGTGCTGAGTACTTCCTCTTGCTTCTATCCTTAGGGGTACTTCCTGGCTTGTTCTCTGCAGTATAAAGGTTCAAATGGGGGAACTGCTTTCAGGCAGGCTCCTTCTTCCATCCTGACCCTCCTGTCCCCTCTCCCTTCTTGGGGCTCAACTCCCTGAAAAGTTGCCTCGGGACTGTCCCTGGCCCTGCCAGCCTGCCTGTGTGTGCCATCACCTGGGCTAAAAGCCGGCCCAGGCCTCCCCCCACTTTTCCCCATTTATTGAGTCATTAATTGGAACCATCTAATTTCCTGGGCCGCTTGTGTCTGTTTGGGAACTGGGGGGTGGGGGGTGTTTAGCTTCGAGAGGGGCAGGAAATCAGCTCATTATCTCCGAGGCCACACTCCGAGCCTAATGAAGTTTTGCCAGAATGGTTCGGAGGATCAGATGCGAACAGACAGGCAGTCTTTGGGGACCCTCTTTCTCCGTCAGCGGACTTTCTCTTCCGGAGAAGGAAGCCTGTCTTATGCGGCCCTTGTCCATGCTGTTTGTGATACAGCACTGGGCTTGGAAGGAAGCTGAGAGTTTGGGGGGGTCCCCGTAAACGCTTGGCACTGGGGCCCCATGGGTTGGGTTCTTGGGGGGCATTTCTGTGCAAGCTCTGAGCCTCCCCTTATTATGAGCAGCTCTGTGACGGGGGGAGGGGGTGGTCCATGTGCTGTGTCTCTGGCAGACTCGTGAGTCCTTTTTCTCTCAGACTCTTTCTTTGCCTTCTCTGCAAATCATACATTTCCAACATCCAACTTGTCTGGAGCAAAGAGAGGGGAATTCCTCTTAGACAAGGGAGCATGGACCCCCAGATAGTAGTCTAGGAAAGAGGCTGTTTTAGGGGACTAGTGTCTGTGCTGGGCTGGGGGACAAGGGGAAGAAGTCCCATTGAGGTGGGGGACAAGGGGAAGAAGTCCTATTGGGGGTGCCCTTTAAGGAGCATGTTTGCCCAGGAAAAAAATGGTGTCACTGGCTTTCTCCACAAGGCTGATGTGTGGGAGAAGAGACTGAGGTGCATCATCTGGGGGAACACAGGCTAAAGTCCCCTCACAGCCCCAGTCCCCACTTTCTCCTTGGGGTACAGGCAGGAATGAAGCTGTTTCTCTTGGAGCAGATGATTCGGTTTTTTTTTTTTTTTTTTTTGTGGTTTTTGGGTCACACCCGGCAGTGCTCAGAGATTATTCCTGGCTCCAGGCTCAGAAATTGTTCCTGGCAGGCACGGGGGACCATATGGGACACCGGGATTCGAACCGATGACCTCCTGCATGAAAGGCAAACGCCTTACCTCCATGCTATCTCTCCGGCCCCAGATGATTCGTTTTGTTTTGTTTTGTTTTGTTTTGGAGTCACATCCGGCTGCGCTCAGGGATTACTCTTGGCTCTGCTCTCAGAAATCCTTCCTGGCAAGCACGTATGGGGGACCATACGGGATGCTGGGATTCGAACCACTGCTCGTCCTGGATCAGCAGCGTGCAAGGCAGACGCCCTACAGCTGTGCTATCACTCTGGTTCCAGCTGCCACGTGGCAGAAGGAGCTCCCTCCCTATGGGCTGAGTGTGGGCGCAGAGGGCAGAGGTCATTGCTGCCAGAGGGAGCATTCTAGAAGAAACTCTCCCTTCTCCTACCCAGACCAGTTCTCAGTGCCCAGACACTGACTTGGGCTGAAAAGTTGGAGAAAATTCTTTCTTTTTGAGAAATTCCATAAGGAATTGCCAGTTGATTAAGTGATGTTTTTTAATATTTTGTTGGTTTGTTTTGGGGGCCCCAACTACTGATGCTCAGAGGTTTACTCCTGGCTCTGCTCTCTACTCAGGAATTACTCCTGATGGTACTCAGGGAAACCATGGGATGCTGGGAATTGAACTTGGGTTGGCTGCATGCAAGGGAAGTGCCTTCCTCACTGTGCTTTTGCTCCTGCCCAATTTTCCAATTTTATTTTATTTTATTTATTTTTTGGTTTTGGGATTATACCAAGTGGCACTTAGGGTTTACTCCTGACTCTAAGCTCAAAAATTATTCTTAGCAGGCTCAGGGGACATATTGGATGCCAGGAATTGAACCTGAGTCCTTCCCAAGACATCCACAAGCAAGGCAAACGCCCTACCACTGTGGCATCTCTCTGGCACCTCTGCAATTTAAATCTAGAGTGTGAGTTCTAGCATCTAAATCAGCAAGAAGTGAATGAAAAAGAAACAAAAACAGACAAACATCACAGCACATTTTCATGTTGTTTTTGTTTTGTTGTTTGCAGTGACTGGGGGCTTACTCCTGGCTTTGTGCCTGGGGGTTGTTCCCAGTTTTTGGAGGGGGAATAGGCTGTAACTGGGATGGCTCTTAGATCACCATAGGCAAAACCTGTGCCCATTGGTCTATCTCCCTGGCCCCTTGATTTTGGAATAATGTTGCTTCTTTCCACAATATCTTTTACTTGTCAGCTATTTGGGGGAGTGCTTTTGCTGGGTGATATGTGGTTTCTAGGGCTCTACTTGGCATCATTGGTGGTGCATGTGGGGCAAACAAAGGGCCTTGTTTAGGCCTGGCACAGCTTCTGCCACTTGAGTCATGGCTCTGCCCTGATCTGAACTTGGTTTTCATCAGCTTATTCATTTTCCCTTGATTTCTGCTTCTATTTTCCTTTCTTGATTTATTTTTCTTTCTCTTTTGGAGGACTTAGGGAACTCAGGGCTCCACTTTCCAAGATCCTCAGCCAACCAAATGGGAGGGTCAGTGCTCAGACCTAGTGCTCAGAGCCCATATCCAGTGGTACTGGAGATGCTGGGGATCAAACTTGGGGCTTCACACCTGAAAGGCCAGCACTTCAGCTATTTGAATACTCACCCCAATGCCCTATTTATTCTTTTCATTTCTTACTTTTTTAAAGAAGCCCCAGATAACAGCCCAGCCCCCAACAAATCCAAACTAACTTGTTTCTCAGCACCCACAATGGGACAAGGCAAAGACTGTGAGTCTACACTGCCAGTTCTGTCTTGCTTTTAGAATAGAATTGAAAACTTGTTTCCTGTGCATCTGGAGTCAGGGAGAGACACTGCAGAGTCAGCGCTCATGGGCTGCTCACCCGGGGGGATTTTCGGTGAATTCTGTGCTTGGGTCCCCCTCAGGCAGCAGAAACCCAGATGGGTAGGTTTTCCGACTCTGTCGAACTCTCCCTGTGAGCAGGCCTGAGGTAGACCAGCCTGGAACTTTCCAGAGAGGAAGCAGCCCGTGTCATGGCTCGAGGGACTGTATCCATCACAGGGATGCTGTTTTTTTTTTTTTTTGTTTGTTTGTTTTGTTTTTTTTTTGTGTGTGTGTGTTTTTTTTTGACAAGAAAACCTGCAAATCTCCACCTCTTCAGTGTTCAGCTTTCATCTCGAACTCAGCAAAATTCCCAGGGAACACTCAGGAGTGGAGTTGGGGCCGAGTGGCGTCACCATCTCTGTTTCCCTTCTTTTCAGGGCAGGGGCCAGAGTGGAAGGACAGGAGGTGTGTGGGGGTATTCCTGGAGTCCCTCCTTTTTTTTTTTTTTTTTTTTTACTATGCTTTAGTAGCTCTAGCAAGGAAAGCAACTGTGACTTGAGAGTCAGAACTTGATGAAGGACATGGTTGTGATTGAGTTCAGTGATGCTCAGAACCCTGCCCTTGGCTCCAAGGCTGGATCTTCATTGAAGGGGTCCTTCGCCTTTCTCTGGGATGTCAGAGCATCTGTGGCAGGTGTAAGACAGCTAGAATGAGCATAGCTGTTTTGGGGTGCTGGTGGGTGACTGAACACAGGCACCTGTGGTCTCCAAGAGGGAACATGACTGTGCCTGTGAATAGATTGGTGCCCCAGGTCTGCCAACTTCCCAAAGGGACCAGAGAGTAGACGATTTAAGAGAGGAAGGAAGATTGTGTGTCCCACGCACGACTTCTCCAACAAGATCAAATCCAAGAGAATAGGTAGCCAGCCTAGCTTGGGGCTTCCTTGTAACCAAAAATGCTGGGGTTCCAGGCTGCCTTTAATCCAATCCTGCCCCTTCTCCCAGGCTGATCCTGGGCATGGCTGATCTTCACCTCTCTGAGATTCACTGCATGTGATAACAATGGCAGGGGGACTTGGGCCAGTGGTGAGGACTAGACCAGGTGTAGAGGGCTGGAATTCAGCCAATGTTCATGCTTCTAGAAGCCCCCTCTGTGTGTGAGGTACCCAGGCACTGTGGCACACCTTCGACTTCTTACCAACACCTTGGCACAAGGTTGCACTGTGACTTCCAAACAGTTCTCTGGGTTCCCTGCAAACCCCAGCCCCAGCCTTCCCTCAGGTGCTGCTTAATGAAAGAGCACAGAAGTTCCCGATCAGCCTCATGCCCCATAAATCACCCTGACAAGGGCCTTTTATTACTTAATGCTCTGCACTGTTGGTACATTTGCTGCCAGGAGAAGGGAGGGAGCAAGCGAGGGAGGCATCTTCTCTATCTACCTATCTATCTATCTATCTATCTATCTATCTATCTATCTATCTATCTATCTATCTATCTATCCATCAACCATCTATTTGTTTACCTGTCTGCCTGCCTGCCTGCCTGCCTGTCTACCTACCTACCTACCTACCTACCTACCTACCTACCTACCTACCTACCTACCTACCTACCTACCTACCTACCTACCTATCTGTCTGTTTATCTGCCTGCCTGCCTGCCTGTCTGTCTGTCTATCTATCTATCTATCTATCTATCTATCTATCTATCTATCTATCTATCTATCTACATACCTATCTATCATCTATCTACCTGTCTTATCTATCTACATACCTATCTATCATCTATCTACCTGTCTGTCTACCTGCCTGCCTATCTATCTATCTGCTTATCTATCATCAGTCTATCCATCCACCTACTCACCCACCCACCCACCCTCCTACCCACCCACCTAACCTTCCTATCTACCTACCTACCTATTTATTTATTCTTGCCCAGAATGACTTCTGGAATGGAATTTTTTTGAACCTTTTTTTTTAATGGGTGAATTAATATTCATCAAATAGATCAGGTTAACATCTCATAATAACAGTGTACAGGCAACCAATCGATTCTGCTATCACAATACAGCAGTGGTTCTCAAATAGTGGGGCGCGCCCCCCAGGGGGGCATGAGGCTCCATAAAGGGGGGGCGCATTTGACCTCAGCAAACACTGTCATAACAAGCTAAGCCCAGTGTTTATGTCTCTGTATGTATGTCTTTGGAGCTGAGAGTTGCTGTGTCCTGCTTCAAACCCCGCTTCAAAAAGCTATGCATTGCAAAACATGCTCAATGTAGCCATTAATCCAGACATCACCTCTGATTAAAAAAAAATCAGCTCAAATTATTTTATATATTTTTGTTTTTCAGGTTAAATTTTTTTAAATAAAGATACTATTTACAGTCACGCAGGGGGGGCACGAAAAATGTTTTCTTCTTCCTAGGGGGGCATGACAGAAAATAATTGAGAAGCACTGCAATACAGTTAGCTGAGCTGGCTCCCAGCCATGCCATGAGTGAAAAACTCCCATTTCTCTAGGCTGAAGTTTGGGGGACTGGGGAAAAGATTGGGTGGGGGTATAGCCCCAACTTTCAATTTTTTTGGAAGGGGGGTCACATGTAGCGGCACTAAGGGGTTACTCCTGGCTCTGAGCTCAGAAATCACTCCAGGCAGGCTCAGGGGACACTATGGGATGCTGAGGATTGAATTCGGGTCAGCCATTTACAAGGCGAGCACCCTCCCATCTGTGCTATTGCTCCAGCCCCTCCAACTTTCACTTTTGTCTGTGGAATGAGTCCCCATAGAGCTGGGGAAGGGAGTCCACAGGTTATTTTTCTCTCCTGAGCCTCCCTCCAACCTGGATGAGAACTTGGCCGGCTCTGATCTCACACATGGCCCGGAGCCAGTTTCTGCTAAAGGGTCCTGTGGGACAGCTCAGGGACTGTGGCCTGGTTCATCGCACAGCTGGACATCGGCGATTTTGTCATTTCCATTGTTCAGATGTTTGTAATTGTCCCCATTTCACAGACAAGCCTGTGAGAGCTCAGAACTCTGGGAATGTGGGTTGGGGGGGGGGGAGAACAACAGCCCCTAGAGAACCCCTTACTCAGCCTCCAATGTCTGCAAATGTGACGCCTTCTATGAATACAAGGACTTTGTAGATGGGATTAAGCTGTGTGTGTGTGTGTGTGTGTGTGTGTGTGTGTGTGTGTGTGTGTGTGTGTGTGTGTGTGTGTGTGTGTAGGGGGTTACCCAGTGGGTCTGATGTACCAGAAGGTTCTTAGCAGAGAAGGAGCGAGGTTGGTGGCCCCAGTCAAGGAGAGCAACCCCAAGAGCTTTTGCTGTTGGCTTCGAAGCTACAGGAAGGGGCCAGGAGCCAAGGGATGCTGTGGCCTCAGGAAGGTTGAATGGGAAGGGGATGGACAGCCCCCAATTTATAGTTGGCCTCCCCTGGACTTCAGAGCCCCAGAACTCAGGCGGGTAAGTTTCTCAAGAAGCACTAACCGAGATTATTTTTTTCTTTTGCACATTTTTGGTTTGCTTGGGCCATGTTTGGCAGTGCTCAGGATTTATTCCTAAATTTGTGCTCAGGGATTACTTCTGATAGTGCTCTGGGGACCATCTGGGGATCCCGGGTGCCCAGCCACATGCAAGACAAACCCTTGAATCCTTGTCTTCTCTCTTTGGCTCTGTTCTAGCCATTAAAATAATTTTACTTTAGGTATTGTGATTTCCTATACCAACACTGGCAGAATTTCATGCAACCCTCCCTATTTCAACACCAGAGTCTCAATAGCCCTCCACTCTGTCCCAGAGTCCTCCCAACTTTGTACTAGTTCCCCACCTCCCACTAAAATGCTGTGCTTCCTAAGAAAGACAGTTATGTTCCTGTTGCCTTTGGGTCTTTATTGCTTCTTTTCTATTCCTTATTTTGTATCTGTTCCTCTCCTGATTAATTTCACTCTGTGCTATAATATCCAGATGCCTTCACATGGCGCAAATTGCATGATTTCATCGTGTGTGTGTGTGTGTGTGTGTGTGTGTGAGGGTTTGCTATTGGACTACACCTCAGTGATGCTCAGAGGTTCCTCCTGACTCTACACCCAGGAATCATTTCTGGAGGTGCTCAAAAACCATAATGGGTGCCAAGGATAGAACCTGGGTCGGCTACATACAAGGCAAGGGTCTCCCTACTGTACTATCTCCTGCCCTCATCTTTTCTTAGATCTGAATAGGGTTCCACTGGTGTATGCAGACTGATTTAAGTAGTCTGATCCATGACATTGTATGTGGTGACTGCCACACACATATTGGTATGTATTTGCATTCTCATCCCTGCATTCAGATTTTTTGCCTTGAAAATAGCTGCCTGGGGGCCGGGTAGGTGGCGCTGGAGGTAAGGTGTCTGCCTTGCAAGCGCTAGCCAAGGAAGGACCGCGGTTCGATCCCCCGGCGTCCCATATGGTTCCCCCAAGCCAGGGGCGATTTCTGAGCACATAGCCAGGAGTAACCCCTGAGCATCAAACGGGTGTGGCCCAAAAAACCAAAAAAAAAAAAAAAAAAAAAAAAAAAAAGAAAATAGCTGCCTGGTCACTCCTGACCAATCCCTGGCTACTCTCTAGAACTTTCTTCCTTCCGATATTTTATCCTTGGGGAACACCAGGCCACACCTGTCTTTCTTATCCTTGGTCCTTCTTGCAAGTTTTCCACCTTAGAAGTCAATATGGGCAGTGGTGGGTGGTTGAGAGTCAGACCATTGTATAGTGATTCCTACATATTGCATTTGGGGGTTCCCATGTCCTGGCTGCCATAGTTAACCTCCGAACAGTGGTACGCTGCCTTTTTTCTATTAGCTGCAATTCACATGATGTAAAATGAGTCATTTATTCATCTTTTATTTGGGGGGACTGGGGTTTGGCCACACCTTGCAGTGTTCCGGGTCACTTCTGGCTCTCTGCTCATGGAGCCATAGGTAGGTCTGGGGACTTGGACATACATGAAAGCTCCTTACTCTCTGTATTTTTTCTCTGGCCCTAAAGGAACAACTTCCAGACAATTTAGTGGCACCAAGAACATATCCAGGGCTGGGTAATTGCTGTCTTTATCTAGCTCCAAGACATTTCATCGACCTTAAATAAGAGGCTATAAACACCAAACAGTCATCGCAACCCCCAAACCTTGTTTAGTCCTGGCACCTGCTAATCTCTCTCTCTCTTTCTCTCTCTCTCTCTCTCTCTCTCTCTCTCTCTCTCTCTCACTTTGTCTTCTCTCTAGCTCTGTCTGTTTTATCTCACTCTCTAGCCTGTGTCTTTCTGTTAGTCTGTCTTCTCTCTAACTTCTTCTTCTTCTTCTTCTTCTTCTTCTTCTTCTTCTTCTTCTTCTTCTTCTTCTTCTTCTTCTTCTTCTTCTTCTTCTTCTTCTTCTTCTTCTCTCTACCTATCTGCCTTCTTTCTCTCTCTAGCTCTGTGTTCTCTCTCTCTCTCTCTCTCTCTCTCTCTCTCTCTCTCTCTCTCTCTCTCTCTCTCTCTCTCTTCCTCTGTAAATGAAATGCATCACTGTTTTCCACCCACGACCGACTTCTCCTGGTTTTCCTAAGGAGAGACCACATCAGTGTTTTTTTTTTCCTTTGCGTTTTGGGCCACACTTTGTGGTGCTCAGGGGTTACTCCTGACTATACACTCAGAAATCACTCCTGGCTCTGGGGACCATATGGACACCAGAGATCAAACCAAGTTCTGTCCTGGATTGGCTGTTTGCAAAGCAAACGCCCTAGCGCATGCCCTGCTGTACTATTGCTCTGGCTCTGTTTATTTTGTTTTGGGCCACACCCAAAACATTCAGGGGTTACACTCCTGGCTTTGGACTCAGAAATTATTCCTAGCAAGTTCGGGGGACCATTCCTGGCAGATGCTTGGGGATTGGACCCAAGTCTGTCATGCACAAGGCAAACACCCTCCCTACTGTTCTATTCCCTTGCATCAGTATTGGATTCTTGTTTAGGGCTGAGTAACCCTTGAGGGTGACCCAGGATGTTTCTTTATTCCAGTCTGTGGAAACAAATATGGGGCAGCTGTCACCATTGGGGCCCCGTGGGGCCTGTGAGCGGCTGTTTCAAGGCTTGGTCTGGGCATTTGGGTCTGGTTTTGGAGCTATGTAGCCCAAGAGAGAGGCTGCAGGTCAGTGGTGGTTCTGTCGTTATTGAGATGGGGGTCAGATGTGACCTCTTGGCTTCCTTTGTCCCCCTCTCTGCTGTGCTCCTGCCACAGTGTTTAGCAAACAATCTGAACTTCCAGGTCCAAATACCGGGTGGGGGGGTAGCTCTTTTGCAGGGGGGCCTGGTGGGTGGTTAGCAGGAAGGTCAAAGGTCATCTGTTGTGGGGGGGAGGAAGGGAGGACTTGTGGAAAGGTCCATGAGAACAGGGCTTGGCAAGGACACATTCAGGCTGTCACAGGGGCTGGGTGGAAGAGATGTAGGAAGGCCAGATTTGTTCCCATCTTCCTAGCATGTCTGGAATATGATGGAGCGGGAGGAGTGGTGGTGAAGCTCTTACCATTCCCCAAGACTCGGCCAGTTGGGTTTTTGCAGCTGAGAGGACTGAGCTTCTAGGGGAATGAAAGCCAAGTGACCTTCCTGGATGAGGCAGAACTGGGGTTTGAGTCCCTTCCCATCCTTCAGTGAAGTGTCTGTCCCTGGGCAGTCAGAATTGCACGGGAGCCTGAATGGTCCCTGATAGTGTAGCCTTTCTGCTGCAAGTGGGGACTCTGTCCTTCCTGGGTGCCTAGTATGGGTTGGGGGAGCCTCTGTTTGGGCCCTGCCCTGCCCTGCCCTGCAGATACTGTGCCTGCCTCTCACTGATGAGGAAACTGAAGCTCACACAATCTCTTGAGCAAAAACACTTGAACAACACAGACCTAGTCATCTTTTCGCCTTCACCCACCTTCCCTCAGCTCCTACCCTGGTCTTTGCCAACCACTGTGGACCTGCTTTCTGGCCCCTCTGGGTCACACACTTTCCCTGGGGACCAGGGACACCTGCAATGACAGTGGGTGGCTTCCTGAGTCTCCCTGTCTGTCTGGCCCTGCCCGGCTTTGTCCCCTACCTCCTACCTGCCATGCTGAGGGAGGACTGGTGCTTTGTGGCATTTCTTTCTTTCAGGACAGGGGCTGTGATTCTCGGGCCTCTTCTGTGTCCCAAAGGGCCTGACAATGCCAGGCCATGAGCCCCGGGCCTTGTGGGGAATGTGGAAGTCGCACACAGTATCTTTCTGCCTGCCCAGGCTGAGAACTTTCCAGAAGCTGAAAAGGGACTCACTGGTGTTCCGGGGTGGGGGGGATTCCAGGAGGGAAGAAGCTCTGGGGGCCATTTCCCTGCTAAAGGAAGAAGGGTGAAAGTGCCTTAAAAGGGGGTGCTCATACGGAAGAGGGGTCAGAGAGGATGGGGAGCTGCAGACTGTGAATTGGGCTGGGGGTAAAGGCTGTGTGTTGTGGTCTGAATGTATGATGGTGTATGTGTTGGCGTGCATTAGTGGTCGGATGTATACTGTCCATGTTGATGTGTGTGCCATGAGGGTGAACTCATGCACTGGGTCACACTGTGTATTGCCACTCATGTGTGCTGCGGTGTAGACTGTGTTGTGTTGATAGAAGAATTTGTCCATGTTCCATGCAGCCCTTCGCTCGCCGTGGCGCTTTCGCTTCCAAGACGCGGGTTATTTTTAGCGATGATGCATCGTCATCAGAATAACGGGTTATTTTTATGATGGGGCGCCTTGGGCCCGCCGGGCAGATCCAAGCTCTTGAGAAGACACAGCCCAAAGCACACAGAGACCTGGAGTAGGTTGAGTCTGGCTGGGGGGACTTGAGGGACCTCTTGAGTGACAGACCTGCTGCCTATGCCCAGTCCTGCGTGGGCATCCCTGTGTCCCTTGCCTTGCCTTGCACTGAGGTCAGGCCCTTGGCCCTGGGGTGTGACTTGGACACGAGCACCTCAAGGAGCTGCCCAAGGAGGGAAGTCCTATGTGGGCACCTCAGGGAATGGCCTCAATGGTCCTTCATTGTCTTACTTGTCTGCTCTGTTGGTATTATTTTTGTTTGCTTTGGTTTTCAGGGGTTACTCCTGATTCTGCGCTCAGAAATCACCTCTGGCAGGCTCAGGGGACCATATGAAATGCCAGGGATCAAACCCAGGTCAGCCAGGTGTAAGGCAAATGATGCCCTACTGCTGTACTATCCCTCTGGCTCCTCTGTTGATATTATTAACTTGGTATTTGATACTCGATTCTGTGGGCATTCATGGGATGCCTTGTAAAATAAAAATAAAATTTTACAAGCTGGTAAGACCGCCCCAGGCACCATGTTTCCAACCCCTTAGGTGGACGAATCTGATGAAGAAGGGTAGTGGTGGAGAAATAATACCAAGCAGTAGGAAAAGATCTTCATTGGTGGGGCCGGATTGGTAGCACAGTGGTAGGGCATTTGACTTGCACGCAGCTGACCCAGTATGAATGTGGCTTTAATCCCCGGCATCCCTTATGGTCTCCTGAGTCAGGAGTGATTTCTGAGTGCAGACCAGGAATAGCCTCTGAAAGTCGCCAGGTGTGACCCAAAAATAATTAAAAAAAAAAAAAAGATATTCATTGGAGTCATCTCTCTCTGCAATCTCTCTCTGCAATCTCTCACTCACTCACTCTCTCTCTCTCTTTCTCTCTCTCTCTCTCTTCCTTTCTCTCCCAAAGATAGACCCCTTTCTTACTCAAACCGACTTCCCAATCCAGTGAAGTGGAAGGTTAAGTCAGATACAAAAGCCCTACAGCCTCCCCACCTCCTGATAGGACCCTCAAACTCTTTCCATGCATTTCGCTACCCCTTGCTGACTCCCCTACTGTTTCCTCAAGTCCAGGAGTGAGTCTGGTTAGTTTAATTGGTTTCTACCAGTCACTTTGTTTTGATGTTCCTGCTTTGCTACCATGGGTGAGACCACTAGGTGAGTGTCTTTCTTCCTCTTCCTTCACTTGGCTCCCAAAGTTCTGACCCGGTGGCCCCAAAGGAGTGCAAGAGAGTCATGCTTTGCCTTCTACCCCCATCCTTGTCCCCTTGTCTGAGGCAAGGACCATGATGAATGCAGTGTCCCCGGTTGCTTTACAGAACCTAACTTGCAGAGATGTCCCAGACATTCTGTTTTTAAGCTTCATGTGCCTATCCCAGGGTCACCCCAAATTCTGCAAGTTGTCACTGGAAGGAGGAAAGGAGGGAGAGAAGCTTCCAGTTTCCAAGTGAAATGAGGGGTGTCCGGTTGGTGATGTGCTTACCCAATGTTGGTCTTGACCTCAACCTCTTCTAAATCCTATCCCCGGACCTTCATTCTCATGACCCTGACTGCTCTATGGCTATTTCTACTGCTCCCTCCTGTCCTCTTTACATTCCTTCTCCATCTCCTTTCACCAGCAACCAGAGGATCTTTCTAGAAGGTACCTCTGATTAAGCTACTCCTTGGCTGAAAACAATTCTACCCACTGTATGTTCTTAGTTCGACATATTTGGGGGTTTTGTTTGTTTTGTTGTTGCTGCTGATTTTTTTTTTTTTGGTTTGGAGGTCACACCCTGTGGCACTCAGGGATTACCCCTGACTCTGTACTCAAAAATTGCTCCTGACAGGCTCGGGGGATTATATAGGATGCTGGGATTCGAACCACCGTCCATCCTGGGTCACCTGTGTGCAAGACAAATAACTTACTGCTGTGCTATCTCTCTGCCCCCTCCCCACTGGATATTCTAATAACCCCAAACTCTTGGGGGTGTTTGGTATAAGAAAAATTGGGAGGGATTGTTACAACTCATTTGCTAAATATTTGAGGGTCTCTGTTGAGCCCTAGTGAAGTTTTAGGCAGAGGAGGGGTCATAGAGAAGATAAAATTGGAATGTTTAGAACTTATATTCCAGTTGGGTAGGTAGATGGATGTGGACATATGGGGCAATAGCAGGGAAACATTGTGGAGTAAAGAAAGGGGATATTGTCTGGACTGGATGTGCTTGGGTGAGAAGAGGTCTGGCATGGAAGCTCAGGGCCTGTGGGACTAAGAAAGGCTCTGAAAGGATGTGGGGACCGAGCTTTGCAAGTTGTACAAGGGTTTGTGCAAGGGCCCTGAGACACTGGGATTTTTGAAGAGGAAGAGGCAAAGCATATAGGGGTGTGTCAGGGATTATGGGGGGTGTTGGGATTATTGGGGTGTCAGGGATTATGGAACTTTAACCAAGACTGGCAGTGATCAGGGTATAAGGGCACAGAGACATGATATGCCCAGGACATGCTGGGGACAGGAGAGGCAAAGAGGCAACAAGGCTACATCCTTTTGCCTCAAAGATTTTCTCTCACATTCCTGGGAAAGGTGGGTAGGGAGGGCATCCATGGCTGCCACCAGCCACATGGAATCTGCTCAGTGAGGAACCAGAGGAAGGATCGGGGAAGCCTGTCCCCAGCTCAGCTGTCTGTGGATAAAAATAGGGCGCTCTGCAGCACGCTGAGCCCTCGAATGTCACTTCCAGCATCTCTGAATTGCCAACGCAGGAGGTTATAAAACCAATCTAACGCCTGTCACTCAGAGAGAGGCCAAGCCATGGTTCCACAGAGAGTTCTGGAATGAGAAGTCTCTCCGAGGTAGTCTCTCTCCTTGGTGCCTTTTCACCCCTGTGGATTTTTTTTTGCAACATCCCTGGGAACTGGGCTGGTTCCTGGGGGTCCCTCCAGCACCTCCTGCCCCTTCACATCCCTTCATAGCCCAGAGCAGCCAGGGTGTGTGAGGATCCAGTGCCAGAGTCACAGGGTGGAGAGAAAGATGCCTTTGTACCTGCCCCTTTTAGGTTACTATGAAGTGTCTCTGTCTAGGGATGGCCCAAAGCATGATGGGGCATGAATTAAGGCAGGACAGATCCCACCTCAGCTTTGAATTCGAAGAAGCTCAGGCACTCAGCAGTTCCCCTGTGGGATTGACCAGAGGTGCAGGCAGCTGTTGTTGGCCAGGGGGGTTGCACTTAGTTTCCAAGGGACCTCCAGCATCCAGTGTGGAGCCCAGTTGCCCACTGTGGATGTACATGAAATCAGGGCTGGAAGTAGTAGCTGGAACATGTTCTTGACCTCCCAAGTCTGGATTTCTATCTGTCTGTCCTTCAGTCCTTCCCTAGAGCCCTAGCAAATACTGTAACTACAGCCCCCCCCCCCCCCCCGGGAATATTTTCAGTGAACAATCTCAAGGGAGAGTCTGACTGTGGTATTAGCTTGCAGGGCTCTCAGATGTCCTATAGATGGAAATTACTGCTCCCTTCACTTCCGACACTGGTACCCAGTTGAACTGTTCTTGACAGAGAAGACATGGAATATTGTAGTTGAACATTCATACTCAAAAGTATGAAGACTGTGGGTCTTCAAGTGGGACAGACATGAACTTTTTTGTTTGATTGTTTCTGGGCTATAGCTGGTGGTGCTCAGTGGTTACTCCTGGTTTCACACTCAAAAAATCACTCCTGAAAAGTTCAGGGGACCATATGGGATGCTGGGGATCGAATCTCGGTTGGCCCTACCCACTGTCTTATTGCTCCAGTCCTTGTGACATGGAACTTTCTAAATGACCTGGAACTCTCTGAATGGGCAGGCCTAGGGAAAGTTCATCTATTTCTCTGAAGCTCAGTTTCTTCAACTGAAAAGAGACATTTCCCCCAGGTGGCTGCTGGGACAAGTTCCTGTGGGCCAGAGGGCAGCCCAGAACACAGACTTTGTGTTTTGGCCTTATGTTTTTGTTTGTTTGTTTGTTTGTTTGTTGTTTTTTTTTTATCAAAGCCTCTATTACTTCACCTTTCTCATGAAGTTAGAAGTCAATGTGAGAAGACAGTGGGGTGACAAGATATACTATAGGAGCTCAGCCCAGCCCAAGCACTCAGAAACAATCATTATAATGGTTGAAAGTGCTTTGTTCAGGGAGACAGAACAATAGTACAGCAGGTAGGACACTTGCCTTGCATGTGGCTCACCTGGGTTTGATCCCCAGTATCTATTGGGTCCCCAAAACACCAACAGGCTTAATCCTGAGTGCAGATTCAGGAGTAACCCCTGAGCATCACAGAGTTGTGACCCATAATCTAAGGACTATAGGGAAAGATAGCACTAAGGCACTTGCCTTGCGTGCAGCCATTTCTGATTAATTTTCTGTACCATGTATGGTTTGCCCTCACATACCTCCTCAAACCAACCAGGAGTATCCCTTCAGCAATGCCAAATTTCCTCTCCCCAAATAATGTCCAAGAGATGCTATTGGAATGCTTATGATGCTAGTGAAAGAAGAAAGCATCACAATATAATTATTCCATGATCTTACCGTATCATTGATCATATTATACTGGATGACATTTGATATATCTAAGCAACACATAATGTTATTAATAACATGTTGTTAATAGCAATGGAGATTCTTTTTTTTTTTTTTTTTTTTTTGGGTCTCACCTGGCAGTGCTCAGGAGTTACTCCTGGCTCCATGCTCAGAAGTCGCTCCTGGCGAGCACGGGGGACCATATGGGACGCCGGGATTCGAACCGATGACCTTTTGCATGAGAGGCAAACGCCTTACCTCCATGCTATCTCTCCGGCCCCAGCAATGGAGATTCTTACTGTTTGGCCAAAGCAGCGTGAGTTGGCTGGAGTGGCAAGGTCCTGACCAGTGGTTGAGCCGCTGTAGAATACGGCTGGCTGAGTGGGTATTTTTCTCAGACAGTTTCACATATGTAGGCCCAGCAGTACCTCTCCTGGATGTCACTTTCTAGAGAATTTTCTGGAGAATTGAAAGCAGATTTTGAAACGAGAACTTGAATGCTGCTTTTCATGAAGAAAGCTTTCATTTTATTGTTTTATTTGTATTGTTTGGTTCTGGGGCCATACCTGGCAGTACTTAGGGGCAACTTCTGTCTCTGCGCTTGGGAATCATTCCCGGCAGGGCTCAGGGCATCAGATGGGATGCCGGGGATCAAACCTGGGTCTATTGTGTGCATGGCAAGCACCCTTGGGCCCAGATACAGCCTTATTCCTAGAAGCCAAGTATCCATCTTCAACAGATGAGCTCTTGGTGGTGTGAGATACACTCCCCAAAGATCTCGGAGTACACCAAGGCCTCTCACTAGCTTCTGTAATGTGGAACTAGAATATACTTCTCTCCTGGTTCCAACTGGAAACAAACAGTGGTCCAAGGAAGCAGAAACCAGTGACCAGAAACCAAGGGCTTGCCCAATCACTCAGATCTGTGCTCTTTAGCATGGACCCAAACTAAGAAGAAAGGAAACAAGGCTGGAAAATGGGTAAGGGAAGGTCTGCTTCATGAATGTGGGATTTTCTTTTTTTCTTTTTTTTTGTGTTCGGGGGAGCACACCAGATGACACTCAGGGGTTACTTCTGGCTATGTGCTCAGAAATCACTCCTGGCTCGGGGGACCATATGGGATGCTGGGGGACTGAATGGCAGGCCGTCCTAGGTCAGCTGCTTGCAAGGCAAACACCCTACCGCTTGCACCACCACTCAGGCCCCAGGATGTGGGAATTTTGTAGGGGCTGATGAGAGGACTTTGGAACTGATTTGAGTGTAGAAAACACCAGAGGATTCTGCGTTTATGGTGGATGGATATAAATTTTACCTAGATGCAAAAGTTTGGGAGAATAGACTTTGTTAGGATCCCCAAAAAGCTACCCCAAAGCTAGAGTCTAGGGATAAATTGGAGGGGTTGAACTGGCCAGTTTGTCTTAAGCAATCATTTTCAGTGCCAGGCCTCTTGGTGGCCTGAAGGCAGTGCTGGGGGTTGCGGGGAGAGAATCCAGTCCTTTTGCCTGTCTTGCCTCTCAGCTGCTTTGTTCAGGGCTCAGGACTTTGGTTTTTGCTGAGGAAAACCCTGGGGTAGGGAGAAACTTGAGAGACTCCAGATCTGGCTGGACACTCAGTTCCTGAGTGATCTCTCTCCCATTGATTGCTCTGGCAGCCTGAGTTTTCTCTTTGTTCTTTGAGCTCTTTTCTGCAAGAGTTCTGAATTGGGAACTCAAAGATACGCCCTGGACTTTAAGTTTTATTCTTTCCCTGACCATGTCTATGGCGTTTGGAGGGTCAGCAGGTATAAAATAAAATCCCCACATGGTGAGATCACCCCAGACCGGTGCATCTGATGCAGGTAGCTGCGAAGGATAAATAAATCAAGCCAGTCAGGAAAGTCAGGGAGTCAGTGGCTTCTCCAGTGATCTCTCTCCAAGCATGCCAAGCCAAACTGATCTTTCTTTATTAAATTAATACTCATTCACCAGGAGGGGGGAGGTCAAGGGATGCAGGTGGGCTTTTATATATCAAAGGGCTAAGTGAAAAGGAAAGAGAAAATTGGGGGAACACCTTTGTTTTGGGTTAATAGCTGGGTGTCATCTTACAAACAGCCATCACCCCAAAAGGCAGGTGGGAAATCTTTTATCCTGGATCAGGTACCCCATCCCTGTTGTCTTATCTTCTGTGTGATCTCGAGCCCCTCAACCACTTGGATAATCTCCCACATCGATAATTCCACATTATCAAATTGAGATTATGGTAGAAATTTCTTTGTAGGGTCTTATGGGGATGATGTGACATGGAACAGGTGAAATATTTAGAAAACTGCCTGGTGCATAAATGACAATTAGGCCCGGAGATATAGCACAGCGGTGTTTGCCTTGCAAGCAGCCGATCCAGGACCAAAGGTGGTTGGTTCGAATCCCGGTGTCCCATATGGTCCCCCGTGCCTGCCAGGAGCTATTTCTGAGCAGACAGCCAGGAGTAACCCCTGAGCAACGCTGGGTGTGGCCCAAAAACAAAACAAAAAAAATGACAATTAGTAATGTTATTTAGAATTTTTTTGACTAATGATTCCAGATAGTATTTTCAACTTGGTATTTATTATTCTTATTCTTTTTATTTATTTATTTATTTATTTATTTATTTATTTATTTATTTATTTATTTGGATTATTCCTGATTTCATAATTGAACGTCATTCTGGTGATGCTTGGGAGACAGGGAGGGGGAAGCATGAGGTGCCAGGAATTGAATCCCAGTTTCCCCCATATGCAGAGCATTTATATGAAATGGGTTGTGCGTTCCACAATCCCCAGAGAGGGAAAGGGATCGCAATGCTCCCAATCCGGGTAGGACAAGATGCAGGTCCAGCAGCAATTTTGATGCAGGAAATAATCCACATACAGTTGGGAAGGAATAGCAGGCCAAAAACTCACACAAGCTGTACACCCACAAGCCAATTGCCCCACCATGTGGAACCCCAATCCAAGATGGCAACTCCTCCTCCAGGCCTCCTGAGCAGCCTTTATTGGGATAAACAAAGCCCACCCTCAAGAGGAGGAGAAAAGCTGGATGAGAAGGCAATGGGGAAACATCTTTTTAACATATAAACCAAAGGAACCAATTGAAAGACATCTAATTAGAAGGCAATATGAGGACTGATCCAAAGGCCTCTACCAACACTCTTTCCTCAGTGCTCAGAGTGGATTTTAAAATTCTCTTTCTCACTCACTGCAAAGTTATAGGGGGATCCAAGTAAAACCATTCTTTGCTTTGGTTGGTCCCATCAAAGTCCCATCAGATTTCAGTCTGAATATCTATTATCAGTTCCCACTGGTTCGATTTCCTGCTGGAAAATTAGGATGATTAAATGGATCCATGCATTGAAATCATGCAAGTGACAGGCAGCAGCGACAGTCCTGGAAAAGTGGAGCCGTTGCCAGCTCTTGTCTGCGAAGGGCTGAGGCCCAGCTGACTCTGGAGTTGGCTCCAGCAGCCAGAATCTCAGTCTCCCCTTTATCTGTTGATAATATTTGAATGGGAAGCGACAAAGAAGGTACCTGACATTGCAAAATGGTTTTTGCCTCTGAGAATGGTTTTCCCCCACCGTCAACCCCTGCACCCTCATTTTCTTTTTGTCCCTCTAAGTCCCTTCTCCGGCACCTTGAAATGTCTTTAATCAATTCTCAGACCTTTCATTTTTTAACACCTAGTCCCTGCTCTCCCTCCCCCATTCAAGCCTTGAAATAAAGTGATTTTTTTTTCCAGAAGGGGATGGCAAGATTGCAAGGGCTTGCGATGAATAACCCCCAGAGCACCGCGTCGCCCCACCTTCCTTATTTAAAATGAAAAATTACCCTTTTCTTGCCCAGACATTATTAAAAAGAGGCTCGAGGCTCGGAAGAGAGAAGGCAGAGGCGTTGCTCGAATACAACCCATCAGCCACACTGCTGGCGCCTGGCAGGGCTGGCACTGCCCCGTCGCGTGAGCAGCTGGCAGTTGGGTTGATGATGAAATGACACCTTTCAAGGGGAAGGGGCGTCTGTCTTCCTAGTTTCATCTCTCAGACTTGTGCAATGACTTAAGGAAAAGGATGATTTGGGGGTGCAGGGCATCCCCATGGTTCCTTGAACTGTGAACTGTGTGTGTGTGTGTGTGTGTGTGTGTGTGTAACTTCAAGCCACAGGGAGATCATGTGTCCCACCTCAATTGCACGATGCTTCAAGGGACAGGGGAGGAGGAGCAAGCATGTAAGTCATTCCTGGTATTGGAATGTTATTTCCCATCTGGTGTTCTTGTCCATGGAGCAAGAACTTATATGGGCCAAAGCCTTACAGGGCTTCTCCAGGGTAGTGCTACATCCCTACCGGGGGCTGGCAATAAAGTGACAGTCACAAGTATTTGGTGCTCAGACATCGTTAGATCTTTTTTGGGGAGTGGGATGGGGAGATACAGTGAAATAAATCAAATATAGTAAGGACTGTGTGGTTCTGACACCCCAGATTCCTTCCTCTTCCTTGCTCCCTTGCTTCCTTGCTTCCTTGCTTCCTTGCTTCCTTGCTCCCTTGCTCCCTTGCTTGCTTGCTCCCTTGCTTGCTTGCTTGCTTGCTTCCTTCCTTCCTTTTTTCTTTCCTCCCATCCTTTACTCCTGGCTCTGCACTCAGAGATCACTCCTGACAGGATTGGGTGATCATATGGGATGCCAGGAATTGAACCTGGGTTTGTCTTGGGTCAGCACTGTGCAAGGCAAATGCCCTACCACTGTATTTTCACTGCGGCCTTCTTTCTTTATTTTTTGTTCTTAGCATAGACATACAGACACATGGATACTCACACAGACACACACACAGACACACACAGACACAGACACAGACACACACACACACACACACACACACACACACACACACACACACACACACACCCTCATCCCTATTTAGTAAATGTCACTGGCTTCTGGTTGAGGGTTACTCAGTTTCCAGGGCTGATGTGACCAAATCTTCACAAACTAGGTGGTTGAAAGCAATATACAGTCCTTCTCTCTGTCTCTCTCTGTCTCTCTGTCTGTCTATCTCTCTCTCTCTACACACACACACACACACACACATCTAGGGATTTGGCACTCAAAATGCAGTGCCAGGCTTCTCCCAAGGACCTGCTTTGTGGCCAGCTGCTGCCATGCGATGGTTGCCATCAGTCCTTGGTGTCTCCTGGCTTATAGTGACAGCCCTCCAGTCACCGCTGCCATCTCCGTGTGGCCTTCACTGTATCTGTCTCTGTCTTCAGAGGACACATGCCTTGGCTGTCAGGGTCTCCCTGACCCGTGATGGCCTCACTTTAACTTGTTTGCATTTGCCAGGCTCCTGTTTGCCAGTCAAGTGACAGTCACAGGTATTAGGTGCTCAGGCATCAATAGATCTTATTTTGGGAGTGGGATAGGGAGATACAGTGAAATGATTCAAATATAGTAAGGGTTGCCTGGTTCTGATACCCTCTGCTTGCTTTCTTTTCTTTTTTCTTTCTTTCTTTCTTTCTTTCTTTCTTTCTTTCTTTCTTTCTTTCTTTCTTTCTTTCTTTCTTTCTTTCTTTCTTTCTTTCTTTCTTTCTTTCTTTCTTTCTTTCTTTCTTTCTTTCTTTCTTTCTTTCTTTCTTTCTTCCTTTCTTCCTTTCTTCCTTTCTTCCTTTCTTCCTTTCTTCCTTCCTTCCTTCCTTCCTTCCTTCCTTCCTTCCTTCCTTCCTTCCTTCCTTCCTTCCTTCCTTCCTTCCTTCCTTCCTTCCTTCCTTCCTTCCTTCCTTCCTTCCTTCCTTCCTTCCTTCCTTCCTTCCTTCCTTCCTTCCTTCCTTCCTTCCTTCCTTTCTTTCTTTCTGCACACTCAGCAGTGCTCACGGGTTTTTCCTGGTTCTGTGCTTAGAAATTACTCCTGACAGGCTCAGGAGACCCTATGGGATATTGGGAATCGAATCCGGGTCAGTTGGGTGCAAGGCAAACATCCTACCCACTGTGCTATTGCCCTTGGTCCTCTCCCCATTCCAACTTGTTTTCTGTTTTCTGTTTCCTTGACCTCAGCAGGGTCAAGACCATTGGTCTAAACGCACAGCCCTTCACACTTCACCCTCAGCAGCATTGCCAAAATGAATGTTTTTTTTCCCCAGAGTTCGACCCCTTTATTGTTTTTTCTTTTGTTTTTTTATTGTTTGTTTTTTGTTTTTGGGTCACACCCAGTAGCATTCAGGGGTTACTCCTGGCTCTACACTCAGAAATCGCTCCTGGCAGGCTCAGGGACCATATGGGATGCCAGGATTCGAACCACCATCCTTCTGTATGCAAGGTAAAAGGCCTACCTCCTTGCTATTTCACCGGCCCCGTCGACCCCTTTTTTGTGTGCTCGCATTGACAGTGGCCTGTGCTATTCAGTGAGACTTATCTAACCCTCAAAACATGGCATGTGCCTTCTCACTTCTGAGGCACTGCAGAAAAGACAGGGACCTACTGATTTCTGAGCATCACGTCACAAAGCCCTGTGCTCCAGACATCCCATAGGGTTCTCCGAGCCTGCCAGGAATAATTTTTGAGTGCAGAGCCAGGAGTAACCCCTGAATGCCACAGGATGTGTCCCCCCAAAACAAAATCAATTAATTATGGTTTAATTAAGTAACATACTTAATTTAATTGATTTTAATTAATTAAAAAACCTCTTCTCTTGCCTTAGAATTAATTCTTGTCCTTTGGGTTCAGGAAGGAATTCTTCCCAATATGGAAAGTGACTCTTCTCTCCTTTTGGGGGATGAGGATGGGGCAGGGGGAGATGTGCTCAGACACATCCTCTGTTCCCTCACCTGAAAATCAGGGTCCTGTTATGTCTGCTCTGGAGACTCGGGGATCAGACTTGGCGAGGAGGTGGAAAGTGAGCATGACTTGATTCCATTATTTCTCTTCTGTAAAACAAACAAGACATGCTTAAGAGACACACTTAGGTGGCACCAGAGTCTCAGGACTGATTTTCTGGGGCTAGGAAGAAATCTTACCCCCCACCCCACCCAGTGCAACAAGTTCCCAGGAAACAGATAAGTGGGAGCATTTCCATGGCGACTTGGGCTTGCTCCTTGTTCTGCAAGGAGCCTTAAAGTCTGTCGGTAGGTGGATTGTTGTCCTGCCTGTCTGGATGCTCCATGGCTGTGATCAGTGCCACTGGCTGTGGCCATGGGACCCAGGTTGCACAGTGGGACATCAGTTTTGATCAATGGTGGTGGGAGGGGTCTAAACCAGCTTAGCTGGGGCTGCAAGCTGGCCATGGAATACATCTATGCCTGCTCCCTCTTCGATTCTAAAAGAGTCTCTTTGAATATTTGGGCCCGGAGAGATAGCACAGCGGTGTTTGCCTTGCAAGCAGCCGATCCAGGACCAAAGGTGGTTGGTTCAAATCCTGGTGTCCCATATGGTCCCCCGTGCCTGCTAGGAGCTATTTCTGAGCAGATAGCCAGGAGTAACCCCTGAGCACCGCTGGGTGTGGCCCAAAAAGCAAAAAAAAAAAAAAAGTCTCTTTGAATGTTTGTTGTTGTCTTTTTTTTTTTTTTGGTTTTTGGGCCACACCCTGTGATGCTCAGGGGTTACTCCTGGCTATGCGCTCAGAAGTTGCTCCTGGCTTCTTGGGGGACCATATGGGACGCCGGGGGATCGAACCGTGGTCCGTCCTAGGCTAGCGCAGGCACCTTACCTCCAGCGCCACCGCCCGGCCCCTTGTTGTTGTCTTATTTCTTTCTTTTTACTTATTTGATTTAGTTTTTGGGCCACACCCAGTGTTGCTCAAGGCTTACTCCTGGCTCTACTCAGAAATCACTCCTAGCAGGCTTAGGAAATCATGTGGAATGCCAGGAATCGAACCCAGGTTCATCCTGGTTGGCCATGTGCAAGGCAAATGCCCTACTTCTATGCTAATGTTCTGGCCCCAATCTTGTTTATTTCTATTCTATAGCCAGCATTGCTCAGGGGTTACTCCTGGCTCTGTACTCAGGAATCATTCCTGGAAGGCTCAGGGGACTCTATGGGATGTTGGGGATCAGCCCAGTAGGCCATGCCCAAGGCAAATCCCTCCCCACCATGCTATGGCTCTTGTCTTTTTTGGATAGTCGAATGGTCCTATAATGAGTTGTGAGTCAATTGCTTGAAATAATAGTGTTGGGAATATACTAAGTTCTTCTTCAAAATTAGCTTGTGTCAGGCAGTGATCAGGAGCTATACAAAGCAGTGTTTGGGGTGTCAGTAGTTGAACCCAAGATCTCACATCTGTGCTCTATCACTTGTGCTATATCTTAACTCAATGGACCTCCTTTATTTTTAGAGAATCATATCTGGTGGTACTTAGGGTTACTCTCGGCTCTGCAGTCAGGGATAACTCCTGGCAGTGCTCAGAGGTGCCAGGCATCAAGTCTGGGTTGGCTGCGTGAAAGGCAAATGCCCTAGACACTGCACTGTCTCTTCGGTCAGAGATTGGTTTTCTTAAAATATTTTTGTGTTTGACTTCGGCTTCCCTGGCAGAGTTTGTATGCCCCCAGCAAACACCTCTATCCAGAGTTTATGGGGTGACAGATAGGAGGCCCCTACTGGGGATTGGTTCTCTCCAGCCTCCTGGCCGTGGCTTCTGAGAGGGACCAAGAGGGTGGATGCTGCCATCTGCCTCAGGCACTGATCAGCATGGGCATTTCTAGAGCTTTGAGATCTCAGGGGAGAGGGTAGCCAGTGGACAGGGGCCTGTTGCAAGGCATAGCCCCAGGCCCTGGGCTACCAGACAGTCTCTGATCCTTATGGTATGTCTCAAGACAGAGGAGACAGACAGAGAGACAGAGAGGGATAGACAGACAGAAGAGAGCAAGCCCACAACTACACAGCCACAAGTGGGGGAAACAGAGGGGGAGAGAAAGATAGAGACACAGAAAGGCAGAGAGATAGAGAGAGACAGAGACAGAGACAAAGACAGAGACAGAGAGACAGAAAGTGGCAGAGACAGATGGAGAGACACAAAGAGACAAAGATAGGTATAGAGACAAAGAGACAAAGAGAGACAGAGAGATAGAAAGACAAAGAGACAGAGAGACATAAAATGGCAAAGAGAAAGACGGAGAGACAGAGACAGACAGAGACAGAGAGAGACAGAGAGACAGAAAGACAAAGAGACAGAGAGACAAAGACAGAGAGACAGAGAGAAAGACAGAGAGACAGGGAGATAGAAAGTGGCAGAGAGATAGATGGAGAGACAGAGAAGCAGAGACAGACAGAAAGACAAAGAGACAGAGAGACAGAGAGATAAAAAGTGGCAGAGAGATAAATGGAGAGACAGAGACAGAGAGGCAGAGACAGACAGAGACACAAAGACAGAGAGACAAAGAGACAGACAGAAAGAAAGACAGAGAGACAGAGAGATAGAAAGTGGCAGAGAGATAGATGGTGAGACAGAGACAGAGAGGCAGAGACAGAGACACAAAGACAGAGAGACAAAGAGACAGACAGAGAGACAAAGACAGAGACAGAGAGAGACAGAAACAGAAAGTGGCAGAGAGATAGATGGAGACAGAGACAGAGAGACAGAGATAGAGAGACAGAGATAGACAGAGACAAACAGAGAACAGAAAGACAGAGACAAAGTCACAGAGACATACAGAGAGACAGAAAGACAAAGAGACAGAGAGGCAGAGAGAAAAACAAAGAGAGACAGAGAGACAGAAAGAGGCAGAGAGATAGATGATGAGACAGAACAGAGACAGAGAACAGAGACACAGAGAGAGGCAGACAGAGAGACACAGAAGAGACAGAGAGACAAAGAGACAGAAAGAGACAGAGAAACAGAGACACAGAGAGAGGCAGACAGAGACAGATGAAGAGACAGAGACAGAGAACAGAGAGACAGGCAGAGATAGAGAGACAAAGACAGAGAATAGAGACAGACAGAGAAATGTAGAGAGGGACAGAGACACACACACACACACACACACACACACACACACAGAGAGAGAGAGAGAGAGAGAGAGAGAGAGAGAGAGAGAGAGAGCACCCATGACCGCACAGCAGCACTGGGGGAGCCGAGACTTTGATTCAGTCCTCTGAGTCCCAGTCCCAGCTCTCAAAGCGTGTGTGCCAGAGTGATGAGACATTGCTGGAAGAGTCTGGCCATGTCTGGAAGGACAGAAAAGGGAGTTTCCATTGGATTGCTCATCAGTTTGAATCTGAAATGAACCATGCTCCCCTCTGACGCCCCACAAAGCTCCAGTCCTCTGCCACATACACACACCCCTGGCTGCTCGTTCCCACATCTTTTGTGACCTTGGGCTCATCACCCCTGGGGGGCACATCTGTCTCTGTTAGCCACAGATTGGAGCTCAAGCCGGCCCCTGGCACACAAGTACATAGCTGTGCTTGGTGCAAAACAGACCCAATGCCAGGGAAGAAAGCAGATGTCAACCTGTCAAACAAGGTTTTACCACATTTCTTCCAAATATGATTAAAGAAAATGTTTTTTTTTTTTTTTTTTTTTTTTTTTTTTTTGGCTTCTGCAAATCATCTGTCAGGGCCCCTGAGTTAAGTGTCGGTAGTAGGATTTAGTGAGCATCTATAATGTTATTGCCTTTTTCCTTCTCTGGATTGGCAAAATTTTTCTATAATGAATGTGTAATAATGGAATGAGTGCTCTTAATTAAAAATGGGGCAGTGAGTCAATGTCCATAAGACCGCTTTGCAGACTCTCAGTGCTTCACAAATTCATCTCGTTATGGTTAACATGGATATGATATTCTCCCTGCGAGCTGCCTGCAAGGTGGAATGAATTTATTTCTGCCCAAATCTTTCCTTCCTCGGCCCTGGCTTGAGAGCAGGCCTACTCTGTGGCCCTTGGTAGGACCTACTTTTTCTAGGCCGTACCCCACACTCCCAGCCAACTTGTCTTCGTCTCTGCTTCTACCATCTCTTGTGGACCCTGCAAGATATAATCAGGCCAGAATGGATTCCCCTGTGACCCCCACAGGGACAAAAACTATGGCTCAACCACTGTGTGTGTGTGTGTGTGTGTGTGTGTGTGTGTGTGTGTGTGTGTGTGTGTGTGTGTGTAATATATCCAGTGGTATCTAGAGGCGACTCCTGGTTCTGTGCTCAGGGAATCAACAATTTGGCCCTGAAGATCGAATCTAGATTTACTGAGTCCATGGCAAATGTCTTAAGCCCTGCTCTATCTCTCTCCCCTTCTTCCTCTTGTTTCCTTTGTCCCACCCAGAACTCTTGGCAAACACCCAGTTTTTTTTAACCTTTATTTATTGATTGATTGGTTTGGGGGCACACCAGTAGTGCTGGCATATAAGATGACTGGGTGTATAAGACGACACCCTAATTTTACAGTTAAAACATAGGTTTAGGCCTATATTCACTGTATAAGACAGAACGTTCCTGTGTTGCAACACAGTGAGCCAATCACAACAAGCAAAGGTTCAAAGGATATACTGTAATAGACTTCCTCTCTGACTCTGGTCCATTTGAGCAGGCTTTTGACAGTGTAGATTCGGGTACAGAACACTGTCTAATTTGCATGCATAAAAAGCCTGCTTGGATTGGCTGAGTTAGAGAGGCGGTCTGAGCAGCCTTGCAGTGATTGGTGCAGGATGGAGGTGGAAAATTCGTTTCATGGCAATATCCAGATGATTTTAATTTAGTGGCTTATCAAGACGTTTATTGGGATATACTCGGCATATAAGACGACTCCCGATTTTCGGTTGACTTTTTTTTGTTTCAAAAGTCGTTTTATACGCTGGCAAATATGGTACTCCTGGCTCTGTGCTCAAAAAAAAAAAAAGCCCTCAGCAGGCTTAAAAACCACATGGGATTGGGACCAGAGAGATAAAATGGAGGCAGGGTGTTTGCCTTGCATGCAGAAGGACGATGGTTCAAATCCCAGCATCCCTTATAGTCCCCTGAGCCTGCCAGGAGTGATTTCTGAGCATAGAGCTAGGAGTAACCCCTGAGCACTGCTGGGTGTGACCCAAAAAACAAACAAAAATAAAAAACATGGGATGCTGAGAATCTAACCAGGTCCCTCCTGGGTTCCCAGAGACAAAAGAGAGGAGGGCTGGAAGGTCCAGCTCACAACATGAAGCTCACCACGAAGGGTTGGCACATGCAAGGCAAATGTCCTACTGCTGTGCTATCTCTCCAGCCCCCAACCCACACAGTTTTTAAGTACCAGGAATGAGCTTTCTGTCACTCAGTGGCCTCCCTGCTGGGTCACCTGAAGATTAAGGCATCCACAGAGGTTCAGCATCATCCTAGGGACAGACCTGCCTCATTTAAACATTTATATCATGTGATTGCTGGTTTCCTTCCGGCTCTTTCTGTCCTGTTCTGAGACCAGAGCATCAGAGCTTGCTGCCTCCTGGTGGGGGGACAGGAAGGAGGGAGGTCTTTAGTGCCTTTATACTTTTATAGCACCCAACACCTTCATGAATAGTTTGGCTGAATAAGAGATTCTGGAGTACTCGGGGTCAAATTTGACTCCCCAGAATTTCTGTATCTCACAATAGGGCTTAAACATTAGGATGGCCATGTTAGGAAAAGCTTGAATTTGAATATCCTTTCGGCCATCTTGAACTTATTGGAAGGAGGCCAATCTGGACACTTGGAAGGCAGGACTAGATTGTGCTTGCTGCTTTCTGTCCATTTGAACTGTGGGTCCCCACAGTCTCTGGGGAGCAGTGAGACAGGATGATTGATGGATGGGTGTCTGGGTAAAGGGGTTCACCAAGAGACTTTGTTTACTTTTGGGAGTGGTGACCCGGAATAGGCTGTATGTAGTGTTCACACATATAGTATTGTGTGTGTGTGTGTGTGTGTGTGTGTGTGTGTGATTCAGTGGTTCCTGTGAAACCTTCCTAAATCCAAATGGTATAAAGAGAAAAAGCAATGAAGGTTAATTTATATAGAAAAATGTTTCAGGACCCGGAGAGATAGCACAGCGGCATTTGCCTTGCAAGCAGCCGATCCAGGACCAAAGGTGGTTGGTTCGAATCCCGGTGTCCCATATGGTCCCCCGTGCCTGTCAGGAGCTATTTCTGAGCAGACAGCCAGGAGTAACTCCTGAGCACTGCCGGGTGTGGCCCAAAAACCAAAAAAAAAAAAAAAAAAAAAAGAAAAAGAAAAATGTTTCAGCCTTCCTTGAGCCCCAAAATTTCACCGTCAAGTTATTCTGTAGATTAAGAAACTGCAGCTTAGTAAAGCTAGAAGTGGGAGAAACAGGGAGTTAGGACTTTAGTCCTGAAACCCAGAACTAAGGAGTCTTAAAAATGAGGTGCATAAAGCACTTTTTATTTTTTAAATATTTATTTTAAAAAAGTGATATAATTTTTTTAAAAAAAAAGCAAGCACTTGTCTGCTTTGTGCAAATCAGGTGTCTGTCAGTGTAGTTTTGATTGGTGGAAATATTGCCCTGCTGTAATTGGTGGAATTTTCTTTTCTTTTTTTTGTTTTGTTTTGTTTTGTTTTTGGGCCACACCTGGCAGTGCTCAGGGGTTACTCCTGGCTGTCTGCTCAGAAATAGCTCCTAGCAGGCACGGGGGACCATATGGGACACCAGGATTCAAACCAACCACCTTTGGTCCTGGATCGGCTGCTTGCAAGGCAAACACCGCTGTGCTATCTCTCCGGGCCCGGAATTTTCATACTAGGCTGCCTTCACTTCTCATGATAGGTGGAATTTTAGACCTGGTATACTACATTTTCTTCTAGCAGGAGAAGTCTGGATATGTCTTAGAATTCCCCAGTGCCTCTCCTTCCACTCTCCCCCAACTTCCCACACTGTTGGCTTAAGTTTTGTTCTTCATTTTATATTGCCACTATTAAATAACATGTATAGGAGTCAGAGAGAGAGAGAGAGAAAGAGAGAGAGAGAGAGAGAGAGAGAGAGAGAGAGAAGAGTGAGAGACAGAGTACAGTGGATAGGATACTTTATTTATTTATTATTTATTTATTTGCATGGGGCCAAATCAGGTTCCATCCTGGAAGTACATAGTGTTTCTGGAGTCCTGCCTAGAGTGAGCAAAAAAAAAAAATAGCATATACCATATTTTTTGCTCTATAAGAATCACCTGACCGTAAGAAGTACATAGTTTTTAGACGAGGAAAAGAAGAAAAAAATATTCTAAAGCAAATGGTGTACTAAAATACTCAATAAACACATCACGAGATCCAGTCAGGAGGCAATGGCTGCGAACAACCAGCCTGCAAGGCTGAAGTAGACTTACAATACGCCAGTCCACAGCTGGTTAAACACATTTACCTAACTTTTATTTTATATCAGAAAATTAAAAAAAAAATTTTTTTTAAATATTCGGGCTTCAGCTCCAGGCTCCATTTGCTTCATAAGACGCACAGACATTTACTTCCATCTTTTGGGGGGTGGAAAGTGCACCTTATGGTACAACAAATATGGAAATTCCTGAATTTGCACTCAAGAATGGTCGAGGCAAGTGGCTTCAGGGATGGTACTAGGTACCAGTACTGGGAGTCTTAGCTGTGGACATGCTGAGCTTCTGGGCCAGATGCAATTTCTGAGCATGTTACACATGACATGGGTGCAGGGGTGGATGTAGGGGACCCCCTGTCTTTCTCACCCCTCATCCTTTGTTATCCTTTGTCCCAATCCAGGAGGCAACCTTTCCAAACAAGACTGGACCATCCAGTGGCCCACCACAGAGACGGGGAAGGAGAACAATCTCTCAGAGTCCACCCCGTGGATCCGCACCCACCTCTCCCAGAGTCCCAGGGTGCAGGCCAAGTGCACACAACACTACTGTCATGCAGGCCCCATGCCTGGGACCCCCGTGTACACCCATGTGGACAGACTCACGGTGGATGCCTATCCAGGTCTGTGCCCACCACCGCCCCTGGAGTCCGGCCACCGCTCGCTGCCCCCGTCACCCCGGCAGAGGCACACGGTCCGCACCCCACCACGAACCCCAAACATCGTGACCACAGTGACCCCACCAGGCACGCCACCCATGCGGAGGAAGAACAAGTTGAAGCCACCTGGCACGCCACCACCTTCCTCCAGGAAGCTGATCCACTTGATTCCGGGGTTCACCGCCCTGCACAGGAGCAAGTCCCATGAGTTCCAGTTGGGCAACCGCGTGGAGGAGGCTCACACGCCCAAGTGAGTGTCACTGGGGTGGGTGCCCGGGTCTCCTTCAGGGGGACTTGCATTTCCTTCCTTCACCTGCGGGCAAGTAGGGTTGAGGCCAGGGAAAATGAATGGGATGAAGAATAGAGCAAAAAGACAGTGGGTTGTAAGATGCTTGCCTTGCAATGTTGCAAGACCCGGTTGGATCCCCTGCATCCCATATGGTCTCCTGAGCCCTGCCAGGAGTGAGCCCTGAGTGCAGAGTCCTGAGCCCTGGGTACTGCTGGGTGTGGAGTCCTCAAAATAAAATAGAAAATAAATAAGATAAAATTGGTCAGAAATGACCCTTAAGGGCCGGAGAGATAGCATGGAGGTAAGGCATTTGCCTTTCATGCAGAAGGTCATTGGTTCGAATCCCGGTGTCCCATATGGTCCCCCGTGCTTGCCAGGAGCAATTTCTGAGCATGGAGCCAGGAGTAACCCCTGAGCACAGCCAGGTGAGACCCAACAACCAAAAAAAAAAAAAAAAAAAAAGAAATGACCCTTAGCCAATACTTGCGTATTTTCCTCTCTATAAGATGTACTCGACCATAAGACGCATATAGTTTTTAGATGAGGAAAATAAGAAAAATATATTCTAAAACAAAGGGCATACTAAAATATGTAATAAACTATAACAGAATAATATTTCAACCATGCTAAGTGAACAGAACTCAAAGCGACATTAAGAATCATTATGAGGGCCCGGAGAGATAGCACAGCCACGTTTGCCTTGCAAGCAGCTGATCCAGGACCAAAGGTGGTTGGTTCGAATCTCGGTGTCCCATATGGTCCCCCGTGCCTGCCAGAAGCTATTTCTGAGCAGACAGCCAGGAGTAACCCCTGAGCAACGCTGGGTATGGCCCAGAAAACAAACAAAAAAATAAAGAATCATTATGAGGGGGCCGGAGAGATAGCATGGCGTTTGCCTTGCAGAAGGTCGGTGGTTTGAATCCCTGCATCCCATATGGTCCCCCAAGCCTTCCAGGAACAATTTCTGAGTGTAGAGAAAGGAGTAACCCCTGAGCGTTGCCGTGTGTGACCCAATAACCAAAAAAAAAAAAAAAAAGAATTGTTATGACCATCACTAACAAACAAATGGAGAGAGTTTAAGTTTTGAGTCCTTTCTAGTTTTCTGGGAATCCCAAGAACTCCTCATCACTAGAGTCAGCATTCACTCCATAAGACGCATGGACATTTGCCCTATCTTTTGGGGGGAGTGTATTTTATGGTATGAAAATTACGGAAATCTCTCTAGCAGGGGACCACAAACACGGTCATAAGTCAAGTGTCCATTTAGCTACGGCCACACCAGCCACATCTGTGGATGCTATGTTGCTCACAAAACAGGTTGGAAGAGAAGTTATTGTCCATCTGAACATTCCCTAGGGAAAGGTCCCTGTCCCATGCAGAATCTGTTTTAGTACTGCCCTGGGAAACTGTAGTAATATAGTGTCTTCTCCCACCTCACTGCTCATCTTTGCTACAGGGCTTGATTTCCCAGACATACCTGACCAATCTCTTTAACAATTAGGGAAAGAGCTTCTGAGATGGTATTTAGGGTTACCTGGGTTGGTTCAGGATGTGGGGGAAACAGAACATGGTACAAACCTTTCAGGAGTTTAGGGGAGAAAAGTGGAGGAAGGAGGGTACAGGAGGTACCTGAAGCTGCTCAGAGTGGGCCATGGTGCTGCAAAGGGTGACAGGGTGTCCAGGCCAGTGAGAGTGATGGATCAACTCCTGGCAGGTCTCCTCTGAGATCTGATGTCCTTGTTCTCTTTCTGGAGGGGTTCTTAAGCAAATTTAAATGAAAAAAACATGAGGAGCAGTACTCTTGAAGAGTGCAGGAAATGAAATGACTTTGAGATGGAATGATATGTCTAAAGTTGTGGTCCATAATGTGTGAGAGGCCCAGACTTCTATGCTCTGGAGTCTGGCAACTGGGATGTAGGGGAGCAATGGGGAGAGGTTCTGGTTTGTGAGGTGCCCATCTGAGGTAGAGGCCAACAAGAAAGACCTCAAGGATCCTGGGTGAATCATAGGCAGGCAGAGCTGGCCAGGCATGGACTTGAAGTTTTTCAGACTCTCGAGGGGACTCTTAGATTCTCAGACCCACATCAACTGAGGGACACAGGTTGCTAAGGGATAAGGGTGAGAAGTGTTTGGGGGTCTTCTGGTTTCCATAAACTGTGAGTCTCTCTGTTCTTTGTCTTACTCTGTGCGCTTCAAAGTGAGCTGCTACTGACTCAGATGGCACAGCCTGGATCTCTGGCCATGAGTGTGTGTGTGTGTGTGTGTGTGTGTGTGTGTGTGTGTGTGTGTGTGTGTGTGTGTGAGAGAGAGAGAGAGAGAGAGAGAGAGAGTTATGAGAATTTCTAAGATCTCTTCTCCATGACTTTCAAATACATAGTATAAGATTATTGGCCTCAGACACCATGTTGGCCAATAGGCTCCCAGTAGACTTCCAATTTTCCTCAACCCCAGCCCCTGGTAACCATCAATCTCATCTCTGTTTCTATGAGGCTTTTTGTTTATATGAGTCAACACATATATTCTATATATAAATAGGATTGGACTATTTGTGTTGTTCTGACTTTCTTCACTTAGCATTGCTGTCAGAATTCAGTCTGGTTGTCACAAATGACAAGACTTCTTTTCTTGGAGATGAAGAACATTCCTAGGTGTGTGTGTGTGTGTGTGTGTGTGTGTGTGTGTGTGTGAGAGAGAGAGAGAGAGAGAGAGAGAGAGAGAGAGAGAGAGAACACATCTTCTTTTTCTTTATTCATTCATCTACTGATACACATTTAGATGTTTTCCACGCCTTAGCTATTGTGCAAAATGCTGCATTCAACAGGGGAACATTCCCCACATGCTAGAGAGATTTCATCTCCTTTGTTTGAACCCTCAGAAGTGGGACTGGCAGATTCTATGGTCGTTCTGTTTGGAATTCCTCGGAGGAACCTCCACACAGTTCCCAGCTGGGCCAGTTGATATTCCTGCCTCGTGTCCCCCTGGCTCCTTTTTCTCTCCATCCTCACCAACTTTTATTATCTTTTGCCTTTTGTAAGCATTTCTGTGCTAACAGTGGCAAGGCTGTGTGTATCTCAGCGTGGTTTTGATTGGCTTTCCCCGATGATTATTGAGAAACAGCAGCTTTTTACATGCCCCTTGCCCATTTGTATATCTTCTTCACAAAAGAAAAATCTATTCAGCTCCCGGATCTCTTGTGAAATAAGATTGTGTTTCCGTGATTACATTCTTCCTCTCTTTTGAATACAAACTCCCAAGGCAGATAGGACATTTCTAAGTCTTTTCTCCCATTCACTGGTCTGCCCTTTTATTGAGTTGACTGTTGCTTTTTCTCTTTAGATGCTTTTCAATTTGATATCGTCCCATTTAACTGATGTCTTGCTTTTGTTGCTTATGCTTTTGATATCTTATCTACTACAAAGGCATCATGAAGCAGTTCCCCTCCGTTTTCTTCTGGAAGTCTTACAGTTTCAGGTCTTTAAATATTTAAACCTTTTAATCTATTCTGAGTTTATTGTTGGGAGAGGTGGAAGTTGGGGGATTCAGTTTTATTCTTTTGTATGTGCATATCTAAGCATCATTTTTTTTGGGGGGGTGGAGAGATGATTCTTCTCTCATTGTGTGTTCTTACTGCCTAGTATTGATTAATTTGGGCTTATTTCTGGGCTCTCTGGTTCATCTGTTTTTTCACCCCAGTACCACATGGTATGAGGGACTTTCCCCCAAACTCCAGTGGCATTTATTTAGTCTTCGTTGAGTTGAGTTGCTCAACTTCAAAAAAAATTTTTTTAAGCATGATGATCACAAACATGTTTGTAGTTGAGTTTCAGTTATAGAAAAGAACACTCCCGGGGCCGGGCGGTGGCGCTAGAGGTAAGGTGCCTGCCTTGCCTGCGCTAGCCTAGGATGGACCGCGGTTCGATCCCCCGGCATCCCATATGGTCCCCCAAGCCAGGAGCGACTTCTGAGCGCATGGCCAGGAGTAACCCCTGAGCGTCACCGGGTGTGGCCCAAAAACCAAAAAAAAAAGAAAAAAGAAAAAAAAAAAGAAAAGAACACTCCCTTCACCAGTGCAAACTTCCCACCTCCAATGCCCCCAATATCTCCCTCCTCCCCCACTCCTGCCTGTTTTCGAGACAGGCATTCTATTTCTCTCTCCACTACTGTTGTCATGATAGTTGTTGGTGTAGTTATTTCTCTAACTGCACTCACCTCTCTTGGTGGTATGCTTCATATCATGGGTAAGTTTTTCCAGCCCTCATCTCTATTGTCTTTGGGTATTATTACAATACTGTCTTTTACTTTTCTTAAATCTCACAGATGAGTGAGACTATTCTGTGTTTATCTCTTTCCCTCTGATTCATTCCACTCAGCATAATAGTTTCCATGTCCATCCATGTATAGGAAAATTTCATGACTTCATCTCTCCTGATAATTACATAATATTCCATTGTGTAAATGTATCACAGTTTCTTTAGCCATTCCTCTGTTGTTGGACATCTGGGGTGTTTCCAGAATCTGGCTATTGTAAATAGCCCCTTAATGAATATAGGAGTGAGGAAAGCATTTTTGTATTGCATTTTTGTGTTTCTAGGGTATATCCCTAGGAGTAGTATAGTTGGGTCATATGGGAGCTCAATTTCCAGGTTTTAAGGAATCTCCATATTGTTTTCCATAAAGGCTGTACTAGATGACATTCCCACCAGCAGTGAATGCAAGTTCCTTTCTCCCCACATCCCTGCCAGCTCTGATTGTCTTTGTTCTTTGTGATGTGTGCCCATCTCTGTGGCATGATCTGGTACCTCATTCCAACTTCAAAATTTTTGGAAGGGACTCAGTCACTTTGTATTTTTTCTGAAATTGTCTATCAGGTATAACTCAGATTTGTGCATTGGGACTCTTTGTTGAGTGTAGCAACCTGGGGTCAGCCTTGTGCAATGCAAGTGCCTTAACTCCTATACTACTTTTTCTGGCACTAATATCATTTTACTGGGGCTGGTTCCATCATTAAAAAAGATCAGAGGCTGGAGTGGCACAGTGGTAGGGCATTTGCCTTGCATGTAGCCGACCCAGGATGAACCTGGGTTTGATTCCCAGCATCCTATATGGTTCCCCCAAGCCAGGAGCAATTTGTTAGCGCAGAGCCAGGAGGAACCCCTGAGCATCACCAGGTGTGGCCCCAAAACAAAAACAAATAAGAAGAAGGAGGAGGAGGAGGAAGAAGAAGAAGAAGGAGGAGGAGGAGGAGGAAGAAGAAGAAGAAGAAGGAAGAAGAAGAAGGAAGGAAAAGAAGAAGAAGAAGAAGAAGAAGAAGAGGAGGAAGAAAGAAGAAGAAGAAAGAGAAGAAGAAGAAGGAGAAGAAGAAGAAGAAGAAGTAGAAGAGAAGAAGAAGAAGAAGAAAAGAAAGAAGAAGAAAGAAGAGAAGAAGAAGAAGAAGAGAGAAGAAGAAGAAGAAGAAGAAGAGAAGAGAAGAAGAAGAAGAAGAAGAAGAAGAAGAAGAAGAGAGAGAAGAAGAAGAAGAAGAAGAAGAGAAGAAGAAGAGAAGAAGAAGAGAAGAAGAAGAAGAAGAAGAAGAAGAAGAAGAAGAAGAAGAGAAGAAGAAGAAGAAGAAGAAGAAGAAGAAGAAGAAGAAGAAGAGAAGAAGAAGAAGAGAAGAAAAGAGAAGAAGAAGAAGAAGAAAGAAGAAGAAGAAGAAGAAGTGGAACAGTGGGCAGAGTGCTTGTGTTGCATGTGGCTGTCCTAGGCTCGATTCCTGCCATTCCATCTGGCCCCTTGAGCACCACCATAGGTGTGGGCCAGGTGTTGACCTAAAACACACCAACCACACCAAAAATAAAAACCAGACTCATTAGATAAGACCATATTGAAATAGTTTGTGTGTAGAGAGATTCAGTATTAGTATTATTTTTGTGAAGTTTGTTTCAGAGAAATGAAAATACTTTTTCTTTTTCTATTTTCCTTATTCAGACTCTTCTCATGCTGGACACTTAGGATTCTCAAATCAACTCCTCACCCACTTTATTCTCAAATAAACATCTTTGGGAGGAGGTGAGGAGGCTGGAGAAGCAGCACTTCAGCCTGTGAATACTTGGCTTCCTCCCTCCTCACATCTGAAAGCACTGAATGGATTTTGGAATCATATGGTAAACACATATAGGAAGAAGCAGGTCTTAAAAGAGAATTCTAAGGGAGGCTGGAATGATAGTGGCAAGGCATTTGCTTTGTATGCAGCCAACCCTGGAAAGACCAGGTTTGATCCCTGGCATCCCATATGGCCCTCAAGCCTGCCAGGAGCAATTTCTGAGCCAGGAGTTACCCTTGAGCACCACCAGTTTTGGCCCAAAGCTCCCCCCCCCCGAAAGGAATTATAGAGACACAGGATTGTTTTCCTAAACCGCATTACAAGCAACCCCAATATTGTTGGATGCAGCTGCTATGACATTCAATAAAAGAATTCTACTATGATTCCCCTTTTTGCAAATGCTTCTGGAAACTAGTTTTCAATTGCAATTTAATTTTATTGTAAAATTAATTACTACAGATACCTTTGCTTTGTCTTGTGTCTTTTTTTTTTTTTTACCAGCAATAGATCAAAGTCCCTCTCCCCCTTGCATTCATGATGGTGTTAGCTGCCCTTTGGGCTCTAAAGGGAAGTGGATCCCGTGACATATTTCTCACAAAATCTTTTGCACTTCGTTCCTTTTAGAAATTTTTCTATTTTCCCAAAGCCCTTCAGGAACAATTCTTTGCATGTATGTTTCTACCTTCAAATGCTCTGAATTGTTTCTTTATGAACATAGTTGACTATTGTCTTGTTCATGTAGGAAGACAGTTCTATGCTGACCATAGAGCCAGAGACCAGGGTGGGTACAGCCTAAGGACACACACATTGTCAACACTTTCCTTGTTTCCTGCATTTCAGTGACATCCTGGGCATGGTCTGGGCTCTGTTATTGTAGATTCTGGGGAGCTCATGCTTTGCTCAACAGACTCATCATGTAAATCAGAGTCGAGAGTGCTTCTTTTTTGGTTTGGTTTTTGGACCACATCCAATCTCTGCAGGGTTTACTTCTGACTCTGTGCTCAGGTTCCCTTGGTGGTGCTCAGGAAACCCAATGGGATGTCAGGGATTGAACCTGGGTCAGCCACGTGCACGGTAAATGCCCTCCCTGCTGTATTCTTGCTCCAGCCCCAAAAGGTGGTTCTTTATTATTTTATTTTAAGAAATTAATTCTGCACTGGTAATCAACTTCACTGGCCTTCGTGCTAATTAACACGGTGAATTTTAATGGGCTTCAGAGGGCAAGACTGGAGTCACTTGTACATAACTGCATGATCCTGGACTCAACAAGAGTCTCTGCTGTGTTCTTGGGGAGGATCGAGGGCAAGGGAGGGTCCTTTGGTTCTTGCAAATGTCTAGACACAGGAAATCTCAGAAAAATCTGAGCATTGAGAACTCAAGTTCCCCTCTCTAAACCTTGTTTTTTTTCTATGGAATGGAACTCATAATGACTCCCATGTTGGGTTAATATGTGTTAGGCATAGGTTAGGGGGTGGTCTAAGTTGGGCACATGTTCAAGCCCAGTTTTATCTAGGTTCACATGATCCATCAGAATCTCCCTGTAGTCTTAGACATTCTGGAACTCTGCCCTGGTCCCCCAGAACCGCATATTCTCACCCCTTTGCCAGGAAGTGCCAACACGGCTGACTGAGTCTCACCATCAGTGGCACGTGGACACCCTAGTCACCTCTTGGGGTGACTACCTTACCCCAAAACATATCACTTGTTTAATATAGTGCCTGATGTGTAGTAAGGGTTAGATAAACATTCCTGATTAAAACAAGTGTCCTGCCAACTATTTAAGAAGTTTCCTTCCTAGTGGCTGTTCAGAATCAGTGTGAATAATATGGATTTCCTGCAGAGCATAAGCAATCAGTCACCTGTACTGGGGGAACATGTTTCAGGGCATTTTTAAGTGACCCACAGCTCTGAAAGAGCATTAGCATTTGTATGCAGAGATAAGACACATCAGATGAATCCTGTTAGGGGGACTGAAGATGAAGATAGGCTGGAAATCTTGAGGAGAAACCTGAGGAATTTCTTATTTCAGGCCATGAGGCACTCTCTGCCCTGCTTCCCTGAAGCAAGGCTGTTGGTGGCTGTAGCCCTGGTTATTGGGCTTTTCTTCCCCTCCCTCAAGGTGTTAGAGAAGGCCCAGCTCCCTCAGCCAAGACACAGGCCAGCATCTGGGAGAAAAGCCATCAGGCATTGGTATTTATCTCTTTTTTTTTTTTTTTTTTTTTTTGGTTTTTGGGCCACACCCTGTGACGCTCAGGGGTTACTCCTGGCTATGCGCTCAGAAGTTGCTCCTGGCTTCTTGGGGGACCATATGGGACGCCGGGGGATCGAACCGCGGTCCGTCCTAGGCTAGCGCAGGCAAGGCAGGCACCTTACCTCCAGCGCCACCGCCCGGCCGGTATTTATCTCTTTTCCTTCCATAGACCTGAAAAAGTCTCCAAAGCTCACCAGTTTGCAGTCTGGCCACAGTAGGCATAGGGTCCTAGCACCCAAAATCCAATAATGTGCAGGACAGATACCCCCTTATTGAATTCTGGTGATGGATCTAGTATTTTATATTGCTAATTCTGCACTTGAGACAAGTTATTTATTTACTTACTTATTTACTTATTTATTTATTTATTTGATTTTTGGGCTACACCCGGTGGCACTCAGGGGTTACTTCTGGTTCTGTGCTCAGAAGTTGCTCCTGGCAGGCTCGGGGGACTATATAGGATGCTGGGGATCCAACCAAGGTTCATCATGGGTTGTCCATGTGCAAGGCAAATGCACTACTGCTATGCTATCACTCCAGCCCCTAATTCCCCCTTTCACCATGACAGAACTGAGCGTGTGAGCTGCAGAGGCTGGCTGAAGATTCAGTGATGATCTTGGTGCCAAGCAAGTGTCAAATCTGTGGTATAGATACTTAGCATAGGGAATAAGAAGCCAGAGGGAACCCCAGGCTTGCTGCTACCTTGGGCAGCCGGAACCCACAGAGGTGGGGCATCGAACATGGGAAAAAAATGGAACATTGTCGAGATGCTCTGGGCTCTCCCCAGGTCACCATCTTAGTTTGGAACTTAGAGGCCAGACACATGAGAATCTCTGCTTGTCCCGAGAACAGGAACCTTTTCATGCTCTTGAGATCCTGGGCCTTCCGAGCCCTTTTGACAGTGCAGAAAAGCACTTTAGTCTCAAGGTTAAGGACACTTGTGATTGAGCAGAACAAATTGGCGTCACATCCAGTCAGGCCACACTGACCAAGTGTCCCTGGAAAAAATGACATGTTGGAGCACATGTGTGTCCCTCCTTGAAAAAGTGGGGAGAGTTCCAGAGTTGCTGGTGTGGGGTTAATGATGTGTGTGTGTGTGTGTGTGTGTGTGTGTGTGTATGTGTGTGTGTGTGTGTGTGTGTATGTGTCCATGCACGCACGAAGTACACCCCCAGCACCTTACTGTGCTTTTCCCTAGTGGGAAGTTCATGTTCTGGAATACTTGCATTCAGAAGAGCCTTTGCAGTTTCCTTCCTCTTGTGCTCTGGTTCTTCTTACTATTATTATTTTGGTTTCTTGGGCCAACAATGCTCAGGGGTTACTCCTGGCTCTGTACTCAGGGATCACTCCTGAAGTGCTCAGGGAACCATAAGGGATGCTGGAGATTGAACTTTGGGTCAGCTGTGTGCAAGGCAAGTGCCCTCCCTGCTGTGTTACATCTCAGGTTATTCTTTCCCACTGTTTTACCACCCTGCCTCTGCCCCTCTGGCCACTGGTTGCAACAATTGTGGAATAGGGTGTGAAGGCAGGATACCCCTCACCCTTGGCTGCTGTCTCAGAGGCGGTTGGCAAAAGGCTTCCAGCCCAGACCATGACGCACGCCATGAGGTCAGTCACTTTGGAGCCCAGAGACACCTTTTGTGAGGGGGACCTTCCGTGTGTTCCTTTTTTCTTTCCTTTTCTTTTTGACATCTGCTGATGGGCTAATTGCATTCTCTGGGAGAGCAGGTCTTTGACCTTGACCCTATGAGGCCAAAGGACCAGACAGTCTGCCTGGGTGACTAATGCCTTTTGCTCTGCTCACAGACGATGGAGTCAATACTGTGGTCCCAGGAAAACACTCCTGGCTCCGACCCCGTGGGATAGACTATGAGGCGATTCATCACCCAGGCTCGGGGCCGGCTTTCTGTTCAGGCACCCATGATAGCTGTGGCCTTTGTTGAGGTGCATAGTGACAAGGTCTCTACTCCTTATAATGACTCGGAGTGCTTGGAAGGGAAAAGTCTGAAACCTTTTTCTTTTTTAATTTGATTGAAACAATTGTGATCAACAGAGTCCTTCATAGTTGAATTTCAGATCTACAATGAGTCAGGATCCTTCCCAGTGTCAACCTCCCTCCACCAATGGCCCCAGAGTGCTTCCTATGCCACCACCCTTTGCCCTCTGACCTGCCAGTGGAACAGGCCTCTTTGAGTTTAGATTTTTAAAGTTTAGGCCCCCTAATTCTATTCTTGTTGACTTTGGCTTGGATATTTAGTTCTATCCTTATTTATTTCCCTGCCAGTGAATCTGAGACCACTTGACCCCTGGCCTCAAGCCTTTCTTTATTCCTTTTCTCTTAGTTTTACAGGAAAATGCAGGAATAAGTGGTAAAATTAAGTAATACATGTCCCAAGGTTCTATGAATAAGGCAGGAGCCCCAATTTAAAAGATAAGAGATTTAAAAAAGATAAAAGATAAAAAATACAATCTAAAAAAAATGTGTGTGGGGCAGGAAATTCCTAACTTTTAAGCAGTATACTGGAGATTATTTCTAACTTGCAGAAAAGTGACAAGCATAATACAAAGATTTTTTTCTAATTCTCTTTACCTAGATCCCTGAACATCTACTGGCTTTTCCTTTTTTATCTGCCCACCTGAATGTCCATCCATCCATATACTTATCCATCCATCCATCCATCCATCCACCCATCTGTCTGTCTATCCATCCATTATCCATCCATGCATTTGTCAATCCATCCATTCATCCAACCATCTATCCATTATCCCCCCATCTACTTGTTCATCCATTCATTCATCAATCTATTCATCTAACCATCTATCTGTCCATCCATTTGTCATCCCCCACCTGTCCATCTGTACATTCATCTGTCTGTCCATCAATCCATCCATTTACCATTCATCTGTCCATCCATCTTCCTTTTATCCATCCTACCATTCATCTACTTATCTATCTGTCCATCCATTTATTCATTTATCAATTCATCCATCTACCAATTCATCTGTCATTCATTTACCTGTCTATCTATCCATTCATCCATCCATTCAGAGTTTTTCCAGAATCACGAGATATAAGTTGCAGACAAAAAGCTCATCTCCTCATATCTCCTCACATCATCAACATATATGTTCTCAGTGCAAGAGCATTCTAAAAAATATCGTCACGGTGCAGTCTCCAAAACAGCAAGTCAGTCCCAATAAAATACCATTATCTAATCTCAAGTCTTATTCACTTATCAGTTGTCCCAATAATAATGACTAGAGAAATTTCTAAACTTATTTGATCTCCTTTACAGAAATAAAGTCCATAGCCTCCTTGAAACTACCCTCTTTATTATTTATTCATTTATTTATTTATTTATGACTTTTGGGTCAGACCCAAAAGCTATGGCCAGGGGTTACTCCTGGCTCTACACTCAAAAATTAGTCCTGGCAGTGCTTGTGGGACCTCAGTAGGGGGACATATAAGATGCGAGTTGGTTGATTGGATGCATGCAAGGCAAGGACCCTACCTACTATACCTCTAGCCCCTAAAGCTATCTTCTTTAAACCAGAAGTTTAAAAATAATCCCCTCTGGATTGTACCTGATATACCCCCAACTGTACCTGATGATACTGAGCCCCAGATCAATCCATTTGGTGTGTTGGTGTGCCCTTAACCCTTCCAGGGAGTGGTGTTGCTCACCCTGGGAAAGACTGGCAATGGCCCAAGTAGCAAAGGGAAGTGCAGGTGATGTAGAGGATGTAGTTATTCTTACCCCTTCATGTTTTCAGCAGTGGAAATATCCCTGAGCCATGGCTGAGTCTGTGGATCATCTCTTAGTCCAGGCTGACCTACTGGTTTCTTAGGGTTTGGTTTGGATTAAACAACAGTAGCTGGTGGGCCCTGAAATCACATGATGGGCTTTTCAGGGCATCCTGGCAGGGCATGCATACTTGCTTCTGCCATGACTGAAGATGCTGGTGATGATACTATTTGGAGAAGGTGATATCTGCCAGATTTATCCACTGTAAAGCCACCAAGTCCCTATCCCCAAGTCTGGAGCAATAATAGTACAATAGGTGGGGCACTTGCCTTGTTTGTGACTGACCTGGGTTCAAATCCCTTGCATCCCATGTGGTTTCCCTGAGCATTGTCAGGAGTGATTCCTGAGTGAAGAGTCAGGAGTAAACACTGAGCACAGCCTAGTGTGCCCCCCAAACCACCAATCAACCAACCAACCCCCAAACAAAAACAAACAAAAAAACAGAACAACAACAACAACAAAAACCAGAATGTCATCCTGGGCATTTGCTGTCACTGATTATCAGTGACTTTGAGGATGGTTTCCAGATGGGGATGCATTGAGGCAGGCATGTTTCCACATGTCAGCTTTCTTTAGAAAGGAAGAGTTTCCTTTTCCTCTTATGTCAGTGTGGCATTACAGACTGTTTTATTCAGGAGGATATATAAGTGTTTACCATCACTTCTTGATGCACAGCTTCAGATAGATCTGGGGAAACCCTCAACCCATCCTGGCATCCTGTGCCTCACCTCTGAGTATGTGTGTCCCTCTGAATGCAGCATGGCTGTTTTTTTTTTAAATCTGTCCTGTATGAGCCACTGCTTGTAATGATATAATGTTGTGTCTATGCTGAGTAGCTGTGACCTCTTATTGTTGAAACTGTTGCTATACTGTGAAATCCCAGCCCCTCTAACCCCCCCCCCAATCTAGCAGCAGCTGGCAGGCAGACTCTGCACTACACAGCTGGCCTCATATGGGCATGGGCATAAAGCCCAAATTCTGTCTCCTAGTTCTCATGTACACCCGTAGAGACAAATTATTATTCAAGGTTGGGCCCATACCTGGAGGTGTTCAGGGCTTACTCTGGGCTCTGCACTCAGGGATCGTTCCTGGTGGTACTTAGGGGACTGACTATATGGGGTACTGGGAATTAAACTTGGGTTGGCTGTGTTCAAAGGCAGCACCCTATCTTCTTTCTATCTCTAGCCTTAGAGGTTACTATGCTTAAGAAATTAAATTTTTTTTTAATTTTTGGGCCACAATAGGAAGTGCTTAGGGGTTACTCCTGGCTCTGCACTCAGAAATTACTCCTGTGAAATTACTTCAGGGAACCATATGGGATGCTGGGGATCAAATCTAGGTCATCAAACCTAGGTGTCACAAGGCAAACACCCTCCCTGTTGTGCCATTGCTCTAGCCACTAATGCTGCTACCTTTTAATTTTCCTTTTTTATTGTCATCCTGGCACACCCCAGACAGATGACAGGATTTGGTCCTGATCCTGTGCTCTGGATAGGATTAGGGAGCCTATGTTAGCTCTTCAGACCTAGGAGTGGCTCCTTTTGGTTTCAGCCCCCCCCTCTCCAGTTGCCTTGCACTTCTGTTTTTCATCTATCTTCATCATTGTGTGGCCTCTCCATCACTTTCAGCTCCACACTTGTCCTGCTCACTCACCCCTGGGTTTTTGGTGAGAACAGAGCAGACACATGACACTGTCTGGGGTTGTAGGATGGATGAACGCAGATCATAACCATAGCACCATGATTTATCGAATGCCAATCAAGTCCAAGGCACTGTGCCACTTGCTTAAGAGTCATTTTCACATTTACTCCCCAGACCACCTCCTATGCAGTGGGTATTTTTTTCACTTCCTTTTTCCAGTCGAGGACACTGACTCTCAGCAGGGCAGACAAATTGCTTAGGGTCATAAATAGTATGTGGGTAGGAACCCAAGGTCAAGTGTATCATTAACTCCAAATCCCTGTCTCTTAACTGCCCCCTTCCCAATGTGCTTATCTGCCCAGGAGGGACCCCCAGATTAGAATTACAGTAGAAGGGTCACATCATCACCTTGCTTATCTCTGCTTGGGGAGCACAATTTTAGGGCAGGGAGTCAGTCACACACTCTGTGGGACTCCAGCTATAGGGAAATGCCAAATATATATCATGTTAATATTTTAGAGCATTTAGGAAAATGAGGGTCCACTTTTCAGGACCTGATCTGGTTTGTTGTTTAAAATGAAACTTAGGGGGAAAACCCTCAGTTTAATGACACATTAACTCAAGGGGCTGGGGCAGGAACTCAACAGGCTGGAGTTTATGCTTAGTATGTAGGAGGTCTGGGTTTGAGACCTGGATTTGAGACCTGGGTTTGAAACGATGGCATGCATAGTCCTCTAGCACTGCCAGGAGAGGTTTACCTCTGAGTCCTACTGAGTCAAAACCTAAACAGTAACTCAATAAAGTTTTTTGTTTGTTTGTATTTTTAATTTTTATTTAAGCACCATGATACAAACATGATTGTAGTTGGCCTTCAGTCATAAACAGAACACTCCCCTTCATCAGTCCAACATTCCCACCACCAATGCCCCATCTCCCTCCTCCCCCGCCCCTGCCTGTATTTGAGACAGGCCTTCTACTTCTCTCACTCACTACCATTGTCATGATAGTTGCTAGTGTGATTATTTCTCTAACTGCACTCACCATTCTTTGTAGTAAGCTTCATATCCTGAGCCGGTCCATCCAATCCTCATCTCTATTGTCTCTGTGCATGATTACACTAATGTCTTTTATTTTTCTTAAATCCCACAGATGAGTGAGACTATTCTGTGTCTATCCCTCTCTCCCTCTGACTTATTTTACTCAGCATAATAGATTCCATGTACAGAAAATGTCATGACTTCATCTCTCCTGATGCTGCATAATATTCCATTGTGTATACGTACCACAGTTTATTTAGCCATTCGTCTGTTGAAGGGCATCTTGGTTTGTATTTTGGACCATATCTGGCTGTGCTAGGGTTTACTCCTGGCTTTCAGCTCAAGGATTACTCTTAGCTTAGTTCAGCTACAATATAGGGTCATGGGAATCCAACCTGGGTTGAACATGTGCAAGGCAAGCACCTTCCCCTTAGTACTATCTCTCCAGCTCCACTCAAGTGGGTCTTTGGTAGGGCAGAATTTGGGAGAGTGGATTGGAAAAAAATGACTCATTTGTTCAGTGCCACTTAAAGTTGAATTCTCATCAGACCAAGATTGGATTTAACTTGGCAGAGGGGCTGAAATGCTCACCCAAGTTTCTGCAGGTTGGACGGGTCAAAATTTAGGTGTGGGGCTTGGGTGGTGAGCTGTGAGCTGGGTGGTCTCTCTTGGGACTTTCCATTTATTTCATTTCTCTACTTCTCTTCCCTGAGTCATGAGGCCTGGCTCTGGGGAGGAAGAAAAGTCTCCTGAAATCAGCCTGTTGAAATATCACCTCTGAGGAAAGCAACTTAACTCCTTTAAAAAGTATGAGAAGTTCTTGGAGGAGAGGAATGTGGGATGAGAGTTTGGTCCAGTGGAGTGAGAGTAGGGCATGGTCCATCCGGGATCTGTTTAGGGGCTTAAGAGAACATGATAGCAAATCCCCCCGCAATGTCCCTAGTGCTAGTGAACTGCCTAGGTTTGATGATTTTATATCTCATGAATAGACCAGGGGATGCTCCTTTCCTTCAAGAAAAAGGGAAAATCGTCAAGCTAAGTTGAGTAGATAAATGGCCTTAGGTCCTATTTTAACAGAAGCCTCTTAAAAGGTGAGTTGGTCTTGGCTGTGCATAGAGAATGGGTGAAATTTTAATCCCCATTTGGACCCCATTTGGATGTTCAGAAGCCCAAAGGTGGAGTTGGCCTCTGAGGTGTATCTGAAGCTGTCTGTCCACCTCCAATCCAGAGACAGGCATTTTTCATGGCCCATGAACACCTCAGAATCCTTTTCTACTCTGCAGCTTCAGGTGACTCATAGCTGGCATGACCCATGAATCTGGTTTTCAGTCATGGGCCATGACTTTTGATCTATCAGAGCAAAAAGTAATCAGGGTTCTTTCTGGGCATGCAACAAGGAGAGAGGAGACTGGGGGAGGAGGGGCCTTTTTCAGCTGCTCCATGCGTTTCCTTGCATCCCTCACAGGGCCCCTTGGGTGGGGGCTGACAGCCCCATGATTATCTCTTAGATGCACTTGCTCCAAATTACCTTCAGGATCTCTCTGCAGGCTCGTAGCTCATGCCAGCCCAGCGCTGCTTAACCACCAGTGGCACAGCCCTTTGCCTCTCTCTGTTTTGTTGCATGAAAAATGATGGTTATTGTTATTAGCCTGATCTAAGGAGGAATGGTCATATCAGTCTCAGGATTGGGGTGTCTCGCCAGTGACCTGCTGGGCTTCCTATGGGAGCTCTGGGGTCCCTTTAGAAATTGGAACCTCCCTCTCCTTCCCTCTTTCTCTGTGATCTTGGTGCGGAGAAGTCGCGTCTCCTCACCCTCCTTCCTCTCTGCTTGGCATTGGCCTTCTGAGAGGGTCTGTTATTGTGCTGCCAAGTGCAATGCCCCCCAAAATAGAGCCACTCCTGTTGGGGAGGTGGTTCTAGGAGAAAGATCACTGCTCCCCACTTTGGGATGTGACCCACCAAAGAGAATTTGAAGGGAGCTTTTTAGTGTGATGAATGGGAAGAAAGAAAAATGCTTTTTGGACCAACTTCCCTTGGCATTGGCCACTTGAACCATGTGGGGGGAGCAGCCAGGACCCTTGATTTAAGGGAATGGGGGGAAGGTTGGCATCTGGGAATGAGATCAACATGAGGTGAAGCACCAAGGCTGGTGGCATAGGGACCTTGAGAAGCCCTGGGCAAAGGTCAGAACTAGGCTGGGTGCAGCTGAGGCCTCTGGAAGTGTCTCTTGAATCCAGAAGTTGGAGAAGCTGGTGAGATCAAGCATGTAAGGTAAACATGGCTGATAGAGGCAACCCAGGGAGACAGTCCAGGAGGCTCTGGAGCACTTCTACAACCCTGTTGAGTCAGAGGCCTACCCTTGGGGCCACCCCAGGGTGAATTCAGGGGCCACTGGAACCCACTTTGTGCCACCTGGGAAGGATCAGATGATCATGCTATGTCCAGGTATTTTATTTCTTCCTACTGCATTCACTCTTTTCCACACTCATTCCACAGGGGTGCTTACCCCCCCCCCCCCCACAGAAAATGCCTCCAGGAGTAAAGGACCTTTGCTTTTGAGGAGTTTGTCAGTGCAGGAAAGAATGGAACATTAACAAACTTCAGGGTAGAAATGTGTGCACTGAACACACAAAAGACAGAGGCCTGTAGAAGCAGCAGAAGGACTTGGCATTTGGGTCTTGGCATGGAGTGAGCTTCCCACCATGTGCGAGAAGATTCATTCTTTTTGGGACTGGAGCAGTCCTTCATTGGTTTGCTCCTTGGTTGAGCCAGGGCTCTGACCTTCTCAGAGGAATTGGACTCATGGCTGGGTCAGGCCTTTTCTGTGTTACTGAAAAAGGCTGATTTCATTGTCCTGTGGCCAGTGTTGTCCCACAGGGCTCGCCAGCACCGTGCGTCCCGTCGCTGTCTCCTTGGTGCACTTGTTTATCCAGTGAGTGCCTTCTCCCATGCTGACACCAGATAGTGCCTGTGGGAGAGGTCTGGGATGTGAACCCCCAAACCCTGCTTTTCTCTTGGGGTCTAGGGGAGGCTACAGAACCTCAGTGGTGACTCAGTGGAGGATGGAAGATGCCCGAGGAAGCAGGACCCTTAGAGAGGGTGAGCCGGCTTCCTAGGGGAGCTTCTGCAGTGACTTAGCAACATTCCCCACCCCCTGCAAAGACCCCACCATGTGGTTCCTAGGGTTGTGGAGAGTCAGATGTTGGCATATGGCCAGGGCATGAACATCTTTTCCTGTCTTCAGGAAATGTCCAATAAATGGACTTCTTACCTGGCATTCTTTATTTCTCTTCTTCCTTCCCCCACCCTCTCTTCTTCTCTCCATGCCTCCTCTCTCTGGCCAAGGATGTGTTTTGGGTCATACTTGGTGGTGCTTAGGGCTTATTCCTGGCTCTGCACTCAGGAATTACTCCTGATGATACTCAAGACCTGATGTGATACTGGGGATCTAACTGGGATCCTCCCCCTCCCTCCTTCCCTCCCTCCCTCCCTCTCTCTCTCTCTCTCTCTCTCTCTCTCTCTCTCTCTCTCTCTCTCTCTCTCTCTCTCTGTTTGCCTTGCTTCCTGACTCTGAGTCTCATTAACACGATTTCTTTTCTAAAAATAATTTATTTTATTGAAACAATTGTGATTTACAGAGTCCTTCATAATTGAATTTCACATATACAGTGAGTCAGGGTCCTTCCCACCACCAATGTCAACTCCCTCCACCAATGGCCCAGAGTGCTTCCTATGACATCACCCTTTGCCCCTTGGCCTGCCAGTATAATAGGTCTCTAAGTTTAGGACCCTTGATTCTATTGTCATTGATGTTTGCTTGAATATTTAGTTCCATCCTTTTTCTTTTTACCCCTTATTCTTTTATACCCAATGTATCCAAGGCCACTTGGCCCCTGGCCCCCAGCCTTTCTTTATTCCTTTCTTCCTAGTTTTATAGAAAAATGAGGAAATATGTGATAAAATAAAGTAATCCGTACTCCAAGGTTCTGTGAAAAAGGCAGGATCCCCAATTGAAAAGATAAGAGATATGGGCCCAGAGAGATAGCACAGCAGTATTTGCCTTGCAAGCAGCCGATCCAGGGCCAAAGGTGGTTGGTTCGAATCCCGGTGTCCCATATGGTCCCCCATGCCTGCCAGGAGCTATTTCTGAGCAGACGGCCAGGAGTAACCCCTGAGCATCGCCGGGTGTGGCCCAAAAACCAAAAAAAAAAAAAAAAAAAAAGAGAGAGAGATTTAAAATTTTCGATTAAAAAAAGGTGTAACACGTGATTTCTAAGGCTCTTCCATGTCAGATGCCATACCATGGATCATCTGGGACCCTGCACTCTGCTGTCCTATCTGTCTGTCGACTCACAGGGGTGAATTCTTCTTTTTCCCTGCCCATGGGAATCCTCTGAGGGAGGAAAGCAGCATCTGCTCTCACACTACCTTGCACACTTGGTGTGAGGTCCACAGATTCGCCCTCGTGCTCATCAAAATACCTTTCTGTCTGCCCCTGGCATTTGCTAGTTGTAGCCTTGGCATCTGATATCATGCTTGGGCATACATGATGTAGCTCATCCTCAGAGCAGCTGTCCATGGCATCCAGTGTCCTGTGCACTTGTTCTTTATGTACAGGCATCTCCCAGCAAACTTTTGTATCTCCCCCATTTCTCTGATGGGGAGATAAAATGGTACAGAGCCCAGGTGAGGTCTGGTCCCAACACCTGAGCCCTGGGCTGTGTGATGCTGAAGCTAACAGTGTTGTCCTGCACTGCTTCCTCACCTCGCTACCCCATATTGTGCCCAGCTCCAGCCCCATTGCCCCCAGCACCTTGGGTGCTTAGAATCTTCTGGAAGTTAGCAACACCTGGGCAGCCACTGCCATTGCTCGGAGAGTTTGATGGTGGCACTGTGGGGGGAAGCTTTGGGTGCTCTTGCACTGGTCCAACATGTTCTCAGCTGCCTATTAAGGTTTTCAAGAATGTTCCTGAAATGTGGGGGAGGTGTGGGGCTCTTGGGGAGCCATAAGGCCCTCTCTGAAGTTAATGTGCTGTTCTAGGCATCGTGGCAGCAGCTGGGATGTCCTCTTAGGCCAACCTGTTGTGTTTGTCTCAGCAGGTCGACCTCCAGTGAAAAGTTGGGGATTCTACCTAAGCATGGTGGACTCAGAGGGAAGGCAAGGTTGCTGGAGGTGGGGAGGGCAGAGTGCTGGCATGTGAACAGTTGCTCTTTTTTTCCTCCTTGCACCCCCTGGCCTCTCCCCACCCATACCTCACCTGCCTCCAGCTCAGAAAGGGGAACCTTCTTTTCAGTCTTCTTTCCTTGTCTTTTTAAATCTCAATTCACAAGTTCTTTTTATTTATTTTTTAATATTTATTTGAGATGTTGGGGGACCATACTCCACTAGTGCTCAGGGGTTATTCCTAGCACAGTGCTCGAGTCCCTCCTGGCCATGCTCAGAGGTCCAGGGGGTTCTGTGTATTGAACCCAGCTTGGCTGTGTACAAGGCTAGCATTTTGCCCTGCTGCTCTTTCTCCAGCCCCTGGTTTTATAGTTTCCAAAAGTGGAGTCTTGGCTTTTCCCACCGCACAAACAACAGGTTCATTTTCCATTCCACTGCCTTTGACAAATGTCTATTCCCAAACCAGGCCAACCCCAATTGAGAGAGAGAGAGAGAGAGAGAGAGAGAGAGAGAGAGAAAGAGAGAGAGAGTAAGCACATTCCTCCCCCAGCCTGTCTGCAGAGTCCCCTTGCTCTGTGTCTAATCATCTTTCTAACCTTGAAGCAGTCTCTGGATGTTATCTCCCCACCCTTATGAAGCTTCTGATGGGTGGCATCAGGGAATTTATTTTCTTTCCTGTCTTGCTTCTTTCAGAATGTGTCTCTGGCGTCTCCCTACCTTTTCTTGTGGGGTCTTTGAGCTGAACCTACATGTATGATCACCCCACTGAGGGATTCTTACACTCTTACCTGTTAGAGGGACCAGTGCTGCGCTGTATGGACACACCACCCACCCTTTGTTTGCCCCCCAGCTGCCTTTATTAACATGGGCTACCTTAATAAGACCCCCAGAAAGGAGCCTCATGACTTCAAACAAGACAGATGTTTCATCTCCCAGGTCTGGGAGTTGAGAGACCAAAGTGTCTCTGCTGAATCTCATCCAAGTCCCCTTTGTACCTTCTGCAGCTTTGGGGGGGGGGGATGACTCACAGCATCCCCTGGATGCTGCTGCTTAACCCAATACTAAATATCTCTACCCCTGCCCTTCCCTTTTCTTCCCAGTAAAGCTTGCTTTAAGCCAGCATGCCAACATCTTCACTCAGTTTCCCTGCAGTGACTTTCTTTGTAAACACAGACCTGGGTGAGGGTGATTGGGGAGAAATCTTGATATGAAACCATTGTGATCTACAAAAACTTCATAGTTGAATTTCAGATATACAGTAAATCAGGGCCATTCCCACCGTCAGTGTTGGCCTCCCTTCACCAATGTTCCCAGAGTACATCTTATTATACCATGACCCTTTGTCTCCCAACCTGTCAGTATAACAGACCCATTTAGTTTAGATTGTTAAAGTTTAGGTCTCTTGATTCTGTTGTCATTGACTTTGGTTGGTTATTTAGTTCTGTCCTTATTTTTTCTCCACCAATGCACCTGAGACCACTTGGCCCCTGGCCCCAGCCTTTCTTTTTACCTTCATAGTTTTATACAAAAATGCAGAAAAATGTGATAAAAGCAAGTAATCTATGTTCCAAGGTTCTATGAAAATGGCGAGAGTCCCTATTAAAAGATAAAAAGAAAAAATAATAAAAAATAAAAAGGGGTGGCTGTTTTTTTGCATAGACAAAATTTGGAGAACATAGAAAAGAAAAGTTTGGGGGGGATTAAAAGTTAGGGAAAATAGAAAGGAAAAACCTTTGGCCTAAAAACAGGAAGACCATGCCCATGAAGCATCCTGCCATAAGACCGACTTATAGGTTCGTGGCATACTAAGTTGTCTAACCCCAAAGTCTTTCTTCATGGTCCCAATTAAAGTTCTCCTCAATCACAGTTGTCAAGTCAGGTTTCTGTAATTAGAGATCTTGTTTTTTGCACAGATCCTATGTTGAAGTCAGGATGTCATGGAGTACCTTCTGGTTTTAGCTCACCATTAGGTGGCGATGCAGGAAAACCTGCCCTGACAGCAAGTCATTGCTGTTTCCAGGTCATCAAGGTGTCAAATGAGCCCATTCTGGAGCAAGTCAGTGCCAGGGCAGCATTAGGGCTAGTATTTTAATTTATTAATTAATTTGCACATGATCCCCTGACTGTTAAACCTCTTTCACAGACTTCCTGACCTTTTGGAATTCCCCCTCCCTGCTTCTTGATGTGATTTACCTGCTCCAGTCTTTTGCCATGTTTTTAATTGGGTGGTTCATTCTTTTTACTTGTTTGTGGTCCTTTGTTGGATTAGGTATTATTGTCATTTTCTCTTCCTTACCCTTTTTCTTGTCACTTGGTCATGGTTGTTTTCCAGGAAGCAAAAGTCTCCCATTGGAAATAAATCCAATTTATCACGTGCATTGTTTTTCTTTATCCTTAATGTGTTTTATATCCAGCTCAAGAGAGATTTACTGACCCCAAAGTCGCTAAGCACTTCTGTTTGCTTCTAGAAGCAAAGCAGCTTTATAGTACGAAGCTTTGGTGATTGGTGTTTAATCCCTCTCATTTATTTTCACTTATGGGGTGAAGCAAAGGGCTTCCTGGCTTTGCTACCCAGACATACCATTGATAACTCACCCTTTATAGAAAAGTCCAGCTTTGTTGTTGAGTTTTCTGGCATGTGGGGGAGAGTCTTTGTCAGGGCTTATTGGAATCAGGTCCCTTCAGCTTTAATTATTAATTTTATTTGTGTGTGGGGGCACATCTGGTGGTGCTCAAGGCTAACTTCTGGCAGGGCTCGAGAGTGGTATGGTGCCGAGGAATCAAACCCAGGTTAACCACATGCAAGGAAAGAGCCCTCCTTGCTGTGTCTTTTTTAAAATAATATCTTTATTTAATAATATCTTTATTTAAACACCGTGATCACAAATATAATTGTAGTTGGGTTTCAGTCATAAAAAGAATACCCCCTTTCACCAGTGTAATGTTCCCACCAGCAATGGCCCCATCTCCTCCTCCCCTACCCCCTGCCTGTCTTGGTATAGTTATTCCTCTAATTGCTCTCACTATTCTTTGTGGTAAGCTTAATATCATGGGCTGGTCCATCCAAGCTTCATCTATATTATCTCTGGACATTATTACTATAATGCCTTTTATTTTTCTTAATCAAAAATGGGTGAGTCTGGGGCCGGAGAGATAGCATGGAGGTAAGGCGTTTGCCTTTCATGCAGGAGGTCATCGGTTCGAATCCCGGCGCCCCATATGGTCCCCTGTGCCTGCCAGGAGCAATTTCTGAGCCTGGAGCCAGGAATAACCCCTGAGCACTGCCAGGTGTGACCCAAAAACAAAAAAACAAAAAAAAAATGGGTGAGTCTATTCTGTGTCTTTTTCTCTCCCTATGGCTTATTTTACTCAGCATAATAGTTTGCCCCATCTCCTCCTCCCCCACTCCCCGCCTGTATTTGAGACAGGTTTTCTACACCCCCCACTCAATGACATTGTTATGATAGTTCTCAGCATAGTTATTTCTCTAACTGTACTCACCACTCTTTGTGGTGAGTTTCATATCTTGAGCCAGTCATTCTGGTCTTAATCTCTGGAAATTATTTCAATGTCTTTAATTTTTCTTAAAAACCAATAGATGGGGGCCAGAGAGATAGCATGGAAGTAGGGCATTTGCCTTGCATGCAGAAAGACAGTGGTTCAAATCCTGGCATCCTATATGGTCCCCCAAGCCTGCCAGGAGTAACTTCTGAGCATAGAGCCAGGAGTAACCCCTGAGCGCTTCCAGGTGTGACCCCCCCAAAAAAAAACCCAAAATCCTCATAGATGAGTGAGACTATTCTGTGTCTCTCTCTTTCTCTGACTAACTTTACTCAGCATAATAGATTCCATGTACATCCATATATAAGAAAATTTCATGACTTCCTCTCTCCTGATGGCTGCATAATATTCCATTGTGTATATGTACCACAGTTTCTTTAGCCATTCATCTGTTGAAGGACATCTTGGTTGTTTCCAGAGCCTGGCTATTGTAAATAACATTGCAATGTGTGAGGAAGGGATTTTAGTATAGCGTTTTTGAGTTCCTAGGGCAGTGATGGCTAATCTTTTTGAGCCCACGTGCCCAAACTGCTGCACAAAACCAAATAATTTCCTCAAAAGTGCCAGCACGTCAATTAAACCCTAATAGCAAGATTTTAGTATCTAAAAACTATGCAGCAATGCTGCATATCTTAATTGTGGACCTTCCCACGTGCCAGCTGCAAGGTCTTCACATCCTACCACTGGCACGCATGCCATCGGTTTACCATCATGGTCTTAGGGTATATCCCTAGAAGTGGTATAGCTTCTATAGTGGTATAAATGTGAGCTCAATTTCCAGTCTTTTGAGGAATCTCCATATTGTTTTCCATAAGGGCTAAACTAGACAACATTCCCAGCTGCACTGATTGAAAGTTCCTTTCTCTCCATATCCCTGCCAGCACTGCTTGTTCATGTTCTTTGTTATGTATGCCAGTCTCTGGTGGAGTGAGATGGTACCTCATCATTGTTTTGATTTGCATTTGCATCTGGCTGATGATTAGTGATGTGGAGCATTTTTTCATGTGCCTTTTGTCCATTTGTATTTCTTCTTTGAGAAATTGTCAGATGCTATTCTTACCAGAACCATAATTCTCCATCATCTGAGTCTATTTGGCCTCTTCTCTCTTCTGCTATCTTTCCTCTCAACTTCTTCATTCTCCAGACTTAATGAGAGCCAACAGCTCTCCCATCTTTCTCTTTCATGATTTTTTTGGGTTCCACTCTCATGTCCACTTCTGTTTGTCTGTGTGGGACAAGCCATGTCCACCTGTGCTCGAGTGCCCCAAGTTCTTGTTTTTTCACCCAGCATCCAGTTCATGCTTGACACAGAAACATCTCCTCTGAGTCCCCCGAGTAACCCTAAATCATCCCCATGCCTTGAATTGGTATGGCCTCTTGAACCACCCCCCCAGACCACCCCAAGTCTTCCTGGCATCTGTGGAGAAAATGATACTACTTTCTTAATGAGCCACTCACAGAGCTGCCCATCAGGTGCTGAGAGCATTCTTAGTCAAACTTGGCTCTGTGGCATGTGGGCTGATGCCAACCCTGCATGTGGCATGGGTCCTGGAGCATCTAGCAGCGAGCATGACATGAGGAGGTGAGGTGGGAAGGAGCTTCACTCAGCTGGTGACCCAAGACATGATTCATGTTATTGGCACCATGTAAAATAAAAATATCTATGAGTGGGGCCCGGAGAGATAGCACAGCGGTGTTTGCCTTGCAAGCAGCTGATCCAGGACCAAAGGTGGTTGGTTCGAATCCCGGTGTCCCATATGGTCCCCCGTGCCTGCCAGGAGCTATTTCTGAGCAGACAGCCAGGAGTAACCCCTGAGCACCGCCGGGTGTGGCCCAAAAATAAACAAAAAAAATATCTATGAGTGGTGAGACTTCCCAAGGCACTGTGTTTCTAACCCCTTAAGTGGATGGATTTGATAAAGCAGGGTAGTAGAGGAGAAATAATACCAAGCCAGTCAAGACAAGATTTAATGGAGTCATCCTGCTTTTTGCCTCCTGGCCTCTCTCTGCTATATCTCTCTCTGTGCCCACCCAAAGCCAGAACTGCTCTCTCTTTATTCTCCAGATCTAAATCCATCAGGGTGGAGGAATGTCCTGTCATCCAGGTGGGCTTTTACATTTCAAAGGAAGAGGTTCCCAGGAAGAGGAAGTCAGGGGAACACCTTTGTTTATGATTTCAACTAGGTTCACCTTACAGCCTGGTAGTTCCCGAGCCAACGAAAATTATCATCCCTCTGGCTCATCAAGGCAGGGAAGTTGTGTGTGATGTGTCTCCCATTGAATTGGCAAATTCTTGGTGTTTGAGTGACTTGGTACCTATTTACAGGGCTGTCTGGGAAACCGTGACACCAAAACAGCCTCAGTTTTTACCAGAAGATGGCTCGAATTGAACTAATTTATCTAAGTAGAATTGTGGATCTGTGGGACTTTGTTATTTTATTTATATCATAGTTTACAAACTTAGCTTCGTGTGAACATCTATGGTATTGATACAGGCTTACTCCTCCCCTCAACCAAAGTGCTTTATGGCATCTTAAAATGATGATTCATTATTTCTGGTGATGAGAATGAGGTGGGTTCCTGGTTTGGTGGAATCTGTACTTGCAGGATTTGAGGGCTAGAGGCTGCGGTCAGACCCTCTGGTCTATAGGAGTGTGGTTTTGTCCAGGCTTGAAGAAGCTTGAGGAAGGAGGAGCTGTGCCCATCCACTTTTCATCCTGAACATCCAAACTTGAGGCTGTGAAGTCTTTGGTCTCCCCTGGAGACCAGTGGAGGTTGGAGAGGACCCTGACAGGGTTTGGTGAGACTCTTTTCATGTGGAAAGTACAGAAGCAATGGTTTCTTCTCCCAGCTGTGGCTTCAGAGGGTTCTGAGTTCCAGTGTAATTGGACACTGTCCACTTGTGGGACCACTCAAGACCAAAAGAAAGTCACTCGTTGGGTCATACAAGACCACAGGGAACAACTTGTAGAAACATATAAGGCCACAGGGGACCCATTTCTTTGGTCATACAGGCCACAGGAAACCACATGTAGAAACACGTAAGGCCACCAAAACCCACTCATGGGACCTCACAAGGGCACAGTGAAGCCACCACAGATGTGCACAAGGCCACAGAGAACCTATCTTGGAGTCACACAAGCCACGTAAGAAGAGACACCATAGGGACATCATCTCATTTCACTTCCTTGCTTGTTGGAGATTTCCATTCACTGTGGACAGTGCAGTGAACTCACATGCTTTTTTTTTTTTTTTAAATTAAGTTCTTGGGCCACACCTGAAGATGCTCAGGTACGACTACTGGCTCTGTGCTCATATATCACTCCTGGCATGCTTAGAGGACCATATGGGATGCCAGGAATCAAACTGGGGTCCATTCCAGGTCAGCTGCTTGCAAGGCAAATGCC